>NC_072011.1:6429875-6729875 GCF_027791375.1 Indicator indicator | reverse complement strand
GTGTTTGTCTTGCCCACACAATACTTCTCTGATAAGCAATATATAAAAACCAGCAGGATCTGGCTTCCTTGGGGCAAGCTCTACAGGGTCCCAGGGTTTTCTTTTACTGGATGCTTAAATATATGTAGTAAGAACAAGCTTGTTCTCAAATTTTGCTTTCAACTGCTAGGGCAGAAGTTTTCTGGGCTCCTCCCCAAAAGTGATCTAGTTCTGCATGTTTTAAGATGTTAAATTCAGCCCCTGAGTGCTGGTACAGGCAATTGCATTGCATTAATAATGGGCATGGGGCTTAGTTTCTATAATTGATACAGGAGGACACCTACCCAGAAATGATCATTAAATCCTTTGTGTGCTTCTTCATCTCCTCAGTCTTTTTGGTGGAGTTTGAAGCTTTCCCTCCAAGCTGCTGAGTTTTGATACAGGAAAATCAGACATTTCCAAAGAGGCTTTACTTACTGGATGGACTAAAGGGAGGCACCAAGAACAGTTTAATCAAATACTCATTACTGAGAAGATAAAAAAAAAAAAAAAACACCACTAGCTACACTCTTCCCTTCCAGACCATTTTGAAGTCTTCGTCATCTCTGAACCAATATACACATGCACAAGTTGTTCTTATACTTCCAACAAAGGCTAAGGTAGAGGAGGACTAGTGGTTCAGATGATGGGAACAGGACTGGATGTGAGACTGGTCTGGAAAACATGTTAAAGTAATTCCAAAGCTTCATTTTTGACCTTTTTCAGGGGAAAAAAATAAGAAAGGAAGAGAGAGAGAAGGAAAGAGAGAGAGAAGGAAAGAGAGAGAGAAGGAGAGAGAGAGAGAAGGAGAGAGAGAGAGAAGGAGAGAGAGAGAGAAGGAGAGAGAGAGAGAAGGAGAGAGAGAGAGAAGGAGAGAGAGAGAGAGAAAGAGAGAGAGAGAGAAAGAGAGATAGAGAGAAAGAGAGAGAGAAAGAGAGAGAGAAAGAGAGAGAGAAAGAGAGAGAGAAAGAGAGAGAGAAAGAGAGAGAGAAAGAGAGAGAGAAAGAGAGAGAGAAAGAGAGAAAGAGAGAGATAAAGAGAAAGAGAGAGAGAAAGAGAGAGAGAGAAAGAGAGAGAGAAAGAGAGAGAGAAAGAGAGAGAGAAAGAGAGAGAGAAAGAGAGAGAGAAAGAGAGAAAGAGAGAGAGAAAGAGAAAGAGAGAGAGAAAGAGAGAGAGAGAAAGAGAGAGAGAGAAAGAGAGAGAGAAAGAGAGAGAGAAAGAGAGAGAGAAAGAGAGAGAGAAAGAAAGAGAGAAAGAGAGAGAAAGAGAGAGAAAGAGATAAAAAAGAGAAAGAAAGAAGGAAAGAGAGAGAGGACAGAGAGAGACAAGGAGAGAGAGAGAAGGAGAGAGAGAGAGAAGGAAGTGAGGCAGGAAGGGAGGCAGGAAGGGAGGAGAGAAGGGAGGCAGGAAGGGAGGCAGGAAGGGAGGCAGGAAGGGAGGCAGGAAGGGAGGCAGGAAGGGAGGCAGGAAGGGAGGCAGGAAGGGAGGCAGGAAGGGAGGCAGGAAGGGAGGCAGGAAGGGAGGCAGGAAGGGAAGAAAGAAGGGAGAAAAAAGTGAGGAAAAAAGTGAGGATAGAAGGGAGGATAGAAGGGAGGATAGAAGGGAGGATAGAAGGGAGGATAGAAGGGAGGATAGAAGGGAGGATAGAAGGGAGGATAGAAGGGAGGATAGAAGGGAGGATAGAAGGGAGGATAGAAGGGAGGATAGAAGGGAGGATAGAAGGGAGGATAGAAGGGAGGATAGAAGGGAGGATAGAAGGGAGGATAGAAGGGAGGATAGAAGGGAGGATAGAAGGGAGGATAGAAGGGAGGATAGAAGGGAGGATAGAAGGGAGGGAAGAAGAGAGGAAAGGAAGAAAGAAAGAAAGAAAGAAAGAAAGATAGATACATACATACATATGTGAACTGGCAGAGGTGCTCTGGCAGGGGGTTGGACTAGATGATCTCTTGAGGTCTCTTCCAGCCCCTAACATTCTGTGATCCTGTGAAGAAAAAAAAAAAAGAGTACTTTATGTAAAACTCCTGAGATCTTTAGCTTCCCAGAGAAATTGTCTTTTGCCAAGTAACACAGTCACTTACTTACATTCCACACGTCTCTGCCAGAGGGTATGTCCCAGGCCTGATGTGCTAGTAAAACAGGGAGTGTAAATCTGGGTAGGGTGCTCATGTCAGGCTTAGGGATGTGAGAGGACAGGAGACAGGCTTGTAAAGAGCTTTGCTGTCTTAAAACACACCTAGGAAGGTGGCTGTGGATGCTGCAGGGTGTATGGGAAGCTCTGCTTCCCAGCTACCCCAGGGACAGGAAGGATGATGTCACGATGACGTCCTGGCCATCCCGAGCTGCTTTAATGTTAATCGCAGCAGCGCCTGCCAGAGGGAAGCGTTTCTGGGAGAAAAGGTGTCAAAAACATTACATTTCCTAACTGTAGCTAGAGTGAGGAGTTTCAAGCGCTGACGCCATGCCCCCTGGGGCCTGAACCACTTCTCTCCTAGGTGTCTGACTGTCAAGAGTGCTGGGTGTGTGTTTTTCCTCTTCTGCCTCTGCTTTATTGAGGGCGGCGTTGGTTGCAGCTGCTTAAAAAACATCTGAGCAGGTTGTGATGGGGAAGGAGAGAAGTTCTTGCTCCCACAAAACTCAGATGGTTTCCTTTGCAAGGGTGAAGATCATTAGTGTGTTTTTGGTGTGTTTTTTTTTTTTTCTTCCTGGGCTGTTTTGGAGGAGGGAAGGCGTCTTTGGTGTGTGATGGAGAGAGAGCCAGCAGAATGGGCAGGCAGGGATTTTGGAGCGCTGACTGCAGCTCTGGCACTGAGTCCTGTTGAAACTTAGCTAAAAATCTCAAATTGGAGTCTCTGAAAGGTCGATAATAATAAGTAATAGGGCTGGCTGGGAAACAAGAATTCTGCTTTGTGAAAAACACTGCGGTTTCAGAATTTGTTTTCATTCCAGTGAAGAAAGAATATGAGATCTTACTGCCTTTTTTTTTTCCTTTTTTTTCCCCTTTTTTTCTTTCTTTTTCCTCTTTTTTCGTTTTCAAGGCAGAGTGGAAAAAATAAAAATAGGCTGATTAAGAAAAAAAACAACAAACACTTAATAGCCCAGTAGGTTAAGGCAATGGTTCAGATGAGCAACTTCACAGAATCAACCAGTTTGGAAGAGATCTCCAAGATCATCAAGTCCAACCAATCACCCAACCCTAACTAATCAACCAGATCATGGCACTAAGTGCTTCATCCAGGCTTTTCTTAACCACCTCCAGGGACTTTGACCCCATCACCTCCCTGGGCAGCCCATTCCAATGGGCAATCTCTCTTTCTGTGAAGAACTTCTTTCTAAGATCAAGCCTAAACCTCCCTCTGTGCAGCTTGAGACTGTGCTCTCTTGTTCTGCCACTGGTTGCCTGGGAGAAGAGACCAACCCCCACCTGGCTACAACCTCCATTCAGGCAGTTGTAGAGAACAATAAGGTCTCCCCTGAGCCTCCTCTTCTCCAGGCTAAACATCCCCAGCTCCCTCAGCCTCTCCTCACAGGGCTGTGCTCCAGACCCCTCACCAGATTTGTTGCCCTTCTCTGGGCATGTTCCAGCATCTCAACATCTTTCTTGAATTGAGGAGCCCAGAACTGGACACAGCACTCAAGGTGTGGTCTAACCAGTGCTGAGTACAGGGCAGAATGACTTCCCTGCTCCTGCTGGCCACACTCTTCCTGATCCAGGACAGGATGCCATTAGCCTTCTTTGCCACGTAGGCACACTGCTGGCTCATAACTTAACCTGACATCTCCCTGTCCAAGGTGAGATGAGGGATCTTGGCTATTCAGTGTTGTTTTTCCTACACAGTAATGGTATCCCAGAGTTTCAACATTTTCTTGACAACATTTTCATTGAAGCATTTGTGTTTCTTTAAAAAGTTTTACTGCTATTACTTTATTTGTGACTATTTCTAATAACCACCTGTACAGACATTTTCATTACTTGTAGCAAATGTCAGCTGCAGAGGCAGTCCTTCATCTCATGGGTGCTAGCCAACTGCCTGGTGAAACTGGAGGAGATACAGAAAGGCAACATGTCTGAATGTTTGGCTGTTTCCAGCTAAGGTTGTTAAAGATTTTATTTGTGTGGAGTTTTTCTGCAGCCTCAGGTGGATGAAAGTGATCAAGGGCTTGGAGCACCTCTGCTGTGAGGACAGGCTAAGGGAGCTGGAGATGTGCAGCCTAAAAAAGAGGAGGATCCAGGGAGATCTAATAGCCACCTTCCAGTATCTTAGGGGGACCTACAGGAAGGATGGAGAGAGTCTCTTTAAAAAGGCCTGTGGGGATAGGACAAGGGACAATGGATTCAAACTAGGGAAGAGTAGACTTAGCTTGGATGTTGGGAACTGGTTCCTTACCATGTGGGTAGTGGAACACTTTAACAGGTTGCCCAGGGAGGTGGTTTGGGCCCCTTCCCTGGAGATATTTAAAGTGAGGCTCAACTGGACTCTGGGCAACCTGAAGGACTCTGGGCAACCTGAAGGACTCTGGGCAACCTGATCTAGTTGAGGATGTTCCTGCTGACTGCAGAGAGGGTTGGACTAGATGACCTTCGGAAGTGCCTCCCAATCCAGACCATTCTATGATTCTATATTAGAAACAGAGGTCTCAGCATCTTTGACTTCACCTCTGCCACCTCTGAAATGCTGATGATAACACTAGTATCTCTTCCCAGCTGGCAGGGATGTTGAAAAGTTTAATTAGTATCTGCACAGCTCTTTGAATACACCAATCTCAAGCGTGGTTTTGAATACCTCACCTTGAACACCTCCTATGGACAAGACAGTCAGGGCTGTAATCAAAGACACAGGCATGGTGCAACACACCAGCAACAGCACTCTGGGCTCTTCCACCTGAACCAGCCCAGTGAAGGTCTGGCTGCTAGGCTGCTCTCAGTTTAGGCCACGGCACAACAACATGAGATCACTTATAAATAATCATTTTTTGTTTACCAAGCTTTGGAGGTTTCTCCTAGGTGAAATGAGCCAACATGAAGTACAACGGGCATGAGGTGCAGCTGTAGCTCCCACTTTGCTTGTTGTAGTTAATATAATAGTGCTTAAGCAAGGCTAGAGAGGATGAGATTGCAATTGCAGGGAATCCCCACAAGCAACACTTGCTCTGCAAAGTGCTGAAGATATTAGACCTACAGGTGCAGCCTGTGAACTTGTAAAGCCTTTTCAAAATTCATCTGGGGCTTTTCCAAAGCAGAATACAATTTCTCTAGGCAAAATAGATTTAGCACCTATTCTTTCATAGCTGCAAGTCTCCGCAGCTACCATTGAAACCAATTAAATTTAAAAACAGAATTCTGGACTCTCAGTCTATAATAGTTCTGAACTGGCTAGTTCTCAGATCACATCTTTTAGCCAAGCAGAAAAAAAACCCCAACAAACCAACTCATGCAGGCCTGTTCATTCCTTTTGAAGCCTTTTCTCATTTGCTTGAATCAAGCCATGGCAACTCTTTTTTCAGCTGAGCTGGCTAGAGTGGGAACTAGTCATAGAATTGTTAGGGTTGGAAGGGCGCCTCAAGGATTATCTACTTCCAATGCCCCTGCCATGGGCAGGGACACCTCACACTAGATCAGGTTGCTCAGAGCCACATCCAGGGATCAAGCTTCTACCACCTCCCTGGGCAACCTATTCCAGTGTCTCACCACCCTCATAGTGAAGAATTTCTTCCTAACATTCAACCTGAATCTATCTATTTCTAGTTTTGTTCCATTCCCCCTGGTCCCATCATTACCTGACACCCTAATGACTTTTTTCCTCTCTACATTGGTGACATCTCTGGCAAGTCCAACTGTATGCAGCAGCAGCAAGAACAAACTGTGAGAGGCCACCCTGTACATTCATAATCTATCAGAGACAAGTGAGGTAATCTTTGTAAAACAGCCTCCAAAGTGGCTGAAATGGATTGGAGAGGGAAGCTGGGGTTAAACCAGGCAAATCTGGGTGTCTACAGCAAGGCAGCTACACATGAGCACCTATTTTTTTTTTTGTCCCCTTGAAAGGCAGAGCGTTTTGGTTGAGCTGCTTTCCTTGTTGATCTGCAGGCTCAGAACAGGTTTGCAGGACACAGGATTTAACTTTTGATCTTTCTTGAGGGGGCCCAATGTCTGCTTCTCCTAATGTAAGCACTTCCCCAGCTGCTTGGGGATGAGAATTGTTTCAGCCCTTTGTTTAAACCTGAGCACAGAAATATGTCTCCTTTCCCTGGCTAAGAGAGCAGCCACGGGTAATATTCAGAGGAAATCCATCAGTTTAGCAGCAGGTTTTAGACTGTAAATACAATTATTTTTATAACACCAAAAATTATGGGGGGAGGGGAAAGAAGTCCATGTCCATCTTCTGCATTTGGAAAGCCCTTGACATTTTATGGGTATTACAGGAAATAAAGACAGGAGCAGGAATATCTGCTCCGTAATGCAGGGCACATAATTATGCTGTTGAATAAGGGAATTACATAGAATAATTCCTTGGCCACAAGCAATCATTTCTATACTAATCCTGTGCTGCACTGAATCCATCCTACTTAGCAGCTGAAGCTGGTCTAGCTGGGATTTAGACTGTGCTGCTAGGTTAGGTTTGAGTGCACATCACAACTGCAACATTCATACCACCATTGGGCCAGAAGTCTCACAAGCAGAGAATTTGAATTGTTTGTGCTGAAAAAAAACCAAAACAACACCCCTCACCCCTCCCCCCCCAAAAAAAGCCAATGAGCCATGACAGGTTTAAGGCAAGAAACCCCCAAATAATTATTTTAAAGCCTGGAAATCCATACTCTTGGTTCCAGTGGATCTGTGTTGCTGCATGGAAATTTGAGCAGAAGTGGGAGAATGGGAGTAGGCTGCAGGGGATGAGTGGCCTCAGACAAAGAGCTCTCAGAAACTGCTTGTGATGTTTTGGGTTTGTTTTTTTGTTTTTTTTTTTGCCACTCTCACAAACATGGCCAGCAATGTCAGACAAACAGATGGAGATGTCCATGTGACAGCAGAGCTGTGCCTCGTGCTGTACCTTCAAGGTTTGCCAAAGAGCTCAGGAAGAAGCAGCAAAATCCATGACGATCCTATCATAGCATCAATCAGGTTGGAAAAGACCTCAGAGATCATCAAGTCCAACCTATCACCCAGCACCTCATGACTAACCAAACCATGGCTTCAAGTGCCACGTCCAACCCTTTTCTGAACAGCTCCAGGGATGGTGACTCCACCACCTCCCTGGGCAGCACATTCCAACAACACATTCCTTTTCCTAAACACAGGGAGGCAACTGCGAGTTCCCTGCAGGGGTAGGGATCTACTGGGAGAGAACACCTACCCCAGGAAACAAAGGTCTGGCTGCTGCCACAAGTCCATTTTCCCAAGATTAAAAAAAAATAACATGAGGGAAGAGTTTGTGGAACCAGCTCCTGAGACATCAGGTTTTTGGAATTTGGAATCAAAAATTGATTCTCTTGGCCCATGCTTGGTGAAAACAGTGGAAAGACTAGATTTATTTGCAAGAGAAATTAAAAAAACATGAGCAGCAATAAAAAAAAAAAAAAAAAGGACTATGACAGTAGGACAATTTATAATTGGGGGTCAAGTATCCTATTAATTTGGGGCTATTTCTCTTTAAATAGAAGACCAGTCACAAAGGATTCCTGAGAGATGATATAATCTGAAACTATATTGGAAAAAAGTTTGCTTCTCTCTTAAATTACCAGGGCCTTTTGTATCCTAGTAAAATACTTTATTACTTGATCTGGCTCTAGAGAAACAGTGACTCCATAACAAACCTTTCCCAGGACTTTAATTATTTCCTTTATTATATCCTGAAAAAGGACCAGGTCACTTCTGAAGGTCACAGAAACAGCATAATACATTTTTTTTCCCTCCTTTCCTGGGCAAGCAAACAAAAAGCAAAGGAATGATTCTTTATATCACAATCCTAAATTGAAGTGAGGCTGTTAAGTACTGAGAGTGCAATAGTTCTGTTCCCAGAGACACATCTCAGAATATATTTCAAAGAATGATCTGATGATCTTCCAGTCATCAATCCCTTGAAAACCATGCCCTGCCCCAACACAACTGTGAATCTTCTTTGTCACTACAAACACCAGGAGGGTTTTCAAATGAAAGCCCAGATGATTTGTGAATCTTTTATGTGCTTCTACCCCAGCCCTGATGTTTGATATTTCAGTGACAGCCCCAGCTGTGCATCACAGGCCATGTTCATGCTTTCAACAGCTATAAATTTCTGACAGTGCTTGACCATATGATGGCCCATTAGTGTCCCTCTGAAGTTTGCCTGCTCAGGTGGGTGCATTTGCTTAGCTGCAACATATGATTTCCTACATGTGCAGGTCATGGTTTACTTCCCCAGGAAGAAGAAAAGGAAGAAAGAAAAACCACAAACCACGCCACAGGCTCGTTAAATATATAAAAAATTAACTGTCCCCATTCTGACTAACCTCCTGCTTCCTCTGGCATTGCCTTATATTTCAGGTCATTCAAAACCTGCCAGTTCCAGAAATACCCCAAGTGAGCAATACGTGGGCCCTGACTGACTGCATCAGTAGAATTCAATCGTGGGCTTCTGCTGACACTAGGAGCCACCAGGGTACAACTTGAGGGTTTATGAGTGGCAGGAAAGGTCCCAGACTGAATTATAGCATTGTTACTCAATCCGAGAGCAGAGTTTGTTATTTATAGCCTATAGGAAACTCATAGGGAACTTTTTTTTTTTTTGGGGGGGGGGGGGGGGGTTTCTTCAGGTGGAAAATGATAAATCAGAATAACAAAAATGGTCACTTCTAATTTCAAATGTAAAGCCTGGGAAGTAGGTAGGGAGACAAAGGATTAATGTGCACACGATGCAAGGCTGTTGGGGTGTGATGAGGATAGTTCACAGGGAAAGCAAGAGGGAGATTTTCACTGGAAATTAAGCACTTGCTGTGGAACTTAGATGATCCACTCCTAGGACTCCAGTCCTAAAACCATAGTAACAAAACCCAAACAGAGAGACAGACTTCACCAAGGGTTTTTCCCTCCCAAAGCATTCAGGTTTGTCTTTACCTGCAAGTATCTCAGTTGTGGTAGCCTCTGCTATCACCTGTTGCTCTGGGAGTATCTACAGATCTGTTTATGCCAGTAGGTTCCAGCATTTCAAAGGAATACCATCAAAGCACTGGTGTGGCACACAGAAACTCTTACAGCCTTCCAACAGGATGAGCTTAAATGTATTTTTCACTTTTTTTTCTTTCTTTCTGGATGTTTTATGGTGGAAAGAAAAAAAAAAAAAAAAAAAACAAAACCAAACCAGACAAATGCTCATTACTGGTTAGCTGTATGTGAGTACTTTTATAGCCAGTGGTGATTCTTGGTTATTGATTCTCAGGCATGTGAAGCCTGGTGCTTCAATAGACCAATTTAAACTTGTCTGTGGTGGCTTTCTTATTCCTTTAGCTGATCCTTCTCCCCCATGATCTTTTCAATACTTTGAGCCTCATTTCCTATGTAGCAGTTCATAAAAATCAAACTGGCAAGAAACCCTCTTTCCAAATTTATTAAACTGTTATCTTGCTGTTATTTCACTTTTTTTTAATTATTTTATTTTAATTTTCACCCCAGGTTTTGCTTGCCTGTCAAAATCGTTGAGTTTAAACGTCTTTGAGTTTTAGGAACCTAAATTTGCAGAGTAATTGGAAGAACAGGCCCATAATTTCCAACTCCAGGGGGAAGCTACCTTGGACTGCAACAGCAAAAAAAGAAACACTTGAGTGAAAGAAGAAACCTGGTCAAAATCAAAATCACAGATCATTGATTGAAAACGTAGATGTGATTATTTCTAATTGACAATGAAGTAAGGCAGCTAGAAGAAATGGTGTATGGTTCTGCAAGCAGTCAGTCTTGGAGTGATGAAGATTTATAGAAGATCCAGTTTGAAGAAATAATTGCAAATATTATTGGAGCCTTATTCCAGAAGCTATCCTTTAGGCAAGGGCTTAATGTTGCATCAGTGGAATTTAACCAGTGAGGAGAGCTGAAGGGCTCCCTAGTGCCTCTGGTTTTATTCCTTCCACATCACCCTGGAGAACTGAATCTTTCTGAGGGCTTTCACAGACAGCCCCACCAACCTTATTAGCAGGTGGTGGGTTTGTTGCTCTGACCAGAGAAGCTGCAAAACCAAGTGTGATCCAGTGTTTCCCTTAACAGGGCTTTGTTAGGAATAGTGACATGATTGATTCATAACCTCTCAGGCTAACATCAGTACTCCCCTCTGTGCTTGAAGTGCAATGTGCCAGCAGTGTGCCCAGGCAGCCAGGAAAGCCAATGGCATCCAGGCCTGGATCAGGAATAGTGTAGCCAGCAGGACAAGGGAGGTTATTCTGCCCTGTACTCAGCACTGGTCAGGCCACACCTTGAGTCCTGTGTCCAGTTCTGGGGTCCTCACTTCAAGAAAGATGTTGAGGGGCTGGAACTTGTCCAGAGAAGGGCAACGAAGCTGGGGAGGGGTCTGGAACACAAACCCTATGAGGAGAGGCTGAGGGTGCTGGGGGTGTTTAGCCTGGAGAAGAGGAGGCTCAGGGGAGACCTCATTGCTGTCTACCACTACCTGAAGGGAGGTTGTAGCCAGGTGGGGGTTGGTCTCTTCTCCCAGGCAACCAGCAGCAGAAGGAGGGGACACAGTCTCAAGCTGTGCCAGGGGAGGTATAGGCTGGAGATTAGGAGAAAGTTCTTCCCAGAGAGAGAGACTGGCCATTGGGATGTGCTGCCCAGGGAGGTGGTGGAGTCACCATCACTGGAGACGTTCAAGAGGAGACTGAATGAGGCACTTGGTGCTGTGGTCTAGCTGATTGGATAGGGCTGGGTTGTAGGTTGGACTGGATGATCTTGGAGGTCTCTTCCAACCTGGTTGATTCTATCATTCTAAGTGTCTTCTCAGCTATCTCTGCTGCAGATTACTGGTCACTCAGGAATAAAATGGCAGAACTAGTTGAACAGAAACTCAACCATTTGGAGTACAAAGCTCTCACACCCTCCACTAAACTCTGTTGCTTCTGTAATTGCTATGGCAAATCCTGAGAATTCATAGAATCATAGAATTGTCAGGGTTGGAAGAGACCTCATCTAGTTCCAACCTCCCTGCCACAGGCAGGAACACCTCATACTACATCAGGTTGCTCAGAGCCACTTCCAACCTGGCCTTAAAAACCTCCAGGGATGAGGCTTCCACCACCTCCCTGGGCAACCTGTTTCAGTGTCTCACCACCCTCACACTGAAGAGCTTCTTCCTAACATCCAATCTGAATCTACCCATTTCTAGGTTTGCTCCATTCCCCCTAGTCCTATCACTACCTGACACCGTAAAAAGTCCCTCCCCAGCTTTCTTGTAGCCCCCTTGAGATACTGGGAGACCACAAGAAGGACTTCTCAGAGCCTCCTCCTTTCCAGACTTTCAGTCTGTCTCCATAGGCGAGGAGCTCCAGCCCTCTGATCATCCTCATGGCCCTTCTTTGGGCACATTCCAACACTCATACCCAGCTGTGAGAGGTAACCAGCTCTGAAACCATTTGAGATTTCTCATGTGTATCACTTTGGATTCTGCCTAAGAGCAATAGCAAGGTGGTGTGGACTTGAGGGAAATGGTAGGGCTGCCCCATGCTGCTTCTTCTGTCCCAGGGACCAGTCTGACATCCCTTCTCCCTGCCAGCTGTGGGCATGCAGTATAAGCATTGCTGCTGAGCATCACAGAAGTACTGACTCTTAAAGCCCTTTGTTGTGATGGTAACAATAAACCTGAGAGCTGATCCTCAGTGTAAGCCTGCAAATGTAAGGAGCTGCTCTTTAAACTGGAGCTGTTGGCATCACCATATGCTTCAGACATGCCTTGGCAGGGCTGTGCAGTTCTGAGCAGTTCTCAGCTATACTTTGGGTATTTAATGCTTTCTTCACACAGAACCAACCAGGTTGGAAAAGACCTCAGAGATCACCAAGTCCAACCTATTACCTGATACCTAACACCTCCTGACAACTAAACCATGACTCCAAGTGCCACATCCAGTCTTTTTTAACACCCCAGGGAGTTCAAATTGGCTGATTCCACTGGCCAATTGCTCTTTTTTCCCCCCTTAATGCCTTCAAAAGATGCTTGTCCATCCAGCCTGATCATCTCCCCCATCAGCTCATTTTTTGGCACATCAGGACAGCCTGTTCCTGTGCCTTCCAGAGTTCCTGTTTGAAGTAAGTCCAACCATCCTGGGCCCCGTTGTTCTTAAGGGCTGCTTCCCAAGGTACTGTCCAGGTTAGTTGCTTCTTCTGCCCTAGTCACCAGTTTCACCTCTTTCCTATTGCTTCTGTATTGCTGCCCTTCAACACCTTTCTTCTCAGCCTCTCACTGTCCTATATTTCCATTTCCTTCTTCAGAAAATTTAGAAATTTATTTCAGAAACTCACCTCCTTCCCATACTTCTAACTCATTCTCAAAACCTGGCTGCATTCCAAACATCCTCATCAATCTAAAATCATTTCACAGAAACATTCAGGTTGGAAAAGACTCTCAGGACCACCAAGTCCAACCCAGAACCCTACTCTACAAGGGTCACCCCTAAACCGTAGCCCCAAAGCACCACATTCAAACCACCTTTAAACACATCCAGGCTTGGGGACTCAACCACCTCCCTGGGCAGCACATTCCAAGGCCTGACCACTTTTTTTCCTAATGTCCAGTCTAAACCTACCTAGTGGCAGCTTAAAGCCATTCCCTCTTGTTCTATCACCTGTGAGAAGAGACCAGCAGCAGCCTCTCCACAAGGTCCTTTCAGGTAGTTGTAGACAACATGAGGTCTCCCTTCAGCCCCTCCTTTTCCAAACTAAACAGCCCCAGCTCCTTCAGTTGCTCTTCATAAGATTTATCTTTATTTCTTACAGAGGCACAGCAGAATTCCCACAGGTTCTTCATTTCCTAAGGCAGTTATTCTTCTAGCTCAGAAGTCAAACTTGATTTTTGAGGTACTACAAAGACTTGTAGAGCAAATCTGTTTAAATATAAGACTCTAGAAAATATTGAGGTTAGTTGCTGAAATAATCACCTTTAAATTAACATTTCTGGAAAAAAAAACCAAAACATTCCATCAGTAGACACAAGAGCATTTATTTCCATATATTTCAGTGTGTTTGGAAGCAAAGCTGGGTATTAACAAATGCCTGACACAGAATCAGGGAGCGGTAGGGGTTGGAAAGGACCTCTGAAGATCATCCAGCCCAACTCACCTAGAGTACCCTTCCTACCCTTTTTCTGAATCAACATTTGCTGAGTCAGGCTGCAAAATTAGACATTGATTAAGGAATTTTCCTCCTGGAATGACATAATTTAATGGATTGGTAAGACAACTTGTCTTTGAGATAGGAATTTACTTCAGTGTCTCCACTACCTACACTTCAGACATATTACTCTTTTTGCACTTCAAACCCATGGAATCACTTCAGTTCTTATGTCAGTACACAGAGACCTTATTTTCAAAATAAGGTAGCTTTAAATGCAAAAAATCCATCAGTCCATCACAGCTACCAGATTGTTTTGATTTCTGTGTACAGTAAAAAAAAATTAAAAATAAACCCTTAAAAATGCTGTCCTGGTGGAAGGTGTCCCTGCCCATGGCAAGAGGATTGGAACTAGATCATAGAGTCAAAGAATCACCTGAGTAGGAAGTGGCCTCAAAAGGTCATCCAGTTGAAACCACCTGCCTCACCCACCACCAGCCTTCACTCACCCAAAGCAGCTCCTACTGCCCCACCACCATCCCCCTTCATCTTCCCAAAGCAGCTCCTGATCCCCTCTCCACCTCCTACTTCATCTTCCCAAAGCACCTCCTGACCCCTCTACACCATCCCCCCACTGCTTAAACAGCTCCTGGTTGTGGCCCCGCTCCTGCCTCACCACCACCCTTTGTGCACCCATCCCAGAGCCAGGAGCAGGACCCTCCCCCAGCCAAGACACCCCCCAGAGGAGCTCAGCCCCAGCCAGGAGGCTCAGCCAGCACCCCTGGATGGTATTGGAGCAGTTGTCAATGTCAGCCCTAACTAACTGGGGGGCCACCAGGCCCCCCAGCCTTTGAGCATCCATCACCAACACCCAGTGTGCACCATGGGGACTCACCAGGGAGGAGAGGAGGATCTTCAGCCCAGATGGGCTCAGCCTAGGGCTCCTGCCTTCCCTGGGGGGGATTAAAAAGGAGAGTGGGAGGGGAGGGCAAAGTGGCCATGCCTGGGGTGGGAGGAGACTCCAGCAGGGCCCAGGTGCTCTGGGATTGGAGGGGAAAAGTGGGGGAAAATGGGTAGGAAAAGGGGCAGATAGGGTGGGAAAGGGGAAGTGGTGGTGAAGTTGATAATAAGTTTATTTTCCACACATCTTCCATAATGCACAGCTGCAGTTCATGGTTTGCTTTGCCTCCATGCAGAAGGAACAAACCCATCAATGCTTCATTAAATAAAGCACAATGGTGGCTGTGACAAGGAAACCTGTCCAGAAGTATCATTTTGCTTGGTGGGAAAATCTGTGCTTTCCAGACCCCAAAAAAAAGGTTTAACAACAACAACAAAAAGTTCTCCAAGAGTGAATTTTCTCCCTGGATACCAGCAGACAACACCAGGATGATTGAGGGATTGGAGCACTGCCCCATGAGGAGAGGCTGAGAGCCCTGGGGCTTTTTAGTCTGGAGAAGAGAAGACTGAGAGGGGATCTGATCAATGTCTATCAATAGCTGAAGGGTGGGGGTCAAGAGGGAGGGGACAGGCTCTGCTCAGTTGCACCCTGTCATAGAAGAAGGGGTAATGGATATAAACTACAGCACAGGAGGTTTCACCTCAATATGAGAGGAACTTCCTCATTGAGAGGGTCACAGAGCAATGGAACAGGCTGCACAGGGAGGTTATTGAGTCTCCTTCTCTGCAGACTTTCAAGATCCATCTAGATGTCTTCCAGTGTGACCTCTGCTAGATTCTGTATAGGTCCTGCTCTGCATTATGGAAGATGTGTGGAAAATAAACTTATTATCAACTTCACCACCACTTCCCCTTTCCCACCCTATCTGCCCCTTTTCCTACCCATTTTTCCCCCACTTTTCCCCTCCAATCCCAGAGCACCTGGGCCCTGCTGGAGTCTCCTCCCACCCCAGGTGTGGCCACTTTACCCTCCCCTCCCTCTCCCCTTTTTAATCCCCCCCAGGGAAGGCAGGAG
Source organism: Indicator indicator (assembly GCF_027791375.1). NCBI lineage: Eukaryota > Metazoa > Chordata > Aves > Piciformes > Indicatoridae > Indicator > Indicator indicator. The sequence continues at coordinate 6,714,603 of NC_072011.1, read as the reverse complement.
CCCCAGGCTGAGCCCATCTGGGCTGAGGATCCTCCTCTCCTCCCTGGTGAGTCCCCATGGTGCACACTGGGTGTTGGTGATGGATGCTCAAAGGCTGGGGGGCCTGGTGGCCCCCCAGTTAGTTAGGGCTGACATTGACAACTGCTCCTATACCATCCAGGGGTGCTGGCTGAGCCTCCTGGCTGGGGCTGAGCTGCTCTGGGGGTGGTGTCTTGGCTGGGGGAGGGTCCTGCTCCTGGCTCTGGGATGGGTGCACAAAGGGTGGTGGTGAGGCAGGAGCAGGACCACTACCAGGAGCTGTTTAGGCAGTGGGGGGATGGTGTAGAGGGGTCAGGAGGTGCTTTGGGAAGATGAAGTAGGAGGTGGAGAGGGGATCAGGAGCTGCTTTGGGAAGATGAAGAGGGATGGTGGTGGGGCAGTAGGAGCTGCTTTGGGTGAGTGAAGGCTGGTGGTGGGTGAGGCAGGTGGTTTCAACTGGATGACCTTTTGAGGCCACTTCCTACTCAGGTGATTCTTTGACTCTATGATCTAGTTCCAATCCTCTTGCCATGGGCAGGGACACCTTCCACCAGGACAGCATTTTTAAGGGTTTATTTTTAATTTTTTTTTTACTGTACATAGAAATCAAAACATAATCTGGTAGCTGTGATGGACTGATGGATTTTTTTTGCATTTAAAGCTACCTTATTTTGAAAATAAGATCTCTGTGTACTGACAAGAACTGAAATGATTCCATGGGTTTGAAGTGCAAAAAGAGTAATATGTCTGAAGTGTAGGTAGTGGAGACACTGAAGTAAATTCCTATCTCAAAGACAAGTTGTCTTACCAATCCATTAAATTATGTCATTCCAGGAAGAAAATTCCTTAATCAATGACTAATTTTGCAGCCTGACTCAGCAAATGTTGATTCAGAAAAAGGGTAGGAAGGGTACTCTAGGTGAGTTGGGCTGGATGATCTTCAGAGGTCCTTTCCAACCCCTACCGCTCCCTGATTGTGTCAGGCATTTGTTAATACCCAGCTTTGCTTCCAAACACACTGAAATATATGGAAATAAATGCTCTTGTGTCTACTGATGGAATGTTTTTTTTTTTTTTTCCTCCAGAAATGTTAATTTAAAGGTGGTTATTTCAGCAACTAACCTCAAAATTTTCTGAGTCTTATATTTAAACAGATTTGCTTTACAATTCTTTGCAGTACCTCAAAAATCAAGTTTGGCTTCTGAGCTAGAAGAATGGTAACTGCTTTAAGAAATGAACAACTTGTGGGAATTCTGCTGTGCCTCTGTAAGAAACACAGGTAATTATGTAAAAAAGGACAATTACTTAATTTAATTCCTTTTTAGCAGCTCTCCTCAGGGAGATCAAACTGAAACATGCTTTGTGATATAAGAAACATTTTATCACTACAAATGTGTGTTTCAAGGCTTTCTGCAGCTGCAGTTGAGAGGTTGTACACCTGTGGAAGGGTTGGGGGTTTTATTCTAGCATCTCTTTAAAGGGACAGCTGAAGTTTTCAGTCATGAGTCTCCTTGCAGAGTCCAGGCTGTTCCCTTTTTTATTTAAAGCATTTTATCCATGCTTCCTGCATAGCTTGGAGATTGGTAGTTTGGGACAGAACAGTTTGAGTTCAGGATATGAACTACAGCACAGGAAGTTCTATCTCAATATAAGGAGGAACTTCTTCACTGTGAGGGTGACAGAGCACTGGAACAGGCTGCCCAGGGAGGTTGTGGAGTCTCCTTCTCTGCAGACTTTCAAGACCCATCTGGATACGTTCCTGTGCTAGATTCTATGGTCCTGCTCTGGCAGAGGGGTTGGACTCAATGATCTTTGAAGGTCCCTTCCAGCCCCTGACATCCTGTGATCCTCCAATCTCAATCTGCATGTTTCTAGTTTTGCTCCATCCCCCCTAGACCTGTCACTACCTGATATCCTAAAAAGTCCCTCCCCAGATTTCTTGTAGCCTCCTTCAGATACTGGAAGGCCACAGAAGGTTTCCTTGGAGCCTTCTCTTCCCCAGACTGAACACCCCAACTCTCTGTGTCTCCACAGGAGAGGAGCTCCAGCCCTCTGATCATCCTCATGGCCCTTCTTTGTATGCATTCCAACACTCATACCCAGACAACTTGTCACTGAAGCACTTAAGGTGTCCTAAGGTCTTCTGCACTGCCTAGGCTGCTCCTGTAAGACTCCAGGTACCACTTTGCTGTCCCTCTCCTTCAGTTTCCTGTGTTCTCCACATTGCAGTTGCTGTCTAAGGAGGTGGTACAGTGAGGGGAAGGGCTGGGTCCCTTTCTTGCATCTCATGGGCAAGGTGGCCAGATACTGAGTCTGGCCAGGGTGCCAGCAGCTCAGGGTCTCTGTTCTCACAGTGCAGTGTGTGGGATTGTACTCATGCTTTAATTTTTCTTCCAGCCCAGGCTGTGCTCATGGATACTTGGAGAGGACAGGAAGTGTTAAGTGCTGAGAGAAGCTGGGGGATGTTTTATCCCACACCATCTCTGCCTTTGCCATACACAGCTTCTCCTCCCTAGTCCCTGCTCTGCAGCAAGCAGTGATGAGGTGCTCCCCAGCCTGCAGGCAATCCAGGATACATTTTCTCTGGCAGAAAGAGGCAATGCTCTCTTCTGCTCCCTGGGTGCAACTTGCTGTCCTGGCAGGAGGACTGGTCCAGCTGCTTGGGGAGCCACACTATAACCAAAATAGCAATAAAACTCCAGATTAAAAAAAGTGAAATCCAACCACACTTTTCCAGGAGAAGGTCACTTTTTTTTTTTTTTCAACCCAGAACATGCATGGCCCCCATGTGCATACTGCTTCTTCAGGTAATGGCTGTTAAACACAATGCAGAAATGAACAGTCACACAGAGAGGGTAGCAGGACAAATGTGACCTCCCTGAGAAAGGAAGCATATCATGAGTCAGGCTACTGAAATTAAGCAGTGCAAGTCCCAGTCAGTGTGTTCCCCTGGTCTGACTCAAGTCTAAACAAAGCCAGCAGCCCTGCCTGTCCCTGGTCTAGGCTCTGCTTTCATACACCTGTAAAATAAATATCATAACACATACTTCCTACAGCAGGTAGCCAGGGACTTGTCCACACTACATTGCACAATGTCATGTAATCTTCTCATCCAAAGGAGATTATTCCCTGTTTTTCCATGTGTAATGGATCTAGTGTATCCATAGATGGGGGCAACTATTGGGAAGTGTATTCTTCTTCATGAATTGTCCTGAGATCCAGCCTTACCAGCTGCCTTATAGAAAGTATGGAAATTCAATCAGAAGCTGGGTTTAATCAGTGGTGCAGTTTCCCTCCTGCTTGATGAGAGCAGGATTTCACCCAAAGCATGGCTCATACCCAATTAATCACCTGACACAAAGTCAACAAGTGCAGACCTTTCCAAGCACAGGAAAGCAAAATGCCACAAGAATAAAACTTTATAGCTGTGGAGCAATCTACTGAACAGATAAGGAGGGTGTTGATGGTTTGAGGCTGGATGCTTCTAAGAACCATAGAGAAGTCTTCCAGGAGGACCAGAGAGGTCCAGGGATGGACAAGACAGTGTGAGACTGTTATCCTATCCCATAATTCTGCTATCTGTTTCCCATAACATCCTTGTGAGCAAGCTCAGGAAGTGTGGGATGGAAGAGCAGACAGTGAGATGGATTAGGAACTGGTCACAAGATAGAGTCCAAAGAGTGGTGATCAACAGTGCCAAGTCCAGCTGGAGAGCTCTAAATAGTGGAGTTCCCCTAGGGGTCAGTGCTGGGTCTGGTCCTGTTCAACATCTTCATCAGTGATATTGATGAGAGGACAGAGACTCTGCTCTCGACACCAAGCTGGGAGGCTTGGCTGAGACACCTGAAGGTTGTGCAGCCATCCAGCGAGACTTGGGCAGACTGAGAGCTGGGCACAGAGGAAACTAAGGAGGTTCAACAAGGATAAGTGCAGAGCCCTACATCTGGGAACGAAGAATAAACTTCACCAGTACAGGTTAGGAGGTGATCTGCTGGAGAGCAGCCCTGTACAGAAGGACCTGGGAGTCCTGGTGGATAACAAGTTATCCATGGGACAGCAATGTGCCCTTGTGGCCAAGAAGGCCAAGGGGATCCTGAGGTGCATCAAGAGTTGTGTGTCCAGCAGATCAAGGGAGGTTCTGCTCTCCATCTACTCTGCCCTGGTGAGCTGACACCTGGAGTATTGTGTCCAGTTTTGGGCTCCCCAGTTCAAGAGGGACAGAGATCTGCTGGAGAGAGTCCAGCAGAGAGCTATCAGGGTGATTGTGTGACTGGAGCACTGCCCCATGAGGAGAGGCTGAGAGCCTTGGGGCTTTTTAGTTTGGAGAAGACTGAGAGATTTAATAAACATATATAAATATCTAAGGGTTGGGTGTCAAGAGGGAGGGGACAGGCTCTGCTCCCTTGCACCCTGTGATAGGACAAGGGGCAATGGATATAAACTCCAGCACAGGAGGTTCCACGTCAACATGAGGAGAAACTTCTTCACTTGTGAGGGTCACTGGAACAGGCTCTCCATAGAGTTTCTTGAGTCTCCTTCTCTGGAGACTTTCAAGATCCATCTGGATGTGTTTCTGTGTGACCTATGCTAAATTCTCTGGTCTTGCTCTGGCAGGGGGTTGGACTCCATGATCTTCAAAGGTCTCTTCCAACCCCTAACATCCTGTGATCTCTTTATATGTTGGCTTTACAGCCAGTTCTCTCTCTTTTCTCCCTTCTCTCTGCTCCTTGGGAACATGTGAGGTTTTATCTGTAGTGTGGGGGAGGATTTTGGACCTATCTGCAGCCCTGAGCAGTTTGGCTAATTTTGTCTACACAGTCCTGGCCTGGTTGGACCTAATGCAAGAAGGCATGAGGTTGAGGTGGGGGAGGAAAGAGCACTCACTTAGGTCTGGGTAGTAAGGCACAGCTGGGGAGAAGGTTTTTCTTTGTATGTAGTATATGTTGTGAAGTTGTGTATTTTATATGCTTTTGGAGTGGGTTGAAATTACCCCCCAATTAATTTGGAGAAAATAACCCCAAAATAAAATTTGCCAGACCAGCTCAGATGGAAGCAAATGAAGCTGTATTTACAAGCACAAGTGCAATCTAGAAATATGGAATGCAATGAATATGTACAAAATACACAATATTTACAGGTATTTACAATTTATAAACAACACAAAAACTGCTCCCTGGACAAAACCAGGGGGTGACTGACAGCATCCCCCTCCCTGCCCCCTTCCCCCTAACTACAAGGAAAAGAGAAAGAGGAAAAAAGCAGAGAGTAGCTTGTTAGTACTTAGCCACCACAAGAACACAGCCAAGGTCAGCAACAGCCAAGCAAAAGCTACCAGCTAGTATCTGCTAGAGTGAAGGCAAAAAGAGCAAAAAGTTAGTTTATACAATTAACTTTATGTTAGTTATCAGACCAATGGGATTATTCAGACCTTATCATTTTTGTCTCTTTCCCTCCAATGGTAATTTATTTCCATTCTACCACTTTCTACTCAATCTGTGGGAAATTTCCTAGGCATCAGCCTAAACCTGCCACAGCTTTGCACTGTAAGATGTAGTTATGAATAGCATTTCCATCTAACCTTCCCAAACCTATCCAATCCTGTCTGGAGGGTTTTTTCTTTAACTACTTTGAGAAGGGTTAAAGAGAGCCTGTCTCACCCCTTCAGTGTGGACAGGAGGATGACTATGCTCCCCCTTGCAATTAGGATCTTGTCCCTGTTCCCTGTCAAAGGAATGGACCTTGCCACGTCTCTTTCATTTCACAGAGCTCTTCCTGTGGATGCAGGAGCCACTAGCAGGCTTTGCTCCAGGTGTTCTCCCCTATTAAGCTGGTCTTAATCTCTGCTCTCTGTCTTGAGCTAAACAGGCAGCTGCAAACTAGAAGAAAGGAAGTGGTTACTCCAATGCCTGTGGGAAAGGCATTGATGTTGCAAAAGGGCTTATCAACAAGTTCTATATGCACAAAATTCATGGAGCAGCTCCCTCCCCAGGGGCTGGCAAAAGCAAGTTCCCACTTCTGCTGCTTCTGAGACTGACTCTGTGCAGAGACTTCTGCTGATGCAGTAGTGGTCTGCAGAGTGGTAGCTTTTAGGAGATTTCTGTATTGATAAAACCCTGAGTGGAGGCAGAGTTTGCAACAGCACAGACAGACATACTTTCATAAAAGCCATTCTCAGCATGGGCTGCTTTCTTATTTTGATTCCACCCTTCAGGACCAGTAAAAGATACAGGGGGTGGGAAGATGTTTCTGCAGGAATAACTTGCAAACGGGGAATATTGCAAAGGGGCAGCTACCTTGACAGTGCTAACTGCTGTGTATCTGCTGCTGGTTTATAGGCTACCATAAGCTCATAAGTAATGCTAGAATGTGAATATTAGAAAAAGACAGGGAAAAATGAGCTGCCTTCTCTCAAGTTTTGAATAATTCCTTCTGCTTTTAAGTCATTTTCCTCCCCCTCCCAAGTATAATTTTTCAGGGGCACAGCAAAATACCCAATTGAATATTAAGATATGCAACACTGCATTTTCCCTGGAGCAGTGCTGGACCTGAAACTTCCCTTTACAGAAAAGAAGCCTGGTCAAACCTACCCCTTATGGCAAAGAGGCTCAAGGGCCTGGAACATGAGGGTTCCAGACCAATAATAGGCTGTATAGAATCATAGAATTGTTAGGGTTGGAAGGGACCTCAAGGATCATCCTGTTCCAAACCCCATGCCATGGGCAGAAACACCTCACACTAGATCAGGTTGCTCAGAGCCACATCCAGCCTGCCCTTAAAAACCTCCAGGGATGAGGCTTCCCTCACCTACCTGGGCAACCTGTTCCAGTGTCTCACCACCCTCATGGGGAAGAATTTCTTCCTAACATCTAATCTGAATCTCCCCATTTCCAGCTTTGTTCCATTCCCCCTAGTCCTATCACTACCTCACATCCTAAAAAGTCCCTCCCCAGCTTTCTTGTAGCCCCCTTCAGATACTGGAAGGCCACAAGAAGGTCTTCTCAGAGCCTTCTCTTCTCCTGACTGAACAGCCCCAACTCTCTCAGTCTGTCCTCACAAGAGAGGTGCTCCAGCCCTCTGATCATCCTGGTGGCCCTTCTCTGGACATGCTCCAGCATGTCCATATCCCTCTTGTAATAGAGGCTCCAGAACTGGATGCAGAGATCCAGTGGGGTCTCACCAGAGCAGAGCAGAGGGGGAGAATCACCTCCCTTGACCTGCTGGCTGTGCTCCTCTTGATGCAGCCCAGGATGCATGTGGGCTCCTGACACAGGGGCTGTCTATCCTCCCTGCTCTGCCTGCCAAGCTGCCATGATAACAAGAAACCTTGCTGCCTTCTGCTCATGCAGCAGCTTAGATGAGGACATGTGCCTCCCCACACAGACTGGTGTGAAATATTTTATGGACTAGGAGAGATTTGCTGACTAGTAGCAGAACAGAGGCTGTTCTTACTTAGCTCAAGTTGTTCTTAGCAGTAGGCACTTGGATGCCCAGTGGTTTTAACTGCAGGAAACAGAGACCTCAGCCTCCAAGAGAATGAGTGGCAGCCAGGTTCAGTTCAGGGAAAACAGACTTCAGTGGCACAGAGGCAGGGGTTGTGTCCCTAAGGTATTGTGTGTCCCTGGCCTTTTGATTCTTGTGCATGTAAGCAGTTGTCAGACTCAGTGCTGTGTCATGTCCTAGGGGCTGCTAGAGACACACCTGTGAAAACTCTGCCCCCAGCACAGTCATGAGGGTTAGATTCTGTGTTCTCAAAGTCCTATGGTGACCACAGGAGACTTGGTACTTTTCCTGGTGGTATCTCAAAAATTATTTTCAGAGAGGTAACTGACCTGGCACCTTTTTAGCACCTAAGTCAGAAGATGCAGGACTTCTTCAATGCAAAGAAATATGTCTGCAGGCAAATTTGGGTAGAGCACTTTACCCTGTGTCATTTCAAGTTACAAAGCTCAGCCTCTTTAGAGAGTTTTTTGATGTTTTTACGTGGAACCCATGCCAGATTGTTCTCCAGGTGAAGATGTTAGGCACCACAGCACTGAGCCTAGCCCTGTGCCATTTTACCTTCAGTTTATGTTGGTTCAATATCAGCTCACTCTTCTTTAATATACTGAAGCTCTGCCCTTGGTGCCCTTTGGGAACTTGTTCCTCAGTAGTCTAACTAAACACCCGCATCTGCAAACCTGCCCTCTTGCACAAAACTTAATTCACGTGAGACAGAGAAGAAAAAGTCCAGAGGTTTTCTGCTCCATATTGAGACAGGACCCCCTCACCCCTGCAGCTGAAGAACTGAGTAAAAACGAACATTTTTTTTTTTACTTTTCTGCTAGATTGAGAGATCAAAAGAATGACTAATTGATAAAACCTGAGTGGGTCTAATTGACTTCAGCCCCAGAGTTATTGACTGTTCTGCACCTGTTTTGGAAAGCCAGTTCAGGGCTTGATCCAAAGCTCTCTATTTACTTTGGTTTTCATCAGGACTCACAATTCCAAATGAAACAGAGCATTTCTTGCTGATTTTGGTGAATTCATTGCAGTGCCTGGGCCCTTTGATAGTGTTTTAAGTCTTTCCTGAAACTTCATAATGAAGTTAATGTAAAGCATTGGTGAGTACATCTTGGTGCTAGCAGGACACTAAAGAACATACTGTAGGCCATATGTGGAACATGGGTGTCACACACTGCAAGACTACTTTGAAGTAAATAAAAATCAAAATATCTAAAGTTCCCATTTTACTATTGGTTTTTCTTTTGGGTTTTTTTTTACTCAATGTGGGGAAAGCAGCTGAGTTAGATTCTTGGCTTTAGAAGTGTTCAGTTTTCAGCAGGCAAATAATTTTATCAGCCCTTTTATTATTTTAATATTTTTAGCCTTGTAAATGAGAAACCATTTTGGTCTTCTGATGATTTCATAGGGTGTACTGATGGCCTGAGAGCTTTCAACAACCATTTTTGCTCTTAACCTCATTCTGCATGATGTGTCTCTGTCTTATTCAACCTGTAGATTCTGCAGTACTTGGAGAGAGGCTTTAGAGTCCAGCCTCACAAGAAGTACCTGACTGATTTTAGGGAAGCCTTTGCTTTTTTTGTCTTACCATCACCAGGTTGAACCTGCTTTTCTCTCCTTCATGTTCTTGGTGTAACAGGACATCTGGAGCATCCCCAGGTGGAGTCTGCCTTGTGGGAAGGGTCCCCCCCTCCTGCTGTGGCATATCATGGTCCCACACGGTCTCAAGCTTCCCATTTCCTGCTGAATCCCAGTTACAGAGACAACAGCTTCTGTCTGAGGCAGATAATCTTCATAGCACTGAAAGGCATTGCAAATTCCAGACTCTGTGTCAAACCTCTGCATCTATGGGACTTTTCTCTTTTCTCTTTTCTCTCTTCTCTTCTCTTCTCTTCTCTTCTCTTCTCTTCTCTTCTCTTTTCTCTTCTCTTCTCTTCTCTTCTCTTCTCTTCTCTTCTCTTCTCTTCTCTTCTCTTCTCTTCTCTTCTCTTCTCTTCTCTCTTCTTTCACTTTACCATTTTTTCATCTTTTCCCCCTTTTTCAATTAGTCTTTTTCTTTCTCCCCTTTTTTCTTCTTTTTTCCTTTCCTTTCCCCCTTTTTTCTTTTTCCCTTTTCCTTTTTTATTTCTTTTCCTTTTTTCTTTTTTCTTTTTGCTTCCTTTGCTTTTCCTTCTCTTCCTTTTTCTTTTCTCCTTTTTTCTTTCCCTTTTCCTTTTTCTTTCCCCTTTTTTTCTTTTTCTTTTTGTTTCTTTTTCTTTTCCTTCCTTCCCTTTTTCTTTTCCTTTCTTTTTCTTTTTTCTGTTTCTTTTTCTGTTTCTTTTTCTGTTTACTTTCCTTTTTCCTTTTCTCTTTTTTTTCCTTTTTACCATCACTGCAGTATTTTAACACTTCTGTGCACTCACAGAAAAATGTCATGGTCTGGTCTTTAAGATTTTGTGAGAACTGACAAATTTGGTCAAGGGTGAGATTTTGCAAATGCTGTTAAAAACACAGCTTTTCATGTGGCAACATGTTCTTTTATACTGGAACACATCCTAAATTTTCACACATGTGCAGGAAGTGAAATCACACCTTTTTATGGCAGAAACAGCTTAGCACAGTGAAATGACAGCTTTTGCCTATAAAATGCCTTTAGTTTTTTGTAGAAACCAGTGAATTACTTGAGGCAAAACCACAAAGTGTTTCATCAGCAACACAACAGTGCTTAATGCAGCTCTGCCTTGAGAAGAGCTTGAGGAAGATGAAGATCAGGGGAAGACACCACTGGGTCTATCAGTCTTGTAGCCCAAATATGCTGCACAAGGTTTAAGCCCTTTTTAAAAAGGTTTTAAATTTAACGGTGTCTTCTAAGTCTTCCTTTTCCCTCCTTCCCCATCTTCAAAGTCTATGATTTCCTCTCCTTTGATCCAAAAATTTCATCCCATGCTATTTTTAAATCTCCCTGCTCCCAGCACGCTGGATCCCATCCCCATTTCCCTCCACATGTGGCTGCCCGGCCACTCTGGCTGCCTCCTCCTACCACCAAGGGAAGCCAAGGACCATGCAGACTGAGACACAACTGGAGCTCTCTGAATTGCTGTAGCAGTATCTGTGTGTCCTGGGTTAAAGACACCTCAGAGTGTGTCCTGGCCAGCAGGAACATTTGATACTCAAACTAACATAATTCAGGGGAAGAAGCACCGTAGTACCCAAAGGACCAAGGCAATTACTTTTTGCTGGATATCCATTCTGTAGATCTCACTGCTGGATACACAACTCTGAAAAAGATTCCTGAGTTTGCTTCTTTGTGGGACAAGTCCCAGTAATGTGGATTGACATGAGTTGCTCTGGTCTCTTCCAAGCTACACCATTCTGGCTTAGGGAGCTGGAGTTGTTCAGCCTGGAGAAGAGAAGACTCTGGGGACAACATATGCCATGGTTTAGATAGTCATGAGGTTTAGGGTGACAGGTTGGACTCGATGATCTTTGAGGTCTCTTCCAGCCTTCTTGATTCTATGATTCTATATAGCTGCCTTCCAATACCTGAAAGAAACCTATAGGAAGGCTGGAGAGGGACTTTTCATTAGAGAGGCTAGCAATGGAACAAGAGGGAATAGTTTCAAGTTGAGGAAGAGTAGCTTAGACTAGGTCTTAGGAAGAAGTTCTTCAGTACGAGGGCAGTGAGACTCTGGAGTAGTTTGCCCAGACAGGTTGTGGATGCCCCTTCCCTGGGGGTGTTCAAGGCCAGGTTAGATGAGGCCTTGAGCAATCAAGTCTAGCTGAGAGGCATCCCTGTCCATGGCAGGGAGCTTGGAGTAGATGGTTTCTTCCAACCTAAGCCATTCTGTGATTCTCAAATGTAATTTCCCTTTTCTCTGCCTCCTCTTTAACATCTGTGTGTGCATCTCTTCCATTGAGGCTACAAAGAATCCTGCAGGTTTGGAGGAAACTTACCACTGACCCTCATGGAGGAACTCTCAAAGCAGACTCTGGGATGCCCTCCAGAAGCTTTTGGCATGTGGGTGCTTGGCAGGAGTCAAGAAGAGTCATTCCTAGAGGAATTTCATTTTCTGAGCTGTCACTGAGGACCTAAACTGTGGCACAGGAGCACTGAAAGGAGAAGCATAAATTGCAGCAGTTGAAATGCAAAAGTAAATCAGTAAGCAGCAAGCAAAGTGCATGCTCTGTCCTCCTGCATTTGCAGGTACATCCATGGGTTTGGGAAAAGGGACAAGTGAAAAAGGCATTTGTACAAGTTTCTGGGCAGGTTGCATGCACTTGGTGAAGGGGAGATTTTAAACCTGCCTGTAAGTCCAATAGCCAACATTCTAACCACACACATCCCACACTAACATTTTTGTGTTCTGCTGCTTTCATGTTGGTCAAATAAAAAGCATCAGCACCACATCTACTTGTTTGCATTGAGGACCAATATGTTTTCTTTGCACTTTAAATACTGTTTAGAGCTCTCTTTATGAGCTTCAATTAGGAGTTTGCAATGGAGGGCTTATTAGAGCAGTTTTATTGGTACTTTAACACATTTTCTTTGTTAAAAGCTAGTTTAGAAGCTAGTTTAAGAAGCTTGTAAATGGGAGCCACAGTGAGCTGTCTGTCCCACTGACAAACACTTCTCAACAGGCCTCCCAGAGGGTTCCTCAAGCCACCAGGTCCACCTTTGCATGAGCATTTGTGGTGACCTCCATCATCTGCCAGGCTTTTAGGAAAAGGAGTTGAGTGCGGACATCAGGGAATGAATATCAATCCTGGAATTCTGAGGCGGGGGAGGGAGTGGAAATAATAAAACAAAAGGAAATTTTACATTTTTAGGTTTATATAACTTAAATTGTGTGAGATACCCAGCCAGTTTGGTCTCCAGAGAAATCAGGTCAATAAAACACAAAGATTTCACCCAGACTGGTTTCACCAACAGAAGCAGAGGTGAAGACTGGGAGCGAACAAACTTTCCTGCTACCCCACCCAGGGGTCAGGCTGCAGAAAGCCACAGCATCAATCCCCCTTCTCTTCTGGTCATGACCTGAGGAAAGCCTTCTTTTTGCTGTCTCTGGAAACTCCACACTGGGGTGGAGAGGGCTGAGAAGATATCGTCCCTGTTTGAGGCACAGCGGAGAGCACCCAAGCAGCCATGTCCCATGTGTGTCTGCTTGCTGCTGCCACAGAAACCGTGTTTGCTGGTGTCTGTTTGCCCTTGCAGTATGGTTCTCATGTCAAAAGCAGCTAGAGGTGAATTGTATCTACAGAAGATTGGCCTCCCAGGATCAGGGAAAGCTGCTGCAGCAAGAGGAAGGAATATGAATGTCTGCCTGAGAGCGCTGAACGTCTGCCTGAGAGCACTGCCCACCCTGAGAGGCACAATCAGCCCCTCTCAGGTGGCAGGCCAATTTAAGCTAATTCATGTTTTATATTCTTCCTTTCATGCTGTAGCTCTTTATGAATGTGGCTGCCTCAGCCCAGCGGATTCCTGCAGCTCTCCTGCTCCTGCAGCCCTTGCAGCCGGACTCCCAGCTGGGCAGTGCCCTGCCAAACACCTGCAGCTTCCACGTCAGCACAGCTGCCATCCTCAGGCCCAATAGGTGCCACCAGTCCCCACATCTGCCCTTCTGCAAACTCCTGCAAAGATCGTGCCTGTGAGGGTCCCACAACAGAAGTCCCGGCTGTGACTGCTTGAAGAGAGGTTAGGAGTAGGTGGAAAGTATCTCCAGATCCCTCAGGGAGTGCCACACAGTGTCTAAACAAGGCTATTTCGTTAGCTTCATTTTATTTTCCTAGGAAAAGTATGCAAGTAAATATTTTCTCCAGGTTTTTTTTTTCTTTTTCTTTTTTTTTTCTCCCCCCTCCTCTTTTTCTTGGCTTCTTTCCCCCCCCTCCAAACCTACAGTACATCACTCACACTGACTTAAATAGTGAAAACTGTCTACAGTTTATCTAAGGATCAAACAGCTGTTGTCTTCACAGGCCCTTTTTATTAATATGAATTAATGTTTTCCAACTTATTTCCTACAGTTCTGCTGGGAAGAATAACCCTTCCCAGAAGCGTTCCTTGGCAGATAGCAAAATAATTTGAGTAGCAGATATATGACCTCATTTTTTTCTGGCCAGATTACAAATAGGGTATTGGCTAAAAGTGGCTGAACACAATAAGTATTTTAATCTTGCAGTGATTTCATGTGCCTAAATGCTTCAGCTGCCTACACTTTCCAAGCTATGAGCCTCAGCCTTAAGCACTTAAACTGTCTCTAACTGCAGAGGCTACCACGGTCCAGACCTACTGTAATGGAAGAGGGAGTGGGTTGTTTCCATTTGTATGTCACTGCAGAGGTCTCTGAGCATTAGCTGCTTGCCTGACCAGCATTTCTCAGATGAAGTGCTTTGGAAATATCAATGTTTGAGCCTGACACTCACAGAAATAGGTTGCTTTTGACATAGCTGGACTGCTCCTTCCCTGCAGCTGGGTCCTGCACGGTGGGTCTGGAGGCAAAGGCCTGAAAGAGCTGCTTTAAAAATCACAGAATCAACCAGGTTGGAAAAAGACCTCAGAGATCATCAGTTCCAACCTATTACCTATCACCTAACACCTCCTGACAACTAAACCATGGCTCCAAGTGCCATATCCAATCTTTTTTTCAACACCTCCAGGGATGGTGATTCCACCACCTCCCTGGGCAGCACATTCCAGTGGCCAATTACTCTTTCTGTGAAGAACTTTCTCCGCACCTCAAGCCTAAACTTCCCCTGGTGCAGCTTGAGGCTGCGTCCTCTTGATCTGCCACTGGTTGCTTGGGAGAAGAGACCAAACCCCACCTGGCTACAACCTCCTTTCAGGTAGCTGTAGAGAGCAATAAGGTGTCCCCTGAGCCTCCTCTTCTCCAGGCTAAACACCCCCAGCTCCCTCAGCCTCTCCTCATAAGGCTTGTGCTCCAGACATCTCACCAGTTTTGTTGCCCTCCTCTGGACACCTTCAAAAATCTCAATGTCCTTCTTAAATTGAGGAGCCCAGGACTGGACACAGGATGCCATTGGCCTTCTTGGCCACCTGGGCACACTGCTGGCTCATGTTCAGCTGCTGTCAACCAGTACCCCCAGGTTCCTTTCTGCCTGGCTGCCCTCCAGCCACTCCAACCCCAGTCTGTAGCACTACAAGAGGTTGTTGTGGCCAAAGTGCAGAACCTGGCACTTGGACTTGTTAAATGCCATCCCCCTGGTGCAGCTTCAGGCCATGTCTTCTCATCTTGTCACAAGTTGCCTGGGAGAAGAGCCTGACCCCCACCTTACTACAGCTTCCTTTCAGGTAGTTATAGAGTGTGATAAGGTTCTCCCTAAGCCTCCTCTTCTCCAGACTGAACAACCCCAGCTCCCTCAAGCTCCCCTCACAGGGCTTGCTCTAATATTCTAATGTTCTAGTACTACTTTCCAGGATGAATCTCTACTGCTTTAAACAGCTTCATGGACAGTCAGCTCTTCTAAAAGTTTGCTGTTGAGCCTGAGAGTGTTTCCGGATGATTCATATGAGCTCTATAATTTAGATGTATGTCACAGAGACTTTCACCACTTGCTGTAGGTGCTCCAGGAACTCTTGCTGATCCTGCCTGGTTATGGCAGTGACATGTGAACCAGCACATCCCCACGTCTCACCATTCCTGAAACAAGTAATTGTGCACGTCTCTTCCACTGAGAGCTGAAGGCCTGTGTGATCTGGACCCAAGGGAGTGATGGATGTTTGTCAGAGGCACAGCAGACAGAAAAGAAACTGTTGACTCTCAACTCCAATTATTTCTCCTGTTGGAGAAGGTTTAGAATTGATTGCCAAGTGCATTTACTCAGTGTAAACATGTTGTTGGCCATAAGGAGCTTTTCCATGTAAATACTGTGTTCCTTACTAGTTCCTTTCTTTTTCAGTGCTCTAGCCAAGTCAGGAATGATAAATAACTACAAGCCCAGTCTCCTCTGCATCTCAAACTGCTTTCCTGTAAAATAGGTGGAAATCCTGGAGCAAGTAGTTAATTTGGCCTCTGTGAAGTTCTGTCTGGCAGAAAGTGACCTGGGGATTCTAGTGGACAAGCAACTGAATAGGAGCAAGCAGTGTGCCCAGGTGGCCAAGAAAGCCAAAGGCATCCTGGCTGGGATTAGAAATGCTGTGTCCAGCAGGAGCAGGGAGGGGATTGTCCCCTTGGACTCAGCTCTGGTGAGGCCACACCTTGAGGGTTGTGTCCAGTTTTGGGCACCTCAGTCCAAGAGAGATGTGGAGTTGCTGGAGCCAGTGCAGAGGAGGGCAAGGAAGCTGGGGAAGGACCTGGAGAATAAATCTGATGAGGAGTGACTGAAGGAGCTGGGGATGGTTAGTTTGGAAAAGAGGAGGCTGAGGGGAGACCTCATTGCTGTCTACAACTACCTGAAAGGACTTTGTAGAGAGGCTGGGGCTGGTCTCTTCTCACAGGTAATTAGTGATAGAACAAGAGGGAATGGACTCAAGCTGTGAGGTTTTAGACTGGACATTAGGAATAAAAATTTCATGGACATAGTGGTCAGGAATTGGAATGTGCTGTCCAGGGAGGTGGTTGAGTCTCCAGGCATGGATGTATTCAAAGGTGGTTTGGATGTGGTGCTTGGGGCTATGGTTTAGGGGTGACCCTTGTAGAGTAAGGTTCTGGGTTGGACTTGGTGATCCTGAGGGTCCTTTCCAACCTGAATGTTTCTGTAATTCTATGATAAGTAGTGTATATGAAACAATAAATTGATGGGGAAACTCTCAATGATCTCTTGGAACCTTGTTCCATATCTCCATTCTGTCAAAGTGTACGGAAAGGACTGAACGTGGTCATAAAATATTGCAAAAGTTGCCTTCTTCCTTCTGAAACATGACTGAACTGGGAGGATCCTGCTCAGATTTATCAGGCACTGCTAGAACAAGGACAAAGGGCAATGGGTGGAAGTTGAGGCATAGGAAGTTCCATGAAAACAGGAGGAAAATGTTTTTCCCTGTGAGGGTGCCAGAACACTGGAACAGGCTGCCCAGGGGGGTTGTGGAGTCTCCCTCTCTGGAGATATTCAAGACCCACCTGGATGCATTCCTGTGTGATCTGCTCTAGGTGATCCTGCTCTGGCAGGGGGGTTGGACTGGATGATATTTAGAAGTCCCTTCCAGCCCTTAACACTCTGTGATTGTGTGATAACCAGGGGGCACTGGCACTTATGGTAAGTCTGTTACCTCTGTGGAGTGAGCCCAGGCTGGACTTGGTTCATGTCCTGACCAGCACCATGCTGTGATAATTTAAACTGGAGTGATTGAAATAATAATTTAAGCTGGAGTGATTTATTTAAATCTGTGCCAATTTGGCACCTCAACTCCTCTTTCTTTCTTTGCATTTCATGTCATTCTCCCTGTTTTCCTGCTTGCCTCCTTGATTATTTCCTTCCTTCAAGAGGGCTTTTCTGTCTGCAGGTGACATGAGCAGCCACATGAAACAACATAAGACTTGATGTCGTAAAAGAGAAGTTGTATTAGAGTGACCCTCACAAAACTGTTTTCTTGGCACCTCAAGTCTCCTTTAGGTCTCGCACATAGCTGCGGACCAGGGGGCAGGTTTTTCCCCCTGTATCTTTAATCAGGTTCTGAGACACTCTGAAAACACAACAAAAAAGCATAAAACTTCCTTTTGTCTCCAACACATACCTTAGCAGTCAGGGACGTATCCCTAAATATTTCCTCAGGAAAAACTTAATGAAGCAAATGAAAAGGGAACTTCTTTCAAGTTGCTCCAAACTCACTCATTTCAGGGCCTTTTGTCATGCTTCCTTGCCGTTTGGGAAATTTATTTAAGTTATTAAAATATGCCCTAAAAAATTCTCAACTGAAAAGTCGGCTTCTGGTTTTTTGGGTTTTTTTCCACTGTTTTTTTTTTTTAGTTTTTTTGTCCTTTTTTTTTCCCTACAAAGCTAACTCACCTGATTTGTCAGAACAGCTCGAAAATGAAGTGCTAACTGGTGGGTTTTATTGAAAGGAAACCAAGTGGAACAACATATGTATTTTCTTAGGAAACTAAAAAGCTCACAGTCCTGTGGTGTTCCTTGGGGTAAATTCTTTGTTATGAATTACAACCTGCTTACTGATGAGTTGTTAATAAAAAGTAGACCTGCTGGGCCATTATTTTTTTCCACACAGTATACCCAGTTTAGCTTTTTTTTTTTTTTTTTACATTTTCATTAATGCACTGAGTGTGAATAAATCTGTTTCCAATTTGTAATTGTTTTCCCTTCATCTAGACATCTAATTTATTGCCAAACCTAACACTTCTATTTTTAATATCCCTCCAAACTGAAGAGCTGCTTTAAAAAGAAAGGAAGAGGTTGGAAGAATGTAGGATTGTGGAATGTTTCCTTCCTTCCATCCACCCTTCCTTCCTTCCAAATATCAAATTCCAAATTCCTTCCTGCCTGCTTGCCTTCCTTCCTGCCTGCCTTCCCTCCTGCCTTCCTGCCTGCCTGCCCTCCTTCCCTCTTTCCTTCCCTCTTCCTTCCCTCCTTCCTTCCCTCCTTCCTTCCCTCCTTCCTTCCCTCCTTCCTTCCCTCCTTCCTTCCCTCCTTCCTTCCCTCCTTCCTTCCTTCCCTCCCTCCTTCCTTCCCTCCCTCCTTCCTTCCCTCCCTCCTTCCTTCCCTCCCTCCTTCCCTCCTTCATTCCTTCCTTCCCTCCTTCCTTCCTTCCCTCCTTCCTTCCTTCCCTCCTTCCTTCCTTCCCTCCTTCCTTCCCTCCCTCCTTCCTTCCCTCCCTCCTTCCTTTCCTCCCTCCTTCCTTTCCTCCCTCCTTCATTCCTTCCTTCCTTCCCTCCTTCCTTCCCTCCTTCCTTCCCTCCTTCCCTCTTTCCTTCCCTCTTTCCTTCCCTCTTTCCTTCCCTCTTTCCTTCCCTCCTTCTCTCTTTCCTTCCCTCCTTCCTTTCCTCCTTCCCTCCTTCCCTCCCTGTCTCATTCTCTATTTCCTTCTTCTGCCTTTTCTCTCCTGTTTTATATCCAAGGATGTGTGGCCAGGAGAAAGAGGCACTGGGGCTCTCCTAGGGCCCCAACATGTTCAGAAGCAACAGCAGCCAAGCTGAACCTGTACACAGCCAACAAAAATGGCCTGAAAGAAACACAGGAATCAAAGCAGAAATAGATGGCAACCTCGGGTGGCAGTGCAACTTCATTTAATGCTGGGTGGCTTTATATTTATTGGATTTATTTGTGTATTTTCTAGCAAAGCATCTCTTTGAACAGGGAGCCTCCTTCCTCACTCAATCACTGCACTCTATTCTGGGAAATAGCAGGAGATCTCTTTTTGTGGAAGAAAACTGAGAGACTAAGCAGAAGGCAGTGAAATGCCTATGTGTTTCAATGGATAATATTAATAAGTGGCTCTCTTGCTGTCTTGACTCTACATATTTGCATGGATTCACAGGAACTGGGAGCACAACTCCCTCCCCTGATGATGGAGGTTTACTATCACAGTCATGAAACTCTGTGGAATTAGCAGCAAAAAAAAAAGAGATGCTTTTTTCTGACCTGTTTCTTGTGATGATGATGATGATGAAGAGGATGTATGAAGAAGAGAAAGGGGAAGGGAGGACTGGTAGTTCCTGAGATGTTTTCAGCAGCAGTGATTACTGGTGGTAGCAAATCTCTTGGCAAGGTGTTAAGCTGCACTTTGTGTGAGGAAAGATGCCAGGAGGGGGATGGAGATGTGTAAAATAAAATGCTGCTAGTGTGGGATCTCTGAAGCTGTGATCACAGAATCACAGAAACATTCAGGTTGGAAAAGACCCTCAGGATCACCAAGTCCAACCATTAACCCTATTCTACAAGGGTCACCCCTAGACCATCACATCCAAACCACCTTTAAACACATCCAGGCTTGGGGACTCAACCACCTCCCTGGGCAGCACATTCCAAGGCTGATTAGAGTCAGAGGATGCAGCCAAACAAAGCTTGGTGGCTTTGAGGGATGCTGCATGCAGACAGCAGCAGGTTCAGTACTGGGAGCACCAGGGTAGGTAGGAGACACAAGCACCATGATGCTCTACAGCAACCTGCAGGATCCAGCTGCCCTGACCAGAAGAGTTAGCTCCAGAGAATGGGATGCTTGCTCACAATTTCTCTGTGACCTTCCACCTACCACCTGTTGAGATTCATGGACATGCTGGAACGTGTCCAGAGAGGGGCCACGAGGATGATCAGAGGCTGGAGCTCCTCTCCTATGAGGACAGAGAGAATTGGGGTTGTTCAGTCTGGAGAAGAGAAGGCTCCAAGGAGACCTTCTTGTGGCCTTCCAGTATCTGAAGGGGGCTACAAGAAAGCTGGGGAGGGACTTTTTAGGATGTGAGGTAGTGATAGGACTAGGGGCAATGGAGCAAAGCTAGATGTGGGTAGATTCAGATTGGATGTTAGGAAGAAGTTCTTCCCCATGAGGGTGGTGAGACACTGGAACAGGTTGCCCAGGGAGGTGGTAGAAGCCTCATCCCTGGAGGTTTTTAAGGGCAGGCTGGATGTGGCTGTGAGCAACCTGATATAGTGTTAGGTGTTCCAGCCCATGGCATGGGGGCTGGAACTGGATGATCCTTGAGGTCCCTTCCAGCTCAATTCTATGATTCTGTAAAGGCCTTTCATCTCCCTCAAGGGCTTATTTTTGGGTGGCAAATCACCCACCATCAACCTTGCAGGCAGAGGGAAGAGAAAGCAGTCATGTTTTGCCCACTTTGGAAGTCCCCAGGGTTCCGGGGAGGAGGGCAGACACAGAAATCAGTCCTGGGCACCTGGGCTGATATTACTTGAAGCTATACTAAGCAGATACTGCCTGGGCTCTCAGACTTGGTCCTGCTGGAAAAGCCAGAGGACTCTGATGTTTCTGATTTTGTTTTGTGAAATACTAAGCACAGTCAGGAGATGGATGAACCTGCCAAAAGAGATGACCATGTGTGGTGTTTGCATAGCCATTATGCCCACTCCATGTGCCGTCTGTGTATTTGTGATGGACTGGAGGTGCTTCTCCTAAAACTCCTGGCTTCAGCTGGGAGTAGTTTTGCTTACTCAGCTGTCAGCATGCTAGCACAAGCTAGATGACACAACATAGAGAGAAATGAAAAAGAAGCAGGCCTTCTCCCTGCTCCCACTTAATGTCAGTATTAATTCCCCACTGTGGAGACACTCCTTCATTACCTGCTGGAATATGGGGGTACAGCACATTGCAGAGAGCAGTTGCAGGCTTTCTTTGTCTCAGCTGCTTTTGACAGTGCCTTCTGTGGTGCCTCCAGTCCCCTACAGATGCTTGGTTTCCTTACTGTGTGAGCCGTGCTCTTTGGCAAGACAGAGAACCTGGTGCAGACACATTTTATATCTCGAATCTTTTTCTTTTCTTTACTCTTTTTCCTTTTTTTTCCCCCTAACCACAGTTAATTCCTCCCTTTTGCCCTGGGTTTTAGGACTTATGGCCGGAAACAATAGGAGCCTAGCACCTTCCCATATGATCTCTTTCTTCGTTTAGCTGCTTGTAAAAACCTACCTGGGTCCCTTGAGTCCTAAAGAGTAATAAGTCCATTGCCTTCACAATCGCCTACTCCATCTGGGACTCTCGTTGGGATTCAGTCCACACATTCAGTTCAGGTGGGATCTTCAGAAAAATCAATAACCAACGTGTCTGGCAGCACTTTACTGCATGGTATCTGTGTCCTGCTTCCTGGCTGGGATTCTCAAAATGCTGATGTTCTGTTGAATTGTTTGGGTTTGGTTTTTTTTCTTTTTTTCCCCCCAAGGTTTCCAGCCACCTCTCTGCTGCTCTGTGATATATTTTTTCTGTTTGACTGTAATCTATCTCTCATAATCTGTATAGAGATGGTTATGCTTTCTGCTGCCTGTTTCTCCTCGAAGTGAGGCCCTGTAGTTTGCAGTTTGCAGTGGCCTTTTGGTGCTATCAAGTGCTGTTGCTGCTTTGAAAAGCTGGAGGTGACTGCAAGCTGTCCCTCACATCCATCAAGAAAGGTGTGTCCAGCAGGGCTAGGGAAGTTCTTCTCTCTGCTCTGCCCTGCTGAGACCACACCTGCAATACTGTGTCCAGTTTGGGGCTCCCCAGTACAAGACAGACAGAGACCTGCTGGAGAGAATCCAACAGAGAGCCATGAGGATGATTAGGGGACTTGAGCATCTCCCCTGTGAAGAGAGACTGAGAGCCTGGGGCTGTTTAGTCTGGAGAAGAGAAGACTGAGAGGGGATCTGATCAATGTCTCTCAATATCTGAGGGGTGGGTGTCAAGTGGAGGGGGCCAGGCTCTTTTGGGTGGTGCACATTAATAAGACAAGGAACTATGGATACAAACTTGAACATAGAAGATTTCAGCTCAACCTGAGGAGAAACTTCTTTGCAGTGAGGGTGACAGAGCACTGGAACAGGCTGCTCAGGGGGATTGTGGAGTCTCCTTCTCTGGGGACTTTCAAACCCCACCTGGATGCATTCCTGTGCAGACTACCCTAAGTGATCCTGCTTTGGCAGAGGGGTTGGACCTGATGATCTCTCAAGGTCCTTTCCAACCTCTGGTAGGCTGTGATCTGCTGCTGTTGGTTTGCTCCTGTCATCTCACTAGGCTTTTGGCAGAGCAATGGGCTCTGATCCTGGTGGGGCAACGTGGCTATGGTTTGGCAAGCCTTCCAGTGCCAGCAGTGTCAGCTGGTCAGTGGGGGAGATGGAGGAGGCATTGCTAAAGGTATTCCCTGCAGCTGATTCCCTGCAACTCCCTGCAGACTGGGAGTTGAGTTTATGCTGAAGCACAGAAACAGAGTTATAGAGGTACCCACAAACTCTGAGGCAGCTTTAAACTCATTTGCTTGGGTATAGGTAACAGCCTGCCTAAGGCAGCACTGAGCTGTAGAACCGCACAGGCTGTGTGGCTGCTGAAGTACTTGGATCTGGCTCACACCAAGCTTTCAGATACTGCCACTACACCAGGGTTGAGAGCTGATAGTGTAGCTGCACCTCCAACACTGTGTTCAGTTTTGGGCCACTCACTACAAGAGTGAGGTTCTGGAGCATGTCCAAAGAAGGGCAACAAAATTTTGAAGGGTCTAGAGAACCAAAGTGGTGGGTTGAAAATTTCCCCCCAACATCAAATTGCCAGACTAGCTCAGATGGAAGCAAACGAAGCTATATTTACAAGCAAAACTACCACCTAGAAATATGGAATGCAATGCATATGTACAAAATATACAATATTTTCAGGTATTTACAATTTATAAACAACACAAGAACCCCCCTGGACAAAACCAGGGGGTTACCAAAAGCTTCCCCCTCCCTGCTCCCTTCCCCCCTGTGCAAGGTAAAAGAGAGAGAAGAGCAGAGAGTAGCTGTTAGTACTTAGCCACAACAAAGGAACACAGCCAAGGTCAGCAAGCCAGCAGAAGCATCAGCTAGAGCTAAGGAGACTGAAAAGAGAGCAAGTTAGTTTACTAAAAATAACTTTATGTTAGTTATCTGACCAATGGGATTATTTAGGCCTTCTCATTTTTTTTTCCCTTTCACATCCAATGGTAATTTATTTACATTCTACCACTTTCTACTCAATCTGTGGAAAAAAATTTCCAGGCACAGCCTAAAACTGCCACAACCAATCTTATGAGCAACAGCTGAGGGAACGGGGGTTGTTCAGTCCCAAGACAAGGAGGCTTCAGGCAAGTCTTATCACTCTCTAAAATTACCTGAAAGAACATTGTAGCAAAGTGAGGCTTGGTCACCAGGTGGCAGGTGAGAGGACAAGAGGAAATGGCCTCAAGTTGAGCCAGGGAAAGTTTAAATTGGACATTAGGAGAAATTTCTTCATTACAATGGCTGCAAAGCATCTGAACAGGCTGCCCAAGGAGGTAGAGGAGTCACCATTCCTGGAGGTATTTAAGATACATGTAGATGTAGTGCTTAGTGGCATGGTTTAGTGTGGGACTTGGCAGTGCTAGATTAACTGTTGGATTTGATGATCTTGACAGGCTGGAGAGGTGGGCACAAGCCAACCTCATGAGGTTCAACAAGACCAAGTGCAGGGTCCTGCAGCTGGGTCGAGGCAATCCCAAGCACAAATCCAGGCTGGGCAGGGACTGGCTGGAGAGCAGCCCTGAGGAGAGGGACTTGGGGGTGCTGGTGGACAAGAAGCTCAACAGGAGCTGTCAATGTGCACTTGCAGCCCAGAAAGCCAACCAGAGCCTGGGCTGCATCAAGAGAAGTGTGGCCAGCAGGTCAAGGGAGGTGATTCTCCCCCTCTGCTCAGCTCTGGTGAGACCCCACCTGGAGTACTGTGTCCGGTTCTGGAGCCTCTATTACAGGAAAGATCTGGAGGTGCTGGAAGGTGTCCGGAGAAGGGCCACCAGGATGATCAGAGGGCTGGAGCTCCTCTCCTATGAGGACAGACTGAAAGAGTTGGGGCTGTTCAGTCTGGAGAAGAGAAGGCTCTGAGGTGACCTTCTTGTGGCCTTCCAGTGTCTGAAGGGGGCTCCAAGAAATCTGGGGAGGGACTTTTTAGGATCTCAGGTAGTGACAGGACTAGGGGGAATGGAATAAAGCTGGAAGTGGGGAGATTCATACTGGACGCGACGAAGAAGTTCTTCCCCAGGAGAGTGGTGAGAACCTGGAATGGGTTGTCCAGGGAGGTGGTTGAGGCCCCATCCCTGGAAGTGTTTAAGGCCAGGCTGGATGAGGCTCTGGCCAGCCTGATGTAGTGTGAGGTGTCCCTGCCCATGGCAGGGGGGTTGGAACTGGATGATCCTTGTGGTCCCTTCCAACCATGACTGAATCTATTCTATGTTTTTAAGATGTTTTCCAACCTGAACAACTCCATGATTCTATGCTCTGTGCAGCCATTCACCTAGGGAGAGGAACAGAGTTCTGTGCTGGACTGAAATGGCCCTTTGCACCTAATCCATGTGAATCCAGCTGTTGGGGAACTGTCATTGTTGCTCTAGTGTGGGGAGAGTGAGGCACAAGGAGATTAATGTCTGCATATTTGCCACAGTGGCCATCTCCACCTCTTGCTGATAGAATATGTAATGTAGCCTGGTCTGCACTTCTGAAGAAATTGAGCCACAGCTGACTTATGTCAGGCCACAGAAGCAACACCTGGCCCTATAAAGCCCTGAGTCCCTTACCAATAGCACAACTGGGAGGCCTTTTTTCCCTTTGCAGAAAGGTCTTCCTCTAGCAAGCACTAACAAAGCTTTGCTGATGTTGAAAATAGACTGCTTTGGTGTAATTATTCATTTTACTGAGGCTGGCCCTGATGCAGTTCTTCTAAATGCTTGTGAGAATGAAGCCTGCAGAAAGTTGTTGGTCTCTCTGCTTCTGCAGAGCTCCTACTTTGTAAGTAAGGAAGGCTGTTGATGACTCTGGTTTTTCAGTCTCCACTACCATCACACTTGTTTCTCTCCAGGGGGCAGAAAGGGTGAATTATGAGTGAAATGCAAAGCACTGTGTGGCTATTCTATTTGCTACAAAGATCAAAAGAAAATCTTCAAATGATCTGAGTATCAAAATGCAGCTTGTCTGGATATATTACAGGGGAAAAAAATCCATCATGGATACAATATAAAACTTTGAATTACATTTTTATCCTCATCTATGCTATGATGAATGTTAAAGGAAAGATACATTTAGGTTAAGGGAAAAAAACAGACTTTTATTATTTTAGTTCCATAGTCTAACTCAAAATATTCTTGACCTTTCAAAATCCAAGACACTTTGTGTTTTGCAAGCAAGGCACTGGGGAAAGGTTCTCCTTGAATAGGTGTGTAAGTACCTTTATTCTGCTTAGGTTTGGGTGAAATTCATGTCAGCATTTACCTAAGCAGCAGTAGAACCTGAAATGATCAACACAGTTTCTTGGCATACTGCTCTCCTGTATCCTGGCCCAGGATGTGGCCCATAGAATCTCAGAATTACTGAGGCTGGAGTAGACCTCTGAGATCATTATCAAGTCCAGCCTATGACCTAGCACCACCACACTGACCAGTCCATGCCACTGAGTGCCACATCCAATCTTTCCTTAAACACCTCCAGGGATGGCAACTCCACTACCTTCCAGGGCAGTCCATCCCAGTGTCTAATTCCCCTTTCTGTGAGGAAGTTCTTCCTAACATCCAACCTAAACCTCCCCAGGGCACGGCTTCAGGCCACGCCCTCTCATCTTATCACAAGTTGCTTGGGGGAAGAGCCTGATCCCCACTTGACTAAAACTTCCCTTCAGGTGGTTGTAGAGGGTGATAGGTCCTCCCTGAGCCTCCTTTTCTCCAGGCTGAACACCCCCAGCTCTCTCAGCTTTTCCTCATCAGACTTTCCCTCCAGCCCCCTCACCAGTCTCATTGCTCTCCTCTGGACCTGCTCCAGCACCTCAAGATCCTTCCTGAAGTGAGGAGCCCAGAGCTGCAGACAGCACTTGAGGTGAGGCCTCACCAATGTCGAGTACAGGGCAGAATTCCATCCCTAGTGCTGCTGGCCACACTATTCCTGATACAAGCCAAGATGTCATTGGCTTTCCATGCCACCTGGGCACACTGCTGGCTCATGTTCAGCTGCTGTCAACCAGCACTGCCCCATCATGCACTAATCAGCCTGCCCAAGCTCAGATTCATACAATTGCTATGCCTGCATTTGCATCACATGATATTTAGCAGGAACAAATTATCTGGGATGAAGGAATCTTAGGCATTTTCTATTCAAACAAATATGTAATATATTTTCCTTATGGCCAGGCTGGACTTAATGAATCTGATCTTATTTCATCTCAGGAGCAAAGCTGTTTCAGGCTGGTTAACAGAGAAACTTGGCTCAGGCCACAGACTCTGTATGAGAATTTTATGACTATTAAACCATAGAAACTGAGTGGAAACACTGCTTTAGGCCCCACCATCACTGCAGAGAAAATGGACAAGAACATGAATACCTACCTTTCCCTGTCCTGATACGGTAAAATTAGAGCCTCACACCTGCCTTTGGGGTAGATTTCTTGTATGACTAAGACAAAATAACAACAGGCACCTGTACAGGTTAGGGGCTGCCCTGCTGGAAAGCAGCTCCACAGAGAGAGACCTTGGAGTGCTGGTGGACAGCAAGTTCTGCATGGGACAGCAATGTGCTCTTGTGGCCAAGAGAGCCAATGGGATCCTGGGATGCATCAAGAAAGGTGTCCAGCAGGGCTAGGGAAGTTCTTCTACCTCTCTGCTCTGCCTTGCTGAGACCACACCTGGAATACTGTGTCCAGTTTGGGGCTCCCCAGTTCAAGAGAGACAGAGACCTGCTGGAGAGAATCCAACAGAGAGCCATGAGGATGATTAGGGGACTTGAGCATCTCCCCTGTGAAGAGAGACTGAGATCCCTGGGGCTGTTTAGTCTGGAGAAGAGAGGACTGAGAGGGGATCTGATCAATGTGTATCAATATCTGAGGGGTGGGTGTCAAGTGGAGGGGGCCAGGCTCTTTTGGGTGGTTCACAGTGATAAGACAAGGAACAAGAGGTTCAAACTAGAACATAGAAGATTTCACCTCAACATGAGGAGAAACTTCTTTGGAGTGAGGGTGACAGAGCACTGGAGCAGGCTGCCCAGGGAGGTTGTGGAGTCTCCTTCTCTGGAGACTTTCAAACCCCACCTGGATGCATTCCAGTGCAGACTATCCTAGGTGATCCTGCTCTGTCAAGGGGGTTGGACCTGATGATCTCTTGAGGTCCCTTCCAACCTCTGATATTCTGTGAGACTGTGTGAAAACCCTATTCCAAGCAAATGGTAGCACCAAAGCACCAAAATGTCAGTGAAAGTCAAAGGAATTAAGCAAGCAAGTTTGAACCTCTCAGTTGCAATGTTTGCATCCCAGCCTTACATCTCTGAGGTCGTTATAAATCTTCCAATCTTCCAAGGTTTTTTTTTTTTTTTTACAGTGCAGGCAGCTTTTGGAAGCAGCTACCTGATTAGCCAGGAATGGCTGGAATTTGAGGATTTCCATTTTGTGTGAAAATACAGCATGTCCAAAAAGATCTCACTCTCACCAAAAGGAAAAACCTCTCTGTCCCGCGGAGAAGAAACTTCTGGCAACATTTTTTCCTTTCAGGAATGTCAAGATAATCTCTTCTGACTTCTAAAAAATGAATCAGAGCAGCCAGCTACCCCAACACAACTTCCCCCATACAGGTTGTCATGGAGCCTAAGTGATCTGGATGATTTGGACTCCAGGGGGAATTATTTCCTTCATGAAGTAAAATGAATTGAAATAGACCTGAGATAGTTGTCCTTGTCAAAGATATTTGGATGTATTTACACTGCTGAACAGGTCTGTTAGACAACAAACAAAATCAACACCTATTTTTTTAAACTTGCAGGTCTCCAGGCAGCATCTCCTTCCTGGTTGATAGATTGGCTCTGCTCCCACGATGGTTAAATAATTATCTAGGGATGAAAAGCTCATGGCTTAAACTGCTTTTTAGGATGATGGCCAAACTGCATGAAAACATACAAAGGATCTAGCTAGACTGCAATAGTTGCCTCCCTGATACTCACTTCAATAGCTTTATATAGTTCACAGGATCACAGGATGTCAGGGGTTGGAAGGGACCTCCAGAGATCATCCAGTCCAACCCTCCTGCCAGAGCAGGACTGTAGAATCTAGCACAGGTCACACAGGAACACATCCAGATGTGTCTGGAAAGTCTCCAGAGAAGGAGACTCCACAACCTCTCTGGGCAGCCTGTTCCAGTGCTCTGTGACCCTCACAGTGAAGAAGTTCCTCCTCATGTTGAGGTGGAACCTCCTGTGTTGTAGTTTCCATCCCTTCCCTCTTGTCCTATCACAGGGTGCAACAGAGAAGGGTCTGTCCCCTCCCTCTTGACACTCAGCCCTCAGATATTTATAGACATTTATTTAATCCCCTCTCAGTCTTCTCCAGACTAAACATCCCCAGGTCTCTCAGCCTCTCCTCATAGTCAGTGCTCCAGTCCCTCAGTCATCCTGGTAGCTCTCCCTTGGAGTCTCTCCGGTACATCTCTGTCCCTCTTGAACTGGGGAGCTCAGAACTGGATGCAATACTCCAGGTGTGGCCTCACCAGGGCAGAGTAGAGGGGGAGGAGAACCTCCCTCAATCTGCTGGACACACAACTCTTAATGCACCCCAGGATCCCCTTGGCCTTCTTGGCCACAAGGACACATTGCTGTCCCATGGAAAACTTGTTATCCACCAGGACTCCCAGCTCCTTCTCCACAGGGCTGCTCTATAGGGAGAGCAGTTTATGGATGCTTTTTAACTTCAACATTTTATGGATGTTTTTTAACTTCAACAGTTTATGGATGTTTTTTAACTTCAACAGTTTATGGATGTTTTTTACCCGCACCAGTGTAGTTAGTTCTTGACTGGACCTATCTGCCTTGATCATGAGGTCTTGGAGGAATCTCAGCTCTTTATATCGGCAGTCTTTGTTGAAATTTCCAGGAAATCACAATTTCTAAAGGATAAAACCAGAACAGCAAATATGAAGTAGCTCCTCAAAGTGTCCATGCTAAGTAATGGAGTCCTCACTGGAAAAGCTAATTCAGTACAATCATTTTTTTTCTGAAGAATTTATAAAGTACCTTAGAATTGTGCACTGAAATATTGTGAGAAAAAAAAATATGAGGAAGAGTCCTGTTGCAAGAAGTCCTACATCTCATCAAATGAAGTGGAGATTTGTACCTATCTAACTGCTCATCTCTAGCTGTTGAGAGAGAGCAGAAAATAGAGATGGAGTGAAACATAACAGACTTCTAGTCCACCCCTCTGCCATGGAAAAGGATCTACTGATCTTCAGGTGTCACTGTCAGATATTTACCCAGCTTGTCCTCAGGAGCCTTCAGTGATGGAACCTTCCCTAAGGTAATGCCTTCCAGTGCTTTCAAATAAACTTTTCTAATGCCCAAACTAAAATTTCTTCGTTGCTCACTGCTCTTATAATTTCAAACTCCAAATGCCTAGATGATGAAGAACAGGGCATTCTCTTCCTCACTGAAGTCCTCTTTCGTGTATTTGAAGACTTATTATTCAGTTTTATAGTAGGCAAACAAATGTTTTGGGGATCATTCTGCACCTGGGCCAGAACAATCCTCACTATCAATACAGACTGGGGGATGAGGTGTTAGAAAGCAGCCCTGTTGAAAAGGATTTAGGGGTGCTGATGGATGAGAAGCTGGACATGAGCAGGCATGATTCTCTGGCTCTGGCATGCAGCAGCTTGGATCTATTCTAGCATCTTCCTTCAACCACATGATCATGTTAAATCTGCCAACTCAGAATCATAGAATCACAGAATCAGTCATGGTTGGAAGGGACCACAAGGATCATCTAGTTCCAACCCCCCTGCCATGGGCAGGGACACCTCACACTACATCAGGCTGCCCAGAGCCTCATCCAGCCTGGCCTTAAACACCTCCAGGGATGGGGCCTCAACCACCTCCCTGCACAACCCATTCCAGGCTCTCACCACTCTCATGGGGAAGAACTTCTTCCTCACATCCAGCCTGAATCTCCCCACTTCCAGCTTTGTTCCATTCCCCCTAGTCCTATCACTACCTGAGATCCTAAAGAGTCCCTCCCCAGCCCATTGCTGGGCTATATCCTGGGCCCTTTCCCTGGCAGCTGCCCAGGAGAAAGCCAGTCAATCCAGAGCAACCCACAGTAGCCACCTCCCTTCAGTTTCTCCTATCCAGCAAACTGCTATTTCAGTCTTCATGTTTTCAGGATCTCCCTTCATAACCATTGCCCTGTGGTCTGTTTTCCATTCACCTGCATCAAATTCCTGGTGATGCTTCAGCCAGAGCTTGGCCTGTGTTGAGAGGAAGCATCCCTCTTCCTTGAGGGCAAGGTCCTTATCACGGAGCCCACTACTGCCTCTGTCTTCTGTGCAGCAACAACATGGTTTTGATCTATGTTTAGTTATGATCTCCTAGCAATCCCAAGATCTTTCCCACAAAACCTATCTATTTGTTGCCCATCCTTTACTTGCCCAGGTGATTATTCCTGGCAAAGTATGACAGGTAGGTAGGGGTCCTGAGTAAACAACATCACATCTTTTTGTCAGACTGTTTCTCCTTCTTACAGATATTTCTGTTCTGCAGCTTCTCCTACACTGATGCCATAAAAATCTTTAAAATACAACATCCAGAGCACTAATGAATACACAATTGTTGCTAAACTCAGGACAGACTCTTAAAGACTACCATTTTCACAATATGTTAATGGTTGTCTATTATCTGAGGGCACCATTCCTGCCTTTTTTTTTTTACACTCACTCAATAATGATTTAATCTGGACAGCATCTCCCTGGCCTCTCTTTATGAGGCAGTGCCAAAAACCTTGTTAAAATCACTGTGCACAGACACTTTTTATTTCTCTTCTATCCATCCATAAAGCCTGTTACATTGTCAGGGAGGGAAATAATTCAAATTGATGCAGTGTGTTCTGGAGAAATCCATGTGGCTGTTCTTTGCATTGTTAACTTTTAGGTGCTTATGGATTATTTTTATTATTTGTTTCAGTCCTGGTCTGGGAATTAAAGCCAACTTGTGGCATCTGTGATTCCAGCTGTGCTTTTTTTAGAGATAGGAATGTTGTTTATCCTTCTCTTTCTTCTTGATCCTCACCTGAATGCTGCAAGGTTTTGCAGAGTGCTTGCAACAAGCAACACTCTGAGAGTGCTTTCACCAGGTATGAAAGACAAAGAGTTGTGGCTGATCTGAAAGGCTTTAATTTATCCAAGTCCCCTCTCTTTTTCTTCCCCTATTCTAGCAGGAGATCTTACCTTTCTTTTGTGTCACGTTGAGTTGAATCTTGTGATATGTAATCACTACCTTGCTGATGTCATGCCAGCTTCAAAATGAAAGGGTGTATGGTGGTGGTGGGGAGTTTGTGGTAGCTGTCTGTGTTAATGCAGGACCATTTGCCATGCTGTACTTAAGCCACACAATTTCAGTCATTACTTTCAAGGAAGGCTGAAGCAAACAAGCTTCTGGCCTTCAAGAGACCGTCTGTCAATAGCTTTCCTTCAGCACTTTCTTGATTTTCCTCTTAAAGTGGCTTCTTGTTATCATTCTGTGATATCATTCTTCTTGTCATTTTTTTGCCTTCCTGATTTTGTCTTTTATTGTCACATTACTCATTTTCATCTTTAAAAGCCCAGCTCAGTTTCTACTGCTTCTGTGTATCACTGTTTGAAATCAAGAAAGAGCCTGTGGTTTAACCAGGTTGGCTTAATACCATTCCTGCTTCTTCCTTCCCCTGCTTTGAAATACTTTACTCTTCCACCTGTTATGATTGTTTCTCAAACAAACAAACAAACAAAAAGTCATCTTTCCTTAAATCATTTTACCTCTAAATTGTCTTTACATAAGATCTTACCCACCTATTCTCTGAATTATTGAAATGTGTCCCTGATGTCCACTGTTTTGATCATGCTGCTATCTCCTTCCTTCTTTATGGATCAGAAACAGTGTCATTTTGTCACCCTTACCTTGATTTCTACATTAGAGATTGGAAGGGACCTCCAGAGATCATTGAGTCCAGCGCCTCTGCCAACACAGAATCACCTAGGGTAGTCTGCACAGGAATGCATCCAGGTGGATTTTGAAAGTCTCCAGAAAAGGAGATTCCACAACCTCTCTGGACAGCCTGTTCCAGTGTTCCATCACCGTCATTGTAAAGAAGTTTCTCCTCATGTTGAGCTGAAATCTTCTATGTTCAAGCTTGAACCTGTTGTTTCTTGTCTTAGTAGTGCACACCTCTGCAAAGAGCTTGGCTCCCTCCACTTGACACCCACCCCTCAGATATTTATAGGCATTGATGAGATCTGCTCTCAGTCTTCTCTTCTCCAGACTAAACAGCCCCAGGACTCTCAGTCTCTCTTCGCAGGGGAGATGCTCAAGTCCCCTAAGCATCCTCATGGCTCTCCGTTGGATTCTCTCCAGCAGGTCTCTGTCTCTCTTCAACTGGGGAGCCCAAAAGTGGACACAGTATTCCAGGTGTGGTCTCAGCAGGGCAGAGTAGAGGGGGAGCAAAACCTCCCTAGCCCTGCTGGCCACACTTTTCTTGATTCACCCCAGGATCCCATTGGCTCTCTTGGCCGTAAGGACACATTGCTGTCCCATGGATCACTTGCTGTCCACCAGCACTCCAAGGTTTTTCTCTATGGAGCTGCTTTCCAGCAGGGCATCTCCTAACCTATACTGGTGCCTGCTGTTATTCCTCCCCATGTGCAGGACCCTGCACTTGTCCTTATTAAACTTCATGAGGTTTGCCTGCACCCAGCTCTCCAGCCTGCCCAGATCTCATTGGATGGCTGCACAGCCTGATGATACAGTTTTGTATCATCGGTGACTGATGAACAAAAACACCCCATTGCAGGAACAGGACAATGCCACCTGCCCTCCATCTGAATGTGGTTCATCTTCCCAGGTCGGAGCCTGTGCTGGAGGCACGTGACATCCTGGCAGGAACACAGCAAATGTCCAAGAGGGAAATGACACGTTAAACCAAAAAGACAAACACATTTTTCACCCTGACAGACAGCTGGCTTACATCTGTATTTTCACAGGCATCAGCAGTGTTGACTGTTATTGTTAAACGCTCAGATACTGCACCGGAGTGTCAGAGGGCCTGAATTCTCCGCAGTGTTACTGCCCACGTCTAAGACATCCTGAAGTGATTAATGGGCTTTGGGGCTCTTCCCTCCAGGACGCCTCACGGCCAGAAAGCCCTGGCTTGGAGGCGGACGCCTTTGGGGTGTCTCACACCCGCCCTGCGCCGAGGGCAGAGCTAGCTGCTGCCTGCCAGCAGCGCGGCCGCGGGGAAGGAGCCGCAGGAGCGGCGCCCGGTGCGCACCTGCGGCTGCCCCGCCGACGCCCACGGCCGGGAGGGAGCGGGACGGGAGCGGAGCCGAGCCTGCGGCCGCCGCCTCCTCCCGAGCCCTGGCGCCCGGGAGGTGGCAGCACGGCGGATCCGACCGCGGCGGTAGAGCACGGAGAGTTGGGAGGAGGATGCACTGTGAATCTCATCTCGTTAACAAGTTGGCACATTAAAAGTACAGCAAATTCCAGTGGGCTAGATCTCGGCGGTGCCCAGGGATGGAACAAGGGGCAATGGGCACAAACTGGAGCCCAGGAACGTCTGTTCGGAGGAATTTGTTTGCTGTGAGGGTGCAGAGCCCTGGAGCAGGCTGCCCAGGGAGGTCGTGGAGTCTCTTTCTCTCGGAAGCTTCCAACCCCACCTGGGCACTGTGATTCTGGGCAAGCTGCTCTGGGTGCCCTACTTTAGCAGGGGAATTGGACTGGATGATCTCCAGAGGTCCCTTCCAACCCTAACATCCTGTGATCCTGAGATCCTGCGAGTGGTCCCAGCACAGCCATGGGGCTGAGCGGATGTTGGTGTTGGAGGGGGCTGTGCACGGACCAGCAGTCCTAGGAAACAGCCTAGTGTGGCTTAGGTCCCACACTAAAACTCTCATCAATCATAGAATCATAGAAGCATTTCTGTGGTAAAAGACATTAAGGACCATTGAGTCCAACCATCAACCCAACACCACCATGCCCATTAAACCCAAACTGTTTGTCCTGAAGTGCTGTGTCTATAGGTTTTTTAAAGCATCTCCAGGGAAGCTGACTCCATCACCTCCCCAGCCATCCTGTTCCAGTGCTGACCACTTGAAGTAATTTTTCCTAATACCTGAGCAAAACCTCCTCCGGTGTAATTTGATGCTATTTCCTCTCGTTCTGTCACTTGATACTAGGGAGATGAGACCAACATCTCTTCACTACAACCTCCTTTCAGGGAGTTGTAGAGAGCAATGAGGTCTCTCCTCAGCCTCCTCTTTTCCATGCTTAAACAATCCCAGTTCCCCCAGTGAGATCTCACAGCACCAGCTTTGTTGCCCTCTCTGGACATGTTCCAGCACCTCAATGTGCCTCCTGCAGTGAATGGCCCCAAACTGAACACAGGATTTGAGGTGAAGTGGATAAATAAGAGCAGCAATGTGAAATCAGGTTTTTGGAAACCTTTGGACATGTTTAAGCCAAGCCATGAAACAAGCATGTATTTACAAAGTGTAGGAGAAGTACCATCTCCTTTTGTTGCTCCACAGTGTGTCCAGTGCAGATAACCTCCTCCAGCCCTACCTTTCTGTCTTCAACAGAGGGTATTGAAAATCCTTTTGTCCCCTAGCAGCAGGGACAATGGGCTTTGGTAGGAGAGGCATTACCACAGCCATCCTCAGCAAGTACAGCCACTCTAGCCTATACAGCCCAGGACTGGAACCATGCACATACACAACCAGGGGCATCAAGCTGCTGGGGAAAGACCTCTCTGAGCTAACTGGAATACTCATGCAGAACATGTGCCACGGTTTGGGAGCCCCTACCACCAGAGTCAGCCAGGGCTGATGGGGAGGAAGGTCAAGTGTCTCACCAGCCCAGGTCCATTGTCCTCCCTGTGTCTTGCCAGCACTTCATCTCACGCCCAAGTCTTTACTCTAGTGTTGATGCCGTTTCCCTGTCAGGAGTGCCAAGAGAGATTTGTTTGGGATTCAGAATATTACTTTTATATGGATTTTGGCTATGCTGCTGCTTTGATTTTACAATCCTTCTACTAGAGCCTGGAGCAAAGGCAGGGGATGTTTTCCAATCGGCCTCACTGGGAAACTACCACAACAAGCTATCTCGTCAGTGTGGTAGCTGCATGTGTGCCAAAACCTGTGTGCTGAAATGGTTGTGAAAGGTTTCATAAAAGGGAGATGCAGACTGAGAACAGCAGGTTCTGGGCTTGTGTCCATATGCAGTTGTCCCATCTTAAATGTGTCCTCGTTCTGGCTTTACCATGCCTTAGCAGCAGCCAGCTAATTGAACTGTAAGGTTTGTAGAGCTCATGGAGCTATTGAGAAACCAGAGTTTGATAGAGAGAAACAGAATGACAACCTGCTGCTAAAGGGGGAAAGAAAATTGAGAGGAGGGAGGGGAGCTTCTCTGAGGCCTCAGTCTGAATCTCTGGAGCTGGCCTGGAGGCACCTCAGCAAGCCTTGGTTTGTCTCCCTTTTGCACAGTGGAGGGTGGAAAACCATACTCCCTCCAGAAAAACCATACTTCCCCTCCAGGGCAAGGAGTTACACATGCCTGGGGGGTGGGGTGAAAAGCTTGTCCCTTCCTCATGACCTCTGAGTGAGGATTTGGGTAGTTTTAAGTCCTCTCACTCTGCACAGTATAATAAAAGCCTTACCTGGTTATGCATGCAAAATGGAAGCCCAAAATGCAGAATAACACACAGCTATGTTTCTTTTCTTTGCCCTCTCACATCTCCTGGGAAGTCCTTCTGTCCCTCTACCCTTGAGCCCTAGTGTCCTCCCAGAGGAAGGAGTTTTTGCTTTTGGTGAGCCCTAGTGTCCTCCCAGAGGAAGGAGTTTTTGTTTTTGGATGAAGAGAACCATCACAGCAGGCTCCACATCCCCCCATTCTTCTCTGGGTGAAGGAATTTGGTTGAGAGCCACATCTCCCCCCCTGCTATGAGCTGGCCAAGATGCTGTCTCCTGGGGGCCAGCACCATTTCAAGGGTGAAGCCCCCTCCTAATTCAGAAAAGGCAAGAGGTGCCAGTCTGCCTTTCTAGCAGAAGCCCCTGGGGCTGGGTTGGCTGCCAGAGAAGTGAAAGTTTGGGACATGCAGAGTGCACCATAAGACACTTCTGCTTTCTAGTGCTTCTGGGAGGGTTCAGATGTACAAGAGCCTGAGGGTCTCTGGGGAGGGTGGGATATTTTTAGCTGTCACTTGGCTGATGTTTGCTGTCATGCAGGGAGAGTTTGTTATTCTTTTCTGTACGGATTATATTCTTTTAGGAACAGCAAAACCTCCAAGAGTCTGGGATAGGTACTTTTCCTGCATTCACATAGGAATAACAGTAATCATAACAATAATAATAGTAAATTAGTAACTTTATACAAATACCCAAGGTTTCACCAGAACACCCTATCTTCTTCAAGCACTGTAGCTGCTCTGGATTAAAAATATGTAGTCTGCTGTCAGCCTTCTTGAAAAAAAAATCTCAAGATTATGCAACTGGCATTATAGACCAGCAGCTTGCCTATTGTGAATTTGTGTAGCACTTGAAAACAGTAGTTTTTGGCCCAAATTCAGCACATCATTTAGGCATATGCTTAACTTTAAGCATGAGAATAGTCATATTGAAATCAAGGGGACAGTTCACATGTTTACAGTTAAGTCTCAATCCAAATGCTTTGCTGAATTTAGGCCTACTGGGAGCTGCGAATGCTAATACAGTTTTCAGAGCCTGACCCTATAAAATATTAAATACAGCTGAGCCCTCTAATTCCCACTGAAGTTAATGGAATTGAGGGTATTCAGCATTCCTTGGGTGCCTGCAGCCCTGCACAGAATCAAACCCTGATGGCAGGATGCTTCCTGAAATCACAACATCACAGAATGTTAGGGGATGGAAAGGACCTCAAGAGATCATCCAGTCCAATCCCCCTGCCAGAGCAGGTTCACCTAGACCAGATCACACAGGAACACATCCAGGTAGGTCTTGAATATCTCCAGAGAGGGAGAGTCCAGAACCCCCCTGGGCTGCCTGTTCCAGCGTTCTGTCACCCTCACAGGGAAAAATTTTTTCCTCATTTTTCCATGGAACTTCCTATGCCTCAACTTCCACTCATTGCCCCTTGTTCTGTCATTGGGCATCACCAAGCAGAGCCTGGCTCCATCCTCTTGGCACTTACCCTTCACGTATTTATAAACATTAATAAGGTCACTTCTCAGTCTCCTCTTCTCCAATCTAAAGAGCCCCAGCTCCCTCAGTTTCTCCTCCTAAGGAAGATGTTCCACTCCCTTCATCTTTTTCATGTCTCTATTGTGGACTCTCTCAAGCAGGTCCTTGAGGTCCTTCTTGAGCTGAGGGGCCCAGAACTGGACACAATATTCTAGATGTGGCTTCACCCGTGCAGAGTAGAGAGAGGGAAGAACCTCTCTCAACCTGCTGACCACACCCTATCTAATACAACCCAGAATACTTTTGGCCTTCTTGGCCACAAGAGCACATTGCTGGCTCATGGACAATGTAAATGAAATGAAAGAGTGATGCTCCTTGATTGTAGGTTGGATACAACCTGCCAAGCATTGAGCCTTTCATCTTAAAGACTATGCGTTACCAGGAGCTTTTGGAGTCCAGAGACCTCAAGGTTATATACATGGAAAAAAATAACAGCCTGTGCCTGTGAGAAATGCAATGTAGGAGTGGACGGTCTCAGTAAAGTGTTTGTTTTAGGCCACACTCATTAATTACATTCAGAATGTGATGCTTCAGAGTGATTTAGAAGCATTTCTTCCTGGCTTTCCGTGACATTTGCTACTCTGCCAATTTCTCGTAATGGGATTTTGATACAGGACTTGGAAAAGGAGAGCAGACCGGGCTGAAAGTTCTGTGTTTTCAAGAGTTTATTTTTCTGTTTGTATTTTGGTTGGCTTGCACTTCATATTTTTATTATATTTCTTATTGGAAATAGCAATTCTGATGAGGAAAAGCTCCAAAGGTTTTCAAACCACAAACTCAACCACGTGCTTAAAGCTTCTAAAACAGACTGCAGTACAGGCCATCAGTTTCTGGCAATCAAAAAAATATTACTGAACTTTTAAAATCTTGGTTAGAATTGAGTAAAAATGTATTCATGCTGTGCTACCTTTTTTTTTTTCCCCCAACCTTTTCAAGGAAATGACTGAAATTGTTGACAACCCTTTCAAAACCAGTAACTTTTTTTTTCTTCTTCTTTTTTAATTGCCATTAAATAACTTACAGGTTTTTGAGCCAGGCTTAGAAGTTTGGCTGGCTTTGCAGGCTGGTTTCAGCTAGGAAAGCACAAGGAGGTTGGTTGGCACAAGGAAAGGTGCAGTGGGTGGTATCAGGGATCAGAGTGCCAGTTTTGGGGTTTGACAAGGAAGAGGGTTGGATGATGCAGAAATAAATCTGAAGAATTCAAAGAGGCATCAAAGAGCTCAGATGAGAGCAGTAGCAAAAATAGTGATTATGGCAGCTGAGAACAGAGCTTCACAGCAATGGACATGGAAAAAGAAAAAAAAAGTAAGTTTTAATTTTTTAATTAAAAAAAGAAAACCAAACCAAAACCAAATATTAAAATCAATTTCAGCTAAAATGACAGTCTATCTCTTAGAAGAAAAGATCTGTGTCTCCCATTGCATAACTTTCAATTAACTCACCAGGTTGCATGGTACAGAAACAGACAACATTTTGGTGCCTGGTGGGAGCTGTAGGACAGCCACCAAGTTCTTGCCTCTGTTCTTTTCTGGGTGAGGTCCCAATGTGCATTTCTCAGTGCACACTGTGTGGCCTTCCCACTCTACCATACAGTACAGACAGTAAAAACCACGGCACACTGAAGTGTAGGTTCCTGTGGATTCTGACTCAGGGAAAGCAGAACCTGCAAGGGAAGGGCAATGCAGCCTGATTTTCCTTTTTGCTCTAAATAAAACACATCAAGTAAATGAAACAAAATTCATCATTTAGAATCCAGCAATTAGAAACCCTGAAAAGGTTTGCCTAAAGACATGGACGTTAAAATGTTCATATTTCTGAGGAGGTGCTTTTGAATCTGAGCCTTTTTATCCTAATTTGGAGTTTTCAGCTAAAAATTCTGCATTTCATTCAAGTCTGAGCTAAACTGATGGGAAAAGAAACGGCAGATCCTGATAATGAAGATAAGAGGTGATGAAAACTGGATGAAAATTCTAGCAGACTGCATGGGAAGTCTGAATGATTTAAAAATTGCAGAGGAAAATGCATCACAACTTAGGTAATATTTTTGTATTCTCGCCAAGAGAAAGAAGGCAAATGGCCAAAAGTTCTCACCACTGCAGGGCAGAATGATGTTAAAAGCACTGGAGAGTAAGAGCTGTCCTGGAGAAAAACTGATCCATGTTTCATTCCGGCTGATACTGGAATCTGGAGGAGGATCAGAGGAGCAGGCTCAGATGTGTAATGGTGTGAAGGGAAGCTGGACTGAAAAAGGCATCTGAAGAAATCATATCTGAAGTCATGGGAGCAGGACAAATGCCCCAGAGAGGTGAGGGGGAAAACAAAAAAGAGAGAGCAATCTGACCCTGTGATCCTTTCCTACTTTCCCATAGATCCTTCTTCTAATACAGGCAGGCCTGACCTTCCTCCCAGGATTTCAGCAGAGCACAGAGCAGCGTGGCATGTGAGTCCTGTGGCACTTCAGAGAGATTTGCACCTCTTCCTGCTGTAAACACCCACAAATATCCCAAATCAGTTTCAGGGCTGCTGCAGAAGGCAGTTGACCACAGAGCCCAGTTGGACTCTGCCTAACAGATTTGCTGCTTTCGATGGAAAGAGCAAACAACTGCTCCCGGATCTAACATGTGGGTGCAGCAGCCTGGGAGTGTGCAATGGTGTTGCTCGAATGGGATCTCCCTCCCTGGGCTTTCCCATTCCCTCTCTCATGTGCCCTGGGAATGCTCTGTCCCTGCTGGACCCCACAGATGACCGAGATGCCACAAGGCAAGGAAGGATGTTTGCGCTCGCCTGTGCGCTCTTGCCCTCTGCTCCTCCAAACTGCAGGGGCCACCTTACAATAATACTCATATAGGGCTATATATTTTCCTAGCATTGTACAAATATTAACTAATTAATACCCAGGGCTCCTGTTGCCCATTCTGCTAGACTCTACCAGCCCCAGGCAAGTCATTTAACCTCTGTTTGTCTTAGCTTTCCCATCTGTTACACATTGTGTTTAATTGTCCTCTGAGAAGCCAAGCAAGTCGGAGGAGATCTCAGACATGTAAAAATAGCTTGCACAAGATGATGTGGAATGGCCTGGCTAAGATCCTCGTGGATCCCTTGTCAATTCAAGTTATGTTTTATCACCACCAATACAGCTAGACTAGGTACTTGGCAGACCAGGTTCATAGTTGACTTCCAAGGAGGAAAAGTGAAGGTTTGAACAAGTTCACTTGTAATCATTGAAAGAGAGGGGGTTACAAGAGGCACTATTTAGTGTGAAAACTGCTCATGTGTCAAGTGGGAGGTTATTTAGCCTGTGCTAGTCTACAAAAGAGAGGACCCAGAGTCCTTCATAAGATGCACAGTGTGTTTCTCCAGCTGTCCACTCTGTGGAACAAACAATGAGAAATGCAGTAAGGCAATGCAGAACCAGACTCAGAGCAGATCAGAGTGCTTAGACCTTAACTTCTGCACATATCTTTGGCCCTAACCTGCATGCATCTTGGACCCTGAGCCTGTCTGGCATGTTTAAGAGGAGTAAAGCTGGTGGGATGTGAGAGAGCGGTCCGTGATGTGCTTAGCTCTACATGAGTACAATGCCCCCCAGAAAGCAGGGCCATGAAGGGGGCAGTGGGATCACTGGGGCAGGATCTGAGGATGAGCTTGAGGCTTTGCAAGTCTTTGTACATGAACAGGGTCATGTTATCAACCTTTCACTTGGGCCCTCCTAACCCAGAGATATTTTTCTCTGGAACATAAGCACTGTTACAAAGACCTTTGATGCTATATGGTCTAAATCAGATTTTCCAGGCAGAGATTGCTGGGAAGAGAGGTGTAAGAAGAAAATCTGGCAAAAACGGTGAAGTTACTTGTGGAGACATGGCATCGCATTCACCAGGAGGATCCCTACCTCATGGTAGAGCAGAGTGATCCTAAAGATTCTTTTTACAGGGTTGCTGAACCCTGCAAATGTTTGATATAAACCTCTCCTTTGCCCTTACTTTCTCTGTGTGACACCTGGTGGATGGAGGCTCCTATGATGCTTCTGTACCATGAGGGTGTTTTCCTCCAGAAGGGAACCTCACCTCAAGGCTGCTTCACACTGCTGGCTGCCTTGGCTCAGCATTCACAGAATCACAGAATGTCAGGGGATGGAAGGGACCTCGAAAGATCATCCAGTCCAACCCCCCTGCCAGAGAAGGATCACCTAGAGCAGATCACACCGGAGCACATTCAGGTGGGTCTTGAATATCTCCAGAGAAGGAGACTCCACAACCTCCTGGGCAGCCTGTTCCAGTGTTCCATCACCCTCACAGGGAAAAAATTTTCCTCTTGTTTCCATGGAATTTCCTATGCCTCAACTTCCACCCAGTGTCCCTTGTCCTCTCATTGGGCATCACTGAGCAGAGCCTGGCTCTATCCTCTTGGCACTCACCCTTGACATATTGATAAACATCAATGAGGTCACTTCTCAGTCTCCTTCTCTCCAAGCTAAAGAGCCCCAGCTCCCTCAGTCTCTCCTCGTAAGGAAGATGTTCCACTTCCTTCATCTTTTTCATGGCTCTGTGCTGGACTCTCTCAAACAGTTCCCTGAGGTCCTTCTTGAACTGAGGGGCCCAGAACTGGACACAATATTCCAGATGTGGCATCACCAGCGCAGAGTAGAGAGGGAAGAGAACCTCTCTCGAGCTAGCCACCACACCTCTTCTATCATAACCCAGGATGCCATTGGTCTTCTTGGCCACAAGAGCACATTACTGGGAGATGTAACCTGCAGCAGAGGAACTCATCAGAAGATCATGCTGCTGCCTTTCTCAAGGCAGGAATACTCCAGAATGCTCCTAGCAGATTCATTTTTTTGCTTCACCTGAATTTCTGTTCAAATGTGCTTCTCTCCATACTCATAGAGAGCTCAGAGTCCTTTACACAGGCAGTGCCACTTTTGGAACAGCTCAGGTTTTCCAGTGTTGTTACTAAACTGGTGAGAAGTCTGAAACATAAGCCCTATGAGCAGAGGCTGAGGGAGCTGGGGGTGTTTAGCCTGGAGAACAGGAGGCTCAGGAGAAACCTTATTGCTGTCTACAACTACCTGAATGGAGGTTGTAGCCAGGTGGGGGTTGGTCTCTTCTCCCAGGCAACCAGCACCAGAACAAGAGGACACAGTCTCAAGCTGTGCAGGGGGAAGTTAAGGCTTGATCTTAGAAAGAAGTTCTTCCCAGAAAGAGTAATTGGCCATTGGAATGGGCTGCCCAGGGAGGTTGACATCCCTGGAGGTGTTTAAGAGACTGAATGAGGCACTTAGTGTCATGGTCCAGTTGATTAGTTAGGGTTGGGTGATCAGTTGGACTTGGTGATCTTGGAGGTCTCTTCCAACCTGGTTGCTTCTGCAATTCTGTAAAAGGTAAGAAGGTAAAACTTTGTGCTAAAAGACATTTTTAAGTGAGTGAAACCCCTTTCACTAATTTAAATGGCTTTAAGATGGTTTTGCAACCTATATTTTTAAACAGGGGGATAAGCATGTGGAACATGGACCCAGCAAAGGGCTACAGGACGTGTTCAAACCCATATGTAGAAGGTTGCAAGCTGGATTCAGGACATAAAGGGGCAGGATTATCCACAAACATTTGCAAAGCTGGTTTTTACTTTTTAATGGAAGTGGAAAAGTGGTCTTTTGAATGTAGAGGCTCCAAAATGGGTCGTTGCAAGTGCATGGCTAGCATTGCAGGCTGCTCCTGGGTGCAATCAGTAAGCACGTGAGAAAAGTTCTGAAACTGTGGCTTTTACAATGGGGTGAGCTCTTGAAAGTCTGGGAAATCTGCTTTTAAATCAAGGCTGAGCTAGGCTGTGTTTACAGCTGTTAATATAAACAAGGAAACCTAGCTACAGAGCTCACAGCATGACTGCGCCATCATGTTTTCGTTACACTGGCTGAAAACTATGCATAATGATCAGCAGATTATTTAGGATTGAAATTAAAAAAAAAGAAAAGAAAAAAAGTATGGATTCAGTTAGAAACCTCTGAGGCTGGATATTAAATGAGGGCTCATTAACTCTGCCTCATGAGGTTCAACAAGATCAAGTGCAGGGTCCTGCAGCTGGGTCGAGGCAATCCCAAGCACAAATCCAGGCTGGGCAGTGACTGGCTGGAGAGCAGCCCTGAGGAGAGGGACTTGGGGGTGCTGGTGGACAAGAAGCTCAACAGGAGCTGTCAGTGAGCACTTGCAGCCCAGAAAGCCAACCAGATCCTGGGCTGCATCAAGAGAAGTGTGGCCAGCAGGTCGAGGGAGGTGATTCTCCCCCTCTGCTCAGCTCTGGTGAGACCCCACCTGGAGTACTGCGTCCAGTTC
Organism: Indicator indicator; assembly: GCF_027791375.1. Lineage (NCBI taxonomy): Eukaryota > Metazoa > Chordata > Aves > Piciformes > Indicatoridae > Indicator > Indicator indicator. The sequence goes on along the minus strand of NC_072011.1, from coordinate 6,670,943 downwards.
TGGAGCCCCTATTACAAGAGGGATATGGACATGCTGGAAGGTGTCCAGGGAAGGGCCATGAGGATGATCAGAGGGCTGGAGCACCTCTCCTATGAGGACAAACTGAAAGAGTTGGGGCTGTTCAGTCTGGAGAAGAGAAGGCTCTGAGGTGACCTTCTTGTGGCCTTCCAATATCTGAAGGGGGCTACAAGAAAGCTGGGGAGGGACTTTTTAGGCTATCAGGAAGTGACAGGACTAGGGGGAATGGAATAAAGCTGGAAGTGGGGAGATTCAGACTGGAAGTGAGGAAAAAGTTCTTCCCCATGAGAGTGGTGAGAGCCTGGAATGGGTTGTCCAGGGAGGTGGTGGAAGCCTCATCGCTGGAGGTGTTTAAGGCCAGGCTGGATGAGGCTCTGGGCAGCCTGATGTAGTGTGAGGTGTCCCTGCCCATGGCAGGAGGGTTGGAACTAGATGATCCTTGTGGTCCCTTCCAACCCTGACTGATTCTATGATCTTTGTTTAAATACCTGATTACCATTGCTAATTTTTGCTTACGGGAAATCCTGTCTTAAAATGGTTGCAATTAAGCAGTTCCATGCTGTGATCAAGAGTCAAACTAAAAAGTTAGCTCAGTTCACTGAGTGTGCTAAGCATGGAAAGGAGAGGCTAAGTAATAAGGTATGGATTGGATATACCTTGACAGACTGGACAGATGGGCAGAGTCCAATGGCATGAAATTTAGCACATCTGAGTGCCAGGTTCTACACATTGGCCACACCAACCCCATGCAGTGCTACAGGCTGGGGACAGAGTGGCTGGAGAGCAGCCAGGCAGAAAGGGACCTGGGGGTACTGGTTGACAGCAGCTGAACATGAGCCAGCAGTGTGCCCAGGTGGCCAAGAGAGCCAATGGCATCCTGGCCTGTATCAGGAATAGTGTGGCCAGCAGGAGCAGGGAAGTCATTCTGCCCTGTGCTCAGCACTGGTTAGACCACACCTTGAGTAATGTGTCCAGTTCTGGGCCCCTCAGTTCAAAAAAGATGTTGAGATGCTGGAACATGTCCAGAAAGGGCAACAAAGCTGGGGAGAGGTCTGGAAGACAGCCCTGTGAGGAGAGGCTGAGGGAGCTGGGGGTGTTTAGCCTGGAGAAGAAGAGGCTCAGGGGAGACCTCATTGCTCTCTACAGCTACCTGAAAGGAGGTTGTAGCCAGGAGGGGGTTGGTCTCTTCTCCCAGGCAAGCAGCAACAGAACAAGAGGACACAGTCTCAAGCTGTGCATGGGGAGGTTTAGGCTGGATGTTAGGAAGAAATTCTTCACAGAAAGAGTGATTGGCCATTGGAATGGGCTGCCCAGGGAGGTGGTGGAGTCACCGTCCCTAGAAGTGCTTAAAATAAGCCTGGATGAGGCACTTAGTGCCATGGGTTAGTTGATTAGATGGTGCTGGGTGATAGGTTGGACTGGATGATCTCTCAGGTCTTTTCCAACCTGGTTAATTCTGTGATTCTGTGATCTGCAGCTTCTTGAACACCTTCACAGATGGTGACTCCACCACCTCCCTGTGCAGACTGCTCCAACCCCTCACCACCCTCTCAGTGAAGAAGTTTTTTTTCCAGGTTTTGCTAGTTTTGTAGAGACAAGGTGTTCCTCCTTGCTCTGTGGAACCCCCAGGGTCCATAATCTCTCGGGAGGGTTTGGATACAGGGATGTCCATGCCTGCCAGCTCACCTGTGTCATTGCAGCACAGCGGTGAGAGCTGCCCTGGCAGAAGCTCTCAAGGAGGAGTAGGGAGCCTGTCAGGCAGAAAATGTTAGCTTGGTGAAAGTGGTTGGGTGGAAGATAGAGAATAGACATACCAGAGGGAAAGTTGTGGTGGTTTGTGCACAAAGGGCTGTGTGGGAAGGTAAGACCAGATGTCTAAGCCAACAGCGAAAGCTGAGGGGGTTAGCTCTTGATTTTTTAGCCAGTGATTTATGAAGATGTGAACAAGTGCTGAAGAGCAGCACCTTGTCCCCACTCATTAGAGCCTAGATCCCCATCAAAATGGGGGCTGCTCTCCTCTTGCTACTGATGTTAAGGGCTGGAAGGGGCCTCAAAAGCTAATCCAGTCCAACCCCCCTGCCAGAGCAGGATCACCTAGACCAGATCACACAGGAACACATCCAGGTGGGTTTTAAATATCTCCAGAGAGGGAGACTCCACAACCCCCCTGGGCAGCACTGTTCCAGTGCTCTGTCACCCTCACACCAAAGAAGTTTCTCTGCAGGTTGAGCTGAAATCTTCTATGTTCAAGTTTGAACCCATTGTTCCTTGTCCTATCACTGTGAACCACCCAAAAGAGCCTGGCCCCCTCCTGCTGACACCCACCCCTCAGCTATTGAGAGACATTGATCAGATCCCCTCTCAGTCTTCTCTTCTCCAGACTAAACAGCCCCAGGGCTCTCAGTCTCTCTTCACAGGGGAGATGTTCAAGTTCCCCTAGTCATCCTCGTGGCTCTCCCTTGGACTCTCTCCAGCAGGTCTCTGTCCCTCTTGAACTGGGGAGCCCAAAACTGGATACAGTATCCCACCTGGGGTCCAGTTTTGGGGTACTGGGTCCTGGGTCCTCTGCAGTCAGTCAGGACTGCTGGTAAATGATGGAAAGTGGTTTAGTGAGTAGATTCAGTGGTTCCCTCAGCACCTTCAGGTGTATGCCATCTGGCCACTTGTATATATCTGAGTGGTGCAGCAGGTCCCTAATCCTCTCCTTTTGGATTGTGGGGACTTCAGTCTTCTCCCCATCCCTATCAACCAGCTCAGAGGGCTAGGAATCCAGTGAACAACCAGTCCCACTACTAAAGACTGAAGCAAAGAAGGTACTGAGTTCCTCAGCCTTTTCCTCATCCTTGACTACGTTTCCCCTGCATGCAATCAGGGACAGAGATTCCACATTTGTGAGCCAGTCTGGAAGTGAATTGAGCAATCCCTCACGTGAAGGCACTGATGCTGTTCCAAACAAGGCTCGAGGGGAACTGGTTTCAGCCTGCTGATCCAAACTGCAACACAAACACCTTCCTGCAGCCTTAGCTGCCTCTGCAGGGGGGCCTGGTCTTGAAGTGCGGGGATGGCCAGCACTGCTCACATCCCCAGTCCTGGGGTGCCAGAGCTGGGGGCTGCAGGCATGTAATCACCCCTCTGCAGCACGCACATCTGAAAGTGGTCACCTCCTAAATACTCTGATGAACCCAGCCCAAAAAAAATGGAAGCCTTTTGTTTCTGAAATAGGCAAGCTCTTCTGTATGTTTTTTTTTTCTTTTTTTTCTGATGATTCCCTTCCCCCTGTTTTTTTGGGCTGAATCCTAGTCACTAAATTTGACCCAAATTCAAAAATAGCTCTGGATGCCAGTGGGGAGGGAAAGGCTTCGCTTGATGTTCCAAAAAATTTGGGCTTTTGTGTGAATTTAAGTAGAGGGAGGTTGGTTTGGGTTTGGTTTCTTTTTTTTTAATAGTCTATCAGACCTCATCCTGTCCTAATATTGGAGCATGCCTCAGAGCTCTTTCTGCTTCAGTGGAGTTGTATACCCAAGAGTTCTGACAAGATGTTAACATAGTGTACTCTGTATGTACTTGGTTTGCAGCAGTTGTTCCTCATTGACATGTGAGCTGCTTTCTAAATGAGCCTTGCATGTAGGCTTTTCATGATTAAGATTTTAATATTTCCATTAAAATCCAACCCTTTATTTTTTTTTTTCCTTTTCCAGCAGATGATTTCAATGCAAAGGAAAGATCCTTTCTGTGTCCAATCTGGCAACTGAAGTAGAGTGGATTTTGGGTTTGCTTTTTAGCTTTGGCTTAAAAGACAGTTTGCTGTGACTCCTTCCATTACAAATCTCCTTTTTCAAATCTCAGAATTTCCTTTTCTAAAACTCTTTCCCTCTGCAAATATCCATGCTTGGACTTTCTTATCCAGGTTGTTTTAATCAGAGTTTAAAATCAAAGGTTATATTTCTAAATCTTGGGTGCAGGGTCTAGGAAGAATATTTTCTGTTCTCTTTGGATAGTCAGAAACCTAGGGCTCCTTCCTGTTTCTCCAGTGCAAAAGCAAGGAAAGCATCAGTCCCCAGCAGAACAAAGGGTGAGATCTTACACCTCTGGTTTAGGTCTGCTGTGAACAATGTCTGATTTGTCCTATTGGCATCTGTGGAGTTACTCCTGAAGAACAGTCTTAATTAGTATGAGCTGGGTCAGGCATACCTGATCTTTAGGCAAACAGGGACACTCACTAAGTACAGTAATTGGGCTATAAAGTTGTCTCTCAGGAAAGAGAGGACAAGTGTGATGAATGGAGTGAACAGGAAACGGAGCCAGCCACAATAGTTCTGTGAGACCTGCTCGTGGTCTCCCTCTCAAAACACAACCAACTGCAGCCAAGCATGACTCCACCATTGTTTTTGAGGTGGCCCTGGTGATTTTTTTACAAGGCTAGTGATAGGATTCCTTGGCATGCAGCCTGGACTCTGCTGTTTCTTTCATGGGAGGGGAGCTGTTGGGTTTTCCCTGCTGTCTCCTGCTGCAGAAGTTGAACTCAATTGCTAAGCAGCTCTGAAAGCACCCTGGGAATAGAAAGTTTTGTTCCTCTCCGGATGGTTGTTGAAATAAACCAGAGCCCCGAGCTACTGCTGAGCTTGCATGTGCATTCCACCCACCCAGGGCTTCCACACGTGGAGCACTTCATTACCACAAGCACACCACTGCAGTGAACAGCAGCCTCCCATGGAGGGAAGGATGGGATTTTTTTCTCTGTGGGAACAGGGAAAAGCAGCATGCAGAGGGGACAGAGGCATGACCAAACCCATGTGAAGGCTCTGTGTTGGAGCACAGCTTTGAAGGCACACATCTTTGGCTGTGTGACACAGGACTGACATTAATCCCTCTGCCTCTTGCCCTTCTCCCTGTTAGTTTCTGGTTAAGATGGAGCCCGTGGCAGCCAGAGCACAGCTGTCTGTCTTGTGTGGATCCTTCTCAAGCTGCATATTCAAGTGGGATCTTCCGAGTTGACAACAGTGATGGTTTTCACTGGTCAGAATTGGAGGTCTTTAACGATGCAGAATTTGTGACCAAAGCAATACAAAAAGTATGGACATGTGCATAGAATCATAGAATTGTCAGGCTTGGAAGGCACCTCCAGGATCATCTAGTTCCAACCCCCCCTGCCATGGGCAGGGACATCTCACACTACATCAGGTTGCTCAGAGCCACATCCAGCCTGCCCTTAAAAACTTCCAGGGATGAAGTTTCTACCACCTCCCTGGCCACCTGTTGCAGTGTCTCACCACCCACATGGTAAAGATCTTCTTCCTCACATCCAATCTGAATCTACCCATTTCTAGTTTTGTTCCATTCCCCCTAGTCCTATCACTACCTGACACCCTAAAAAGTCCCTCCCCAGCTTTCTTGTAGGTCCCCTTAAGATACTGGAAAGCTACAATAAGTTCTCCTCAGAGCCTTCTCCAGACTGAATAGCCCCAAATCTCTCAGTCTGTCCTCATAAGAGAGGTGCTCCAGCCCTCTGATCATCCTCACAGCCCTTCACTGGACACATTCCGGTACATCCAGGTCCTTCTTGTAACAGAGGCTCCAGAACTGGGCACTGTTACTCCAGGTGGGGTCTCACCGGAGTGGAGTAGAGGGGGAGAATCACCTCCCTCGACCTGCTGGCTACGCTTCCTTTGTTAATCTGAGTTTGTTAACCCTCTTCTGCTGGTGAATGACTTTCAACCAGAAGGATCAGTTCATACCTACTTATCCATCCACACAGAGCAATAAAGCCAGAAAGCTTTAAAAAAGAAGGGATGCCAAGTTTCTCCTGGATGCCTGTAGATTCCCGAGATCCTTCTGTGTGGCTGTACAGCGCGGATCCCCTCTCCTCTTTCGATAACAACACGTGTGTGCTTATGCCATGCACCCTTACCAGAGCAACTCAGCAATCCCTCTTGCTTTGACTTGCTTCATAAAGCAACGTGTCAATTTGAAAATCATGAGGTATTCCTACCAGGAGGCAGAGACCACATTCAGAGTGGCTTACATGCATGTTTCTTAAAAGTGTTAATGTGCTAATCTGCTGGTTACTTGATCCAGGCACAATGCCATGATATTCCACAGGAGCAAAAATACCACGCTTCTTGGAGATTCCATATAAATATTACCCACTGTGTTCCCACATTTGAAGTGTTAGGCTTGTCTATTAAAATCAACAGGCTGGAACTGGTATCTGGAAAGAAGTGATATTGCTGTTCCATTTATGAACTTCAGACTCGGATTCTTTTTAATGAAATACCTTGCAAATAAGGAACAGAACATGAATCTCACTGTGATTTCATGTACTTGATGTAAATATTTCAGCTATGCCTTGCAGCAATAAAAGCATGTTATATGCACTCTGCATTACCATTGTGACCAATAATGTTTGACTTACTCTACTGTATTTAGTCCAAAACCAAAACAGAGTCAGGGCAGCACCGTGGCTGTTATAACAGCGTGCTGCAAGTAAGGAGCTGGGCTTGCAATGAATAAGGCCTCACACTGAATAAGAGCTTGTTCATTATGAGGCTGTTTGGGTTATAGAGTACTCCTGACTCTGTTAAAGAGTGAAAAATTCTTATTTGTGCTCTGGAACAGGGGTGGGGTGAGGCCACACAAACAGTAGCCAGCCTGTGATTTTGTGATTCACAGTGTGGTCCCTGCTGTTTCTTGCCAGGCACATGCATGGAGGGGAGAATCAGCTGAATTTAAGTACAGTGAAACCCCAACAGTGAGCCTACAGCAGGTAGACATGGAATCACAGAATTGGTGTGGTTGGAAAAGACCTCTAATATGATGGAGTCCAACCTCCATCATCTACCACCACCATGACCATTAAATGACATCCCAAAGTGCCATGTCCACAGGTTTCTTGAACTCCTCCAGGGACAGTGACTCCACCACTGATACCTGACTCCAATGTCACAGAATTGCAGAATCTACCAGGAAGAGACCTCCAAGATCATTAAGTCCAACCAATCACCCAACCCTATCTAATCAACTAGACCATGGCACTAAGTGCCTCATCCAGGCTTTTCTTAAACACCTCTAGGGATGTTGACCCCACCACCTCCCTGGGCAGCCCATCCCAATGGCCAGTCTCTCTTTCTGGGAAGAACTTCTTTCTAAGATCAAGCCTAAACTTCCCCCTGCACAGCTTGAGATTGTGTCCTCTTGTTCTGTTGCTGGTTGCCTGGGAGAAGAGACCAAGGAAGGCTACAACCTCCCTTCAGGTAGTTGTCCCCCTATGAGGGGTGGCTGAGGGAGCTGGGCTTCTTTCATAAGCAGAAGGAGTCAATGAAAGCCAAATCCTTAGACAGTAATGGCCTTTGCTTCTTGTTTGGACAAGCCCTTTGAAGGATAATTAATATTAAGCATTAAACAAAGTGATCCTTAATTCCTATTGGAGAGAGTGCTGGATGGACACCCTTCAGGGAGTTGTAGACAGCAATGAGGTCTCCCCTGAGCCTCCTCTTCTCCAGGCTAAACATCCCCAGCTCCCTCAGCCTCTCCTCACAGGGCTGTGCTCCAGACCTCTCACCAGCCTCGTTGCCCTTCTCTGGACATGTTCCTCAACACAGGCCACAAACCCCTCACATTTTTTCCCTGCTGCTTCACTGTCTGCTATTATGCATGTACCCATCACTGAAGGCTTAAGTAGAAGTTGACTTATATGCATTCCTAGGGTATAGATTTCGCTCTCTGTGTCTGCCAGAAACTTGCATTCATCTTATCAAGAGTATCACATGAGCCCTAAGGAGACAACAGGCTATGTATCTTTATATTCAGCAACAAGGGCTTGGGTCTGCCCCTCTGCCATCTCTAAACCCTTGGTGCAGTCCCTGCTCCAGTGGAACTTTAACAAGTGCCTTTTATTTGAAACTTAGGGAGAATGGACATGGGAGAATCATAGAATCAGTCAGGGTTGGAAGGGACCATGTGGTGGTTTGAAACTGTCTTTTTAATTTTTCCTTGCAAAGTTCAAAACAGAGAAAGTGAAAGAATGTAAATAAGTCACTATTGGGTGTAAGAAAGCAAAATAACGATTGTTCTAAACACTTCCATTGGATAGATAGAAATGTTTAAGAACTGTTACCCAAAACAAAGTAGGCATTCGGCACATTCTGCGTTCGGCAGTGGGGGCAGTTGCTGGGCTGTCTGGCTGCTGTTTCTTCTTCTCTTCTGGCTGAAGATAACACACTGACCTTGGCAGCTAAGTTAACAACCACCACAGACCACAAGGATCATCCAGTTCCAACCCCCCTGCCATGGGCAGGGACACCTCACACTACATCAGGCTGGCCAGAGCCTCATCCAGCCTGGCCTGCAAACACCTCCAGGGATGGGACCTCAACCACCTCCCTGGACAACCCATTCCAGGCTCTCACCACGCTCATGGGGAAGAACTTCTTCCTCAAGAAGAAGAATTAGGCTAGAAAACCTCCTCCCCTTTAGAGACAGATGTGCAGCTAATGAGATCACAGCTGGTAAGACATCAGGCTAAGGGGTTTGATAACAGGGGTACAGAGACTTGTCTTTGGGATTGCATTTTGCTCAGGATATCAATACATACAGTAAAAAAAAATTACCAGCTGAGATCCTTTTGTGCCATCTGGTAAAAGAGGGATGCAATCTTATCTCCTCTCTGAGCATGTCAAGCATATGCAGTGTTTGACCACTGTGCTAGCCCTGCTGGTAGCCTTGACTAGTGAAAATTCTTGGCCATTGGGCCCCTTGGCACACATCCTCCTCTCTCCATCTGCTCCTGCAGATGCCCCAGGCTCGTGCTCACTGCACTCATTTTTGGGCTCTTGGTTTTGGTACCTGATAATAAGCCTGGTAGGAAACTTGCCTGCTCAATGGAAGTGCTATTGGAGGGCAACTCAGCCTGTGAAAGGGTGTGCTGGTCTGCCTCGCAGGGATTACTCAAGGCTCCTTGGGTGTCTGCACTCCTTGCTGAAGGGGCTTATACAAATGTCTAAAATTAGGGGAGGTGAATCCAGGCCTTGGTCTCTATGGCTTCAAAGTGGAGAGTTTTTCATGAGCATTGGATTCATTAAAGGATGTCAGGACACAGGTTCAGCTAGGCTGCAAGTTCAGCCACAGAAGTGGATTTTATAACCTATTTTAAAACCTATTTTAACATCACAAGAAGCTCTTATTCATGGAGGATCTTATAAGATGCTCCAGTAAGAGAAACCCATATTTTCTTGATATTCTCCCTTTGTTCAGTCCTCTGTGAACCCAGCCATTCTTGGGACATAAAATGAAAATAGTTCTTCGGGCTCTGTCTTAGATGGTGTCAGAACTTCAGCTCTCTTGAGGAGCAAAACTGAAATAGCCACACACAGACTAAAATGGCAACACAACAAATCAGTCAAAGCTCATCAGCATGTAACCACAGGCTGCATTGTTCTTCCCTTCCTCACTGCCAACAATTTTTGGGTCTAAAGATATTCTGCTATAATTCATTTCCTGTGCCTAAGAAATTCTGTCCAGGATGCCAGAATGTCTAAATCTGATAATTGCTTCCACTGGCCCACTTGGCACAACTCACCATTATCTGTTTAAGCTCCCAGTTGCATCTTGCAGTGGGGAAGTGATGCAAAGGTTGGGTTAGGGCATCCCTGAAGTCAAGGGGGAGACAGCTTTGCAGGTACCCTCAGAATGACAATGTCCTCATGTCAAAGTGGCAGCCTCAGTCAAAGCCCACCACTGACTTGTAGAAACATTGCTGTCAAGCTTTTTCTTAGTTAATATTTATTTCTGCACAGCTGAGACTTGCATTGTGGGTTTGGGGTTTCTTTCTTTCTTTTTTTTTTTTTTTTTTTCCCAGTGCAATTTGAGTGAAGTGGTAGGGGGAAAGAAATGTTTTAAAGTACTCTACCTTGTGTGAGTGGATCTCTGAGTTACCAAAAAATCTGTTGCAACCCAGCTGAGATAAACCAATCAAGTTTTCACATAGGTATTGCTCCTTAACTATGCCCTTCCCTGCAGCTATTCCATATTTAGTTTCAATTGGTAGGGCTCTGAAATTGACTTAGCAACACAGCATAATCCTGGAGCTATCCTGTCTCTAATCCTGTAACAATACATTTTGTCATTTCAAAAAATGGTCTCACTCTCTTCTTTTTTTTTCCCTTTTTGTTTGTCCCTAAGGGCAAAGTCATGTCATGCTCCAGGAATGTGTTTATTGCAGCCAGAAGAGGAAATCCAACTAACCAAAATGTTATCAGCAATTAACAAAATAGTTTAATGAATTTCTTTTTTCAACATTTGAGGGAAAAAAAAAAAAAAAAAGAAGAAGAAAATAAAATATCAGCTTGGACTAAGTCAGTTTGACTGCATTAGGCTCTGGTATACTGCCAATATTCTTTATGATGGAGATTTAGAAGTTAATAGTACAGGAGATTAGAAATTGGTGTCAGTTACAGAACTGTGCAAAGTGATTTCTTTGCATTGAGACATAACAGCTGAAATGAATAAAATACATTTCTTTCTGATTTTTTTTTGTTTCAAATTTTCATTTAGCTGTAATTGCAGTTTTGGCCTGCTGGTCAAATCTCTTTGTCCAGGCAGGATGGCCCCATTCCTTATTCAAAGAACATCAGGAAAAATGTTTTAAAAAAGAAATGTATATGATCATTTATCCTTGGAAAAACAAAACAAAACAAAACAAAAACCACAACCCAAAACCCACAACAAAACCACCAGTCCCTCCTCCACACATAGCACAGAAAACTCCTCTTAAAAATTAAACAAACAAAAGGACCCTCTTGGCCTGCCTCAGCACAAGAGCTGAACCTGCTCCTGCCAGACTCACAGCTGGTGAAAGCTGGTGTCTGCAGGCTGGCCTCAAGCAGCCTCATTACACCCTTGGGGCTGGGGCTTTCGTCTGCCAAGACCACTGCCATCATTCTGACATGCTTTGGTGGTACCAGATCTGGCCCTGGGTCTTCCCCATGTAACCCTGAAGCTGAACCTGCCCTGCCTGCCAGCAGGCACAGCTGAACACACCTGCTCCTCTAGCAGGGCGTGTAGAGACAAGTGGTAGTCACAAACCACGTGCAATGCAAAGGTCCACAGCCACTCATGAAGAGGGAGGCATAAAGATTGGCACAGGTGATTGGATGTTAGGAAGAAGTTCTCACCATGGTGAGACACTGGAATAGGTTGCCCAGGGAGGTGGTGGAAGCCTCATCCCTGGAAGTTTTTTAAGGCCAGGCTGGATGTGGCTCTGAGCAACCTGATGTAGTGTGAGGTGTCCCTGCCCATGGCAGAGGGGGTTGGAACTTGATGATCCTGGAGGTCCCTTCCAACCCTGACAATTCCATGATTCTAGGATTCTAGGTGTGTTTTCATCCTCTCCTATGGCACTTCACAGCTACCACTAAAAATACTACATAAAAACTTTTAAAGTTACCCAAAAGCTCTTAATTAAAGTCGCTGGGGGGAAAAAAAAATCACAGTAAACCCCATTGATTACGTTCAATAGGGCCTTGTTTTTGAAAATGGAATTTGGGGGCCCCAGAGTTACCCTTTAAACTGATCTCTGTCAAAACACCTTGGTGATTCAGCACGTGCCATTGCACACTAAGGATTTATTACAAACTTAAAAACAGAAGTAATTTTCACAGACTGTGTGTGTGCATGTGTGTGTGTGTGTGTGCTTGTAAGGAATTACAGTTTTCCAGCTACTCATTTCCCTGCAAATTGAAATGTTAATATTTGACACACACTTGAAATTCCCCCAACAACAAACAAAAGTGAAGCTGAGTTGTTAGCATGTAGAGAAAATACAGAAAACTTGCCAGCATCAGTGATTTGAGGTTTATGCAGCTAATAGCTTAGAAACACTTAAGTGGAATCTGTGCAAAAATGTGTTTCTGGGCTCAAACCACCTGCCATGTCCAGCCTGGAATAAATGCTACCTGCTGAGGATTAGCCATGGACAAACACATGGGCAAACCAGCTCTGTGTCCTGCAAAGTGAATGAGGGTCCTGCAAAGGGACTTGGGGGTTCTTATGGACAAGCAGCTGAACCTGAGCAAGCAATGTGCCCAGGTGGCCAAAAAAGCCAATGGCATCCTGGCTTGGATTAGAAATGCTGTGTCCAGCAGGAGTAGGGAGGGGATTGTCCCCTTGGACTCAGCTCTGGTGAGGCCACATCTCAAGTATTATGTCCAGTTTTGGGCACCTCAGTACAGATGTGGAGGTGCTGGAGCCAGTGCAGAGGAGGGCAAGGAAGCTGAGGAAGGGCCTGGAGAATAAATGTGATGAAAAGGAAGTGAAGGAGCTGTTTAGTTTGGAAAAGAGGAGGCTGTGGGGAGACCTTATTGCTCTGTACAACTACTTGAAAGGATGTTGTGTAGAGGCTGGTGGTTTTACAAAGCATGCTTTGTATGTTACAAATTATTTTATATTCAAAAATTCATTTAAATGCTAATCTTAGCTATGACTCTTGCACACAACTTGATAGCCATGGGAAGCCTTTGTGTGTGTGAACAGTTTTACACAGGAGCAATGACAGATGTGTGTGCAGGGACCACTAAAGAGCCTGATCCTGCAGCCTTTCAGTACTTACAGGGAGATGTTAAGAGAAAGGGTCAGAATCTTTTTAGCAGGGCCTGTTGTGATGGGACAAGGGGTACTGGTCTTAAAATAAAAGAGGGGAGAGTCAGAAGAGGTTGCTCAGGGAGGTGGTCGATGTCCCATCCCTGGAAACATTCAAGGCTCTGAGCAACCTGGTCAAGTTGAAGATGTCCCTGCTCACTGCAGAGAGCATGGACCAGATGACCTTTAAAGGGCCCTTCCAACCCAAAACCATCCCATGATTCTATGACCCAGTCAGACTCCCCTCCCTAAACAGCACCACCCTTGCTTTAGCAGAGGCTCTGACAAGATGCAAGAGGTCCTCTACTGAGGCTCCTTCGGAGAAGGCGCTTGGAGGACTTGCTTGGGAAAATATCTCACAACAGGCTGGCCTTGCAGGAGGAAAAGTAGCCTTATTCCTGCCATTTCCTAAATGAGATCCGTAACAACCTTACCAGAAGGCCTTGATTTAGAGCACTTTGTATCCTGGAGATGTTTGGCACGCTCTAATTACCCACTCGATCTTGCTTTATCTTTGCTTTATTGAGCAGGAAAACAAACGTTGGCTTTTCACAATGCAGAACAGAGCTTTTCTGGGAAGTTTCAGGAGCAAAAAGTTTGGAGCTGAGCATGATTTTCGATAATGATGAAGCTACAGTGAGACTAAACATGAATAAAGCCATCTTTGAGTTATAAGTGTGTTAAGACAGCACAGACAATCCTCAGCTGTGCTGTAGCACAATGCAGTCCTTGGCCACGCTGTGTGCAACAAATTTGTTTCTTGCTGAAGAAATCCTTTGCCTGCTCTGGGACACATTGCAACCTGGGCTCCTCAGAGAGCAATTTACTGCAATTTACTAGCCCTGGAAAGTGATGGCAGTGACCAAGGCTTCTGCTGAGGCTTTGCTGTGTGTAGCCTGAGAAGATGGAAATTCAATCAGAGAATAGTGGGATGAAAGAAAGGAAGCTGGAACCTCTAGCCAGCCCTGTCTCTGCCTTGAGGATGGCATCAGAGGCAGTGGTCACAGGGCTTGACTGGTGTATGCTAAATTCTGGGCTGTGGGTCCACACAAAGGATTTTGCATCAAACCAGTACTGCAGAAAGTACTCTACTATCATGATGATCCCAAATCCCGAAATGACTGCCTGCAACATCCTTGCTCCCCCTCGGGGCCCAAGATTGCTGGAGGCATGACTGCAACCCAGGATGGGCAGAGATTTCTGTGCAGGTTAGAGAAAGGAAAAACATTTCTGAGGTAAGACTATGGGAGTATGGACATAGGTTGGCTAAAACTTTTCTAGAATCGCAGAATCACAAAATGTTAGAGGTTGGAAGGGACCTCCAGAGATCATCAGGTCCAACCCCCCAGCCAAAGCAGGATCATCTAGGGTAGTCTGCACAGGAATGCATCCAGGTGTGTTTGGAAAGTCTCCAGAGAAGGAGACTCCACAACCCCCCTGGGCAGCCTGTCCCAGTGCTCTGTCACCCTCACACCAAAGAAGTTTCTCCTCATGTTGAGGTGAAACCTTTTGTGTTCAAGTTTGTATCCATTGCTCCTTGTCTTATTGCTGTGCACCATCCAAAAGAACCTGGCCCCCTCCACTTGACACCCACCCCTCAGCTATTGATAGACATTGATCAGATCCCCTCTCAGTCTTCTCTTCTAAAGGCTAAACAGCCCCAGGGCTCTCAGTCTCTCTTCAAAGCTCAGTCTCTACTCAAGAGATAGAACAACTTTTGAAGTGCCTTCCTGATACCTGCTTCACACAGAATTGCAGAATCATCAGGGTCAGAAGGGACCTCAAGGATCATCCAGTTCCAACCCCCCTGCCATGGACAGGGACACCTCACACTAGATCAGGTTGCTCACAGCCACATCCAGCCTGGCCTTAAAAACTTCCAGGATAGGATGAAACCCCTCTGGGAGAAAGTATCTCTCTCCTTTGACCATTAGCTATTTTATGCCAGTTTAAATTTTGTGCTACACTAGTACATGCTTTATTTAATTACATGTGAATATTATCAAAACAATAATTTCACTGTCTGAAAAGAAAAAGGAGATGTTTTTCTCTTTGGAATGAAATACCATGGATCTTAAACAATTGGACTTTTGTTCTAATTTGGAGTAGAAACAAGCTTGAACACGTCCAGAAATGGCAAGTCCCTTTTTTTGCCCAGCTGTGTCACCAATGCTTGCTGTTTCCCTGGAAATACCCAGAATATTTGTTGTAGTTTTTAAGATCTAGCAGTCGTTTTTGATTTTTTCACCCTGAAACAACTTTTTTTTTTTTTTTTTAATCTTAAATGGGTGCAGAGAAGAAGTGAAAAATTGATCCCACTTGCATAATTCCAAATCAGGAAAATGGATTTTAATAGTCAATAATTTCTGGGACAGCTGCTTGGTTTTGTAATGCTTGTAGCCTGGTTTTTTAGAAACATTTGCAGTTATTTTTTTTTCTCACTCCCAGGCCCCAGACAGCATTAGTCAGAGAGAAGTCAGAAGGTTTGCTCAACAAAACTGTCTTCCCCATAGGAGCAAAGAGGCTATTAGTGAGCTTGTGGAAGTACAAGGAAGCTGGCAGCTATGTTGTGCATTGGGGAAGCTTGAAAGCTTGGGTGCTAACTACTCAGAATTTCCTATTGTAGGCTAGAATTGTATTCTAGCCACCAGAACACCATTTTCCCCAATGTCTGGGTTTTGCTTCAGCAGTGTCATCCTCCTGATAATTTTGGGGTTATTCTCTGAGGTGTCATGACACCCAAAGTTCTCATGACACAAGTGCTGGAATTCCATAGCCTCATGGTGCATGACACATGCAAGACAGAGCCAAAAAAAAACTAGGAGAAGGAAGAAGCTCATGGTGCTTTTTCTGTCTCCAAGGGTGAGCAGGACCCTTGGAGGGGGTTCAGACTCCCACTTGGTGGCTGGGTATGTGGGATGTCAGGAGGAAAGCATGAGACAAGGAAAAGGCCTGGCTGTGGTCTTCCATATGGAAGGGAGGAGAAATGGAGGTGGGAGAAGGGCAGGGACAATTGTCCCTGTCCAGACACCCTCCCTGTAGCAGAGACTTTGGCTTCTCCAACCAAGGCATGGGACAAGAGGGAGGACTAGTTTCTCCATCACTGTGCAAATCTGTCTCTGCTGCTGCAGGGAGACATCAGGATTTTTACATGAAGGTCAAGCTGCCAGTCGCCAAGATGTCAGGGAGGGCTGAAATGAGGCAAGGAGAAGAGAGGGCAAGGTATGAGTGGACCCTTCAGACTTCCTTGTCCTTCTTCTCTGTCTCTCATGTAATGTTCCCATCCTTGTCTTGATCTGCTTGCCAAGGGCAGTTTCCCCCAAGCAAGAGAGGAAGGGAGCACCAGGAGGCACCAAGGTGACATCCAAATAATTGTGCTGTAGAGTCTTTTTTTACTACCTTTGCTTTGTTATGCAAAGTGAAGCCTGAATTTTCAAGAATTTTTCAGATATTGTGGACAGTCTCATGGTAAGAGACTTGGCTTTCACCCAAGAAAGGGAAATAAGACAACTTGGAGAACCTTTATGGTTGGGGCTTCATACAGTGTAAACTCAGGATTAGATGTATGAGGCAGTGCAAATGCATGGACTTGTAACGTGTCTGCTCCAGCCCCAGCTAATCCCAACAGGTGCCATGCAGACATACTGCACATTAAAGATTTGCTGTGGGGATGAGGATAAAAATAGCAAGGGGCTGGCAGGGGAAAAAAAAAAAAAGCCATTTTAAAAGTGATTTTCCTCCTCACAGCAATGCTGTACTTGAAAGCAAAGTTCTCTCCTGCACAAGAACCACATGGGCTGAATTTCATTTGTGTTCGGATGCAGTTTGGAAGAGAGGCTCAAATATGCCAATCCAGCACTGCTGGATTTAAAGAAATTATTAAAAACAACTCTGAGCAGCTGGTTGAAACAATTCTGCTTTTCACAGAAAGCCTTTCAGACTGCACAGAAAGTTATGAAAATAATCCTTTCAATTAGTGTGTGGTCAGTGCACCTGCAAAGGAGACTTGTCCAAGTAAAAGTATCAACTAGTGTCAATGAGAA
Source organism: Indicator indicator (assembly GCF_027791375.1). Taxonomy (NCBI): domain Eukaryota; kingdom Metazoa; phylum Chordata; class Aves; order Piciformes; family Indicatoridae; genus Indicator; species Indicator indicator. Next base: position 6,654,252 of record NC_072011.1, on the reverse strand, counting down.
CAATTCATGAATTCATCATGAAGGCCTTTTTCTATTACCACATTTACACAGATGTGAATCCCTGGAGTGCAGACACCAGAAGGGTAACCCTACTGTAATCCAAAGAGCATGAGAAACATGAGTTCAGATCAGGAAAGCTATTAATTTTTGTGTGTATTTGACTTCAGCATCCTTTTCCCTCTTGCACACGCTGCTTTTAATAATCATCTCTATCTACCTTCCCTGCACTGCCCAGCTCTCCAGAAAGAAATAACATATTATTCCCAGTGAAAAATGACATCAGCTAAAGGACTCTAGAAGACCAAAGGGATTTACAGTGCTGTAATTTTATCATCTATACCATAGCTGTAAATGAGTTCAGCAAGCTGGTAAAGTAATACCCATATTATAGTTTTAACCCATTGGTGTTGCATGTTCCCCTTGAACTCAGCTCTGGTGAGGCCACACCTCGAGTATTGTGTCCAGTTTTGGGCACCTCAATCCAAGAGAGATGTGGAGGTGCTGGAGCCAGTGCAGAGGAGGGCAAGGAAGCTGGGGAAGGGCCTGGAGAATACATCTGATGAAGAGTGACTGAAGGAGCTGGGGATGGTTAGTTTGGAAAAGAGGAGGCTGAGGGGAGACCTCATTGCTCTCTACAACTACCTGAAAGGATGTTGTGGAGAGGCTGGTGCTGGTCTCTTCTCACAGGTCATTAGTGATAGAACAAGAGGGAATGGCCTCAAGATGTGAGGTTTTAGACTGGACATTAGGAAAAAAAATTTCATGGACATAGTGGTCAGGCATTGGAATGTCCTGCCCAGGGAGGTGGTTGAGTCCCCAAGCCTGGATGTGTTTCAAGGTGGTTTAGATGTGGTGCTTGAGGCTATGGTTTAGGGATGACCCTTGTAGAGTAGGGTTCTGGGTTGGACTTGGTGATTTTGAGGGATCACCAAGCTAAAGAAGTCCAACCCAGAACCCTCCTCTACAAGGTTCCTCCCTAAACCATAGCCCCAAGCACCACATCCAAACCACCTTTAAACACATCCAGGCTTGGGGACTCAACCAGTTCCCTGGGCAGCACATTCCAATGCCTGACCACTCTTTCTGTGAGAAATTTTTTCCTACTGTTCAGTCTAAACCTACTTGGTTGTAGCTTGAGGCCATTCCCTAGGTCAACATCATCCAAAATGTGCCCCCTAGCCAGGCCAAACCTCCAGGCTTCAATGCCCCACTATACTGCCCTGCCCTGCCTTGCACCAACCAGGCCCAAAATACATAGCAAAAACTATCCAGGCTGCTCAAAACCAAAACCATCAACTCCACCAAGAAAATACCAGAGAGATAAGAGCTCAGTATGTTGAAAAGAGAGCAGAGAGAGGAAAGGGGCAGAAGAAACAATTATGCCTGTTTATATAGGGGAGTAGATTCAGGATTATGGGAGTGAAAATAACAAGGATTACACTTTTTCTGCTGTCCACCCACTGGGTATGGTACATGCTTTCTCATGGCCTCCTTTTGTAGTCCATGAAAAAAAAAAAAAAAAGAAAAGCAAATAGACAAATTTATTTGCAGTGTTTTCTCTGCTGTATGCTCAGACCAGTGAGAAAGCCTTGACCAGCCTGTGATTGAGCTGTGCCCTGGGATTTGCTGCACCATAAATATGGGAGTTGAGGAAGCTCCAGAGCTGCTGGATGTCAGTGACACCCCTGATACTGGAAAATTGATTCCATCTCCCACCCCAGGGAGGGGGCTGCGTTGCAGCAGGACTGCAATGTCCATCTCCTAGTGGGCAGTACGCATGCTAGTCGAGGAGGAGACAACGGGAGAGACAAAAATAAACTACAAGTCCCAATTGGAACTCCTAAATGGTATGTAGAAAGCACTGAAGGAAACGACAGGGTGGATTAAATCTCTCCTTCAGGATTCCAGGGAGGTTAACGTATTTCCTCCATCAGCATGGAGGAAACTGGACTTTAGTACCTGTTGGTCAAACTGGGAAAACAAGATAATAAAGCCTTGTCTTGCTCAATCTGGAAAGTGCTTTGCCTTCAGTCAGTAGGATTCAGGGGTGTTAATGAGGACAGGGTTTGGTCCAAGGGTTTTATTTCCCCACTTGTCTTTTGCTGGAAAAGAGACTTGAGTTTCGCAGTGCTTTGTCCCTGGAGAAGTCATTTGCACCTGCGGAACATGTAGGCAGCCCTGCCAAAACGTGGGGAGAAGTGTCTGTGATGCCCAACGGGCCTTGTAGGTTTCTTATTTAGTGATCACATCTTAACATGTTTCCTACTCCCCAAAGTATCTCTTCAGCTCCTTTGACAGGGATGCTTTGCAGCATTTGAAAGCAGTTTGCACAAGGACAGATGCACGCTGTCCTGCAAGTGCTGGGAGCAGAGCTCGCCAGAGGAGCCAAAGCACAGCGTTTGCTCCAAATGCATGCTGGCAAGCGACTTCTCACAGACCTCATCAAAAGATGAGCTGCAAGGGATTTAACCCATCCTCCACCTTCCCCAAGATTGCTGTTAAGACTCAGGCCATGAGGGAAACAGTGAGTGCTTCCAGACTGCTAATCATTTCATGTTTACAGGCTTGGAAACCAGAATTCAGGACCCTTGGAAATCCAAACCTCAACATTTCTAGAGCTGGCTTGGTCTTGTTCTGTCCCAGGAGCAGCTGCTTACATCTGCACAGCAACCTGCCATGGTGATCTGGCAGAGCTTTACAGCCCTGCTGCCCAGGTGTGAACGGCTGCTGGGGAGCCGTCGCGAGGAACCGAACCCTCAGTCCCCTTGCCAGGGTGAAAGCGATCGCAACCACTGGAGAGGCAAGCTGCAAGAGCTGTCCCATACCTGACCTCCTTTCATCCCCCTTGCCTAGTGTGGTGAGATGGAAATTCCCCCCAACATTGAATTTGCCAGACCAGCTCAGCTGGAAGCAAATGGAGCCATATTTACAAGCAAAACTACGATCTGCAACGGAATGCAATGAGTCTGTACAAAACATACAGCATTTACAGTATTTACAAACAGAACAAGAACCCCCCTGGCCAAAGACCAGGGGAGCTGCAACAGCTTCTCACTCCCCTGCTCCCTCCTTACCCCCCTGTACACAAAGGGACACAAGAAAAGAGCAGAGAGAAGTTGTTGTTAATACCAGTCACAACAAGGGGGAACTTCTTCACTGTAAGGGAGCTGGGGCTCTTTAGCTTGAAGAGGTGACTCAGGAGAGGAGACTGAGAGGTGACCTCATTCATGTTTATCAATATGTAAAGGGTGAGTGCCAAGAGGATGGAGCCAGGCTCTGCTGGGTGATGCCCAATGACAGGACAAGGGGCAATGGGTGGAAGTTGAGGCATAGGAAGTTCCATGGAAACAGAAGGAAAATTTTTTCCCTATGAGGGTGACAGAGCACTGGAACAGGCTGCCCAGAGAGGTTGTGGAGTCTCCTTCTCTGGAGACTTCCAAGGCTCATCTGGATGCATTCCTCTGTGACCTGAGCTAGATTGTATTGTCCTGCTCTGGCAGGGGGGGTCAGACTCGATGATCTCTTTGGGTCTCTTCCAACCCCTGACATCCTGTGATGCTGTGAACAAAGCAGTGCAGCCAAGGTCAGTAAAGCCAGGAGAAGCATCAGCCAGAGCCGAAGAAGCAAAAAGAAAGAAAGATTGTTTTCCAAACTAAATCTTATGGTAGAAACGTCTCCAATGGGATTGTTTAGAGCTATCATTATTTTCCTTTTTACACCCAGTGGTCATTTATTTACATTTTACCACTTTCTGTTCAAGATCCTTGGAAAATTTTTAAAGGCATAGCCTAAAACTACCACACTTGGCCATCTCAGAAAGCTGACTGTTGGGCTGAGATAGTGTGGTAGGGTGCTCCAAACTCCCCTTCCCACACCTCCATCTGTGGAGGTTTGAATGGGGGAAGACAAAGGTGTGAAATTCCTTTCACCTTCCCCTGGGGCTTGAGCAGGGAAAGATAAAAAAGGTGCCCATTCTTCCCATCCAGTGGCTGAAGTCCCTCATGTGTATTCCCACATATATTCACCCACTCTGGGATCTGGAATTGTGATTGGCTGGGTTCTTCACACCCAGTATATATTGGCACTGGAGACACTGTCTAGGAAAATCTTAAATAGAGTGACCAGAAAATGGTCTGGGGCTCATTTTTGGACTTTTCATGGGATTCTTGCTGGGACTCGCTTTGTGCTCAGGCTCCCTACATTTGAGACAAAAGCTTAGGCTGGGTGTTAGGAGGAACTTCACAGAAAGAGAGATTGGCCATTGGGATGGGCTGCCCGGGGAGGTGGTGGAGTCACCGTCCCTGGAAGTGTTTAAAATAAGAGTGGATGAGGAACTCAGTGCCATGGTTTAGTTGATTAGATAGCATTGGGTGATAGGTTGGACTGGATGATCCTGAAGGTCTTTTCCAACCTGGTTAATTCTGTGATTCTGTGAAACTGGAGAGATTAGCCTGCAGCACTCAGACCTGGCTTCTCCCTGGACCCACCTGCCCTGGGGCCCTGCTCCCTGCCCTGCCTGCCATAAGCTGTGGCTGTTCCCTGGGAACACGCCAGCAGTGCCGCTTCTCTTGTGCTGCTAACGCAGTGCTGCTCCCAGAGGTTTGCCTCGTGGCAGCTGTGTGTGAGGACACTTTAACTTTGGCGGGTCCCTTTTCCTTTGGATTTGTGCCATGTGACCCACAAATAGGATTATAAACTTGCAGTTCTGGAGTCTGCCTCCTAGGGGGACATCCAGGGACCATCTCCAAATTCCCACTCCATCCTCATGAGTCAAATCTGACTTGTCAGCTTTCCCTAGGGTCCTGGCTTGCCTCTCATTTTGTAAGTGGAGTAAATCTATGTTGTGGCTCAGCCTCCTCCATTTTCTGAATTCTCTAAATTGTACTAAAGTTGCCCTTAAGCATCCTTGTGGAATTTCACAGTCTCACATGCCAGAGCAGCATCACTTAGGGTAGTCTGCACAGGAATGCATCCAGGTGGGTTTGGAAAGTCTCCAGAGAAGGAGACTCCACAACCCCCCTGGGCAGCCTGTTCCAGTGCTCTGTCACCCTCACTGCAAAGAAGTTTCTCCTCAGGTTGAGCTGAAATCTTCTATGTTCAAGTTTGAACCCATTGTTCCTTGTCTTATTACTGTGAACCACCCAAAAGAGCCTGGCCCCCTCCACTTGACACCCACCCCTCAGCTATTGATAGACATTGATCAGATCCCCTCTCAGCCTTCTCTTTTCCAGACTAAACAGCCCCAGGGCTCTCAGTCTCTCTTCACAGGGGAGATGCTCAAGCCCCCTAAGCATCCTCATGGCTCTCTGATGGATTTTCTGCAGCAGGTCTCTGTCTCTCTTGAACCGGGAAGCCCCAAACTGGACATGGGATTGCAGCTGTTGGTGGCCCCCTGGTTTGTCCAGTGGGGTTCTTGTGTTGTTTATAAATCATACATATATGTAAATATTGTGTATTTTGTACAGCTTCATTTGCTTTCTAACTGAGCTGGTCTGGCAATTTTATGTTGGGGGGAGGGAATTTTCAACCCACCACAGGTTTGTAGTTGTTGTTTTTTTTTCTTTTTCCTTTTTTTTTTTTTTTTTTTTAATGAAATGAAGAACCATTGAAATCGACACTTTTCCAGAGGGGAGAGATATGACAGGTCTTATTTCAGTATTGAAAGAAACACCAGCTGATCCTACTGCTTGGCTTCCAGTCTCTTTTCAAAATTCAGACTGAATATAGCTATTCTTTGTAATTTATTATGGCAGCAAAAATGTAATACTTTGAACATATTGATGTCTGTAAATCACTCAGGACAGCTGAAGCAGTCTGGTTGAGGGCAAAGTTGGCAATTCCTACCCAAGGCTCTATTACTGTACAAAGAACTGCAGTCCTACCAAGAAAACTTTCTTTACTTCTGAAAAATCCTGGGAAAATAAACACAGCTTTACCCTTACTCTTATTTTAGTTTTACAGAATTAGTCCTTTCGTTTTATTCAGTGTCACAGACTCACAGAACTGTCAGGGTTGGAAGGGACCTCAAGGATTATCTAATTCCAAACCCCTGCCATGGGCAGGGACACCTCACACTACATCAGGTTGCTCACAGCCACATCCAGCCTGCCCTTAAAATCTTCCAGGGATGAGTTTTCCACCACCTCCTAGGCAATCTGTTCCAGTGTCTCACAATCCTCATGGTGTAAAACTTCTTCCTAACATCCAATCTGAATCTCCCCACTTCTAGTTTTGCTCCATTCCCCCTACTCCTATCACTACCTGACATCCTAAAAAGTCCCTCCCCAGCTTTCTTGTAGCCCCCTTCAGATACTGGAAGGCCACAAGAAGGTCTCCTCAGAGCCTTCTCCAGACGGAACAGCCCCAACCCTCTCAGTCTTTCTCCCACAGAGAAAACTTTTTTTACTTCTGAAAAATCCTGGGAGAACGAAATAAACATAGCTTTACCCTTGCTCTTAATTTAGTTTTACAGAATTAGTCCTTTTGTTTTATTCCTATAAATATTCAATACAGAAACTTACAGAGGTGAAAATTCATGTCATTATGATGCCCCAAAGGGAATCCATATATCCTGGAGGATTCCTATGGGAACTTTTATCTTTGCAAAAATCAGATTTGGAGGAAGATGAAATATTCTCTACTGTGTATGATGGGGAGTGGGTATGCAACCCAGAAAGTCCTACAGGGGCACAAACATAATTTCTGTGGCTGAATGGAAAGTTTAACACTTGCTTCAAGTAAAATTGAACTGGATTTATGTATTCAGCTTGTTCTGGAACCATAAAATGGCAGAATAAAGTGTCTGACCTTTCTCAAATGATTTATCTTTCTTCTTGTGTTTGGTTTGGTTTTGTGTTTGGTGTTTTTTTTTTTTTTTTTGGGGGGGGGGTGTTGTTTGTTTGTTTATTTTGTTTCACTTTGGGGGGTTTGTTGCTGTTTTTGTAGTTGGGTTTTTTTTGTTGTTGGGGTTTTTTTCCACAACCTAGAAGTCAATGCCCTGTGCTTAGTCTGACCTTACCTTGCAAGTAGTTGTGCAAGTAAAATGGCATTGTTTCATGAACATTGTAAATCTTGCCTGGCTCCAAACACAGAGGCTTTCCCCTGGGCTCCAAAGCGGCTGCAGCTGATCCACAGCTAGGCACAGGAGACAAGCAGAGGAGGAAGCATCCCTCCACCACTGCTGGGCACAACACAGCAGCCTGGCCACCAACACCACCCTGTGCAGCTGCCACACAGCTGTGTTTCACCTCTAGGCAGTCCAGAGCAGAGGGCTGCCTCCTCCTCCCTGCCAGCATTCCTCTCTGCTGGGTGGGGAATGGGACCTCAGTTCAGTTTCTGTCCTTAGAGAGGCTGGAGGCTGCAGCAACTCCCTGCTTTAGGAAGGGGCCAGAGGTCAGGTCCTGCAGCTGCTGTAAATAGTCACAGTGCTCTTTACTTCAGTGCAACCTTTATTTACATCAGCTGATCTGGCCCTGCTTCTCCTGTTTTCCTCTGCTTGTTTCCTTTAAGATGTATTTTTATAACCTTGTAAAACACCACTGTATATTCCTGTATGAGCTAGTAAAGATATAAGCACAATGTGATTCTGTGGTTGTCACTCTAGCAGCTGCTGAAAAGCAACCCCAGTGTGCCAGGCTCTGTGTGGCTCTCTGAGTGACAGAGAGTTCAAGTCCATAAGAGGCAGGGCAACCAGCAGGGAGAAAGAGGAGAGGATGGGAACAGGAGAGGTTGGCCCAGCCAGGAGATGAGAGGTGAGGCAGCAGGAGCTGGGGGCCAAAAGGAATGAAGCTGAGATGAAGAGCCATGAGCCAGAGGGGGAGATGGTGTTTGGAGCAAACAACAGTGAAAGACCAACTACGGCCAGAGAAAAGTCTGCAAAACACTCTGATGTCTGACTCAGCTGCTCCTGCAGCTGTTCTGCTTCAGCCTGCCTTCACTGGGCTCCTTCCTGCCTTTCCCTTCCCAAAGGCCATGCAGGACATTGGGGAGAGCATGAGGAGAGGAACAGGGTTAGAGCACAACCCCCATGAGAAATAAGAAGGGCATCTCCCTTGAAAACCTTTGGGTCCTGCCACTGAAGGCAGGAAGATTGCACTTCAGAGCACCAGATTCCCTTCTTCTACTTTTCTGCTCCCTTAACCATCTTTTAAAGCTGCTTGGGTCTTGCCAGCTGCCTAAGCAAAGTACTGGAAATAAATCTTGACAGATGTCTTGGTTACTATGTCCAAGTCTGGCCCACATGCCCTCCTGAGGGAAGCCTTTCCTCTACTCAGAAGAAAAGTAGACCGTGCTGCAAAACAACCAACCTACCTCCAGGCCCTGCATTATTCAGAAGGGAAGAAGTACCTCGGGGCAGGATAAGCAAAAGAGCAGGAGGTGACCTTTTGGTCGGATTCAGAGTGTATTGTTCTGTGCCTGGGCATCTGTGATGCAATGACCAGGCACCCCACCAAACCTCCCAGACCTAGGAGTGTCCAAAAGGAAGAGTGTCTGAGGGATCTCTACAAATACTCCTGTTGATAGTATGCCATAGCTGACAGTATTCTATGGCCTCTCCAGAAGTCAGGACTATGCTTTCAAAAGACTGCTACAAAGGGCTCAGGCTTTCCTCCCTGAGCAGCAATGTTCACCCAGTTCACCTTCTCAGATTTCCTGGAGTTAGGGCTGCACCTCCTTTGGGTTTCCATGTAGTGGTGAAGGGGAAAGGGACACATGCCATATGCAATGAGGACCAGATGGGATTTCACATGTACTGCAGGTATTACTTCTGTAACTTTGTAGAGCAACTTCCATTTAAGTCACACCTATGTTCCTCTTATGTGTACTTTTAGCCCTTCAGATCTGCCACTTCCCATACATTTTTATTCTGAGTTTCATAGAATCATAGAATCAGTCAGGGTTGGAAGGGACCACAAGGATCAGCCAGTTCCAACCCCCCTGCCATGGGCAGGGACATCTCACACTACATCAGGCTGGCCAGAGTCTCATCCAGCCTGGCTGCAAACACCTCCAGGGATGGGGCCTCAACCACCTCCCTGCACAACCCATTCCAGGCTCTCACCACTCTCATGGGGAGGAACTTCTTCCTAACATCCTGAATCTCCCCACTTCCAGCTTTATTCCATTCCTCCTAGTCCTGTCACTTCCTGATATCCTAACAAGTCCCTCCCCAGCTTTCTTGTAGCCCCCTTCAGATACTGGAAGGCCACAAGAAGGTCACCTCGGAGCCTTCTCTTCTCCAGACTGAACAGCCCCAACTCTCTAAGTCTGCCCTCATAGGAGAGGTGCTCCAGCCCTCTGATCATCCTCCTGGCCCTATCAAGAAGTAGAGGTTCTTTTTGTTTGATGCTGTATTTCTTACTTTGGTATTAGATCTTCAAGACCTAGGAACTGAAGTGCAAAGTGCAGTATGCAGAAGGCATGGGGGAAGTTGCTAAACCACCCAGTACTTCATCCAGGTGTCACCACATCACAGTCCCAGTGAGGTATCACCACCCTGGGGAAGCACTCAAAGCACTTGGAAGTTCACTACTATATATAACCAAAACAAAAATGTGTCCAGACCCAGGACATTTCTTTCAGAAGAGAGGGAGGGTCCTGGGTTACAATTCCCCATGACCTTGTGGTGACCAAGGAAAGGTGCTGCAGCATGACCAACTCTGTAAGACCACAACAGATGGGAAAAAACCTGTTGAATGCAGAGAAAGTGTTGGGAAACAAGCACATATTGAATGCAGAGAAACTGTTTAGAAATGAGGATTGTTTGTGAGTAAAGGAAAGTTAAAGGCAGTGTCTGGAGAGGAAAAAAAAATCCACAAGGAAAGTGAATAATGAAAAAAAAATATAAAACAAAAATGCCAGAGACAAAGAAAAGCAGTTCTTCTATACAAAAGAATTCTAATTGCTCAGTGACAGCCAGTGATTACTCCAAGTACCGTGCCTAGAGCCACAAGTTTGAGTCTGATAAAGGTCAGGAACAGCAGGGAAGGGACAAATCACAGGGCAGACTGAAGGAATTGCAGTATAAAGAGAAAATAAATGTTTGCTTCTCTTGGCAAAACATGTTTGAGAGCCGCAGGACAGCAGGTTCCTGCATGGACAAAGACACGATGTTGTGTTTCTGCTCCACCTGCACTGAAGCAATCCAAAAGTCCAGAAGTTTTGGGCCACATAGCCACAAGCTTTGATGATATGAGGATACTCAGTTCTAGAAGGGAATTTGTGATCAAAACACATCAGACTCGAGGATCTCTGGGACTGGTGGAATGTGGGAGGCTCATTCCGGCCCAATCACCACTTCTGGGCTTCCTCAGTCTGGCATTCGTTCACTGTGTGTGGGCAACCATTCCTTGGCAGAATAACCTGGATCCTTTACTCTGACACCAGTCAGGAGTGCAGCCTGCATGCTTTCTGCCTGCTAGTCTTTCCTTCACAGCCTTTCCTCCTAGTAAGAGAGGAAAAGCAGAGCTAGGGGAGAGAAGAAAAGCAGGGCCATACCAGCCTGTGAGTGTCAGGGCCACCACTACTTATCACAAGGGTTGAAGTGATCATTTGGTGGTGTTATTTGAGTCTCTGGAACATCCATGCCTGAAGGAACTACTCCACCATTACTCACAGAATCACAGATTCAAGCAGGTTGGAAGAGACCTCCAAGATCATCAAGTTCAACCAATCACCCAACCTTAACTAATCAACTAGACCATGGCACTAAGTGCCTCATCCAGGCTTCTCTTAAACACCTCTAGGGATGTCCACTCCACCACCTCCCTGGGCAGCCCATTCCAATGGCCAATCTCTCTTTCTGGGAAGAATTTCTTTCTAAGATCAAGCCTAAACTTCCCCCTGCACAGCTTGAGACTGTGTCCTCTTGTTCTGTTGCTGGTTGCCTGAGAGAAGAGACCAATCCCCACCTGGCTACTCCCTCCTGTTCTGGACTTTGACTGTTTTTAAATCATTTTGTTTGTTCCTGGAAACTACTTGTTTCATCTACACTCATGCTTGCAGACTAAGTGTAGGAGGTCAGCATAAGGTGAAAACCAAAGAGTGTGTGAAGGATGATATTTGTGGGCAAGGATGATTTTAATTTTCACCTTTTTCAGCTGGGGTGTACTTTTTCAGGCTGGTAAACAAAGGGTATAGAATCAATGATGCCTTCCAACATTTAATGTTCTGTGATACTGTAATGTCAGGTAGTTGTGTTTAGCCCACTTGCTAAGCTCATGTATTTTCCTCTTTTCTCCCTGACATCTCAAGCATATTCCACCAGGGACACCTACAGCTTGCCAATCATCTCTTTAATTTATCTGAATAAACATCTTATGTTAACCTGAGAACCAAAAGGAAAGGGTCCTAGCTCGGGAGAATAAAGTGCAAGAGGTACGTAAGGGAGCTTTCAACAGTAGTAAAAATCAGCTCTCTCTTGAACAAAATTGCAAGGCTCCAATAATAGACCTTGATGACAAGTGGAATTAAATAAAACATGAGTGATGAAACCCTGTAATGTTTATGGTGAGGTAGTCCAGACAGCTGATTATTAACTGTTACCAAAACACTGTCTTGGCAGTAGATATGCAGTAACCAGGATGGAAACTGGTAGCTAGTTTAAATTATTGGTAAAGATCTGTTATATGTTTCAAAGAATCCTTCTAATACAATGAAATAATAGCATGAAATCAGTGGTTATGTGGGGTGTGGGTGTTGGGGGGGGAACAGTGTCTGTCAGATCATGTTCAGAGGAGGGAAAAGGGTTGTTTCCCCTTTCATTCTGTCTGGCTATCATATTGCTGTGTCTAGTTTCACAGCAAATACCTAAGGAGTAGGTTTGGGGCTCGTGTGTTGTTTTTAGCTAAGCAGCCTTGCACATACCATGTCACACTCAGCTTGGAAAAGGAAAGGAAAAAAAAAAACGAGGAAAAAAAAGTGTTGGGTTCTTTTTTTTTTCCCTCCCCTTACTGACACACCTGGAAATAAAATGTCAGGAGTCCCTAGATGTAGCTAACTGACAGATTCCAGCCTGCCTGAGACACCCAAACCCAGCCTCTCCTTTGGCCAGGAGCGGTGACGCCTGCCAGGCTCATGGCTAAGTACTGAGGAAGCCTTTTGGGACCAGGAACAGCTACACCTAAGCTAGGCAGGCGCTGCTCAGAAGGGCTTCCATCTACTGGAACGAACTGTTTGTGACCCCTCCCAGACCCCAAGCATCATCACCACCTACTCCAGGGGACCGCTGTTTACGCCCCTTATTGACAGGCTGTTCCTGTCAAGGCTTGAGAGCCCTGGGGGAGCTGGAGAGAAGTTTCCAGGGCTTGTCACTCTGCTACAAAACAGTGCTTGTCTCACACGTGTGCTGCACGGTGCCTGGAGAACCCCACGGCTTTAGCCTTCCCGGCGCCCGGGCCTGCGAGCTCCAAAAGATTTTCCCGAGGCTGATGAGGCAGCGTTTTCCAGACTCACTTTGGCAGCACTTCTCTGTAATTGTTTTTTATGCTGTTGCTCTTTTGCTGTTATTTTCATGGCCCTGCACCTGCAAATCCTGGCAGTGCTGTCAAGGCAAGGCCTCACGGGAAGCAGCTCCTGCTGCTGTGGGAATTGACCTCCTCTCCCCCCTCTTTCCTTCTCTCTTGGTTTTGGCATTTTGGGTTATATTAGGGAAAAAAAAAACACAGCATACTGTATGACAAAGTTAACAACAATAATAAAGCTATGCAATAATAATAAGCTGTACTAACATGCAGTAATAATAAATGCCCAGGAAATGTTCTCCAGTACTATCTATGCACACATTGAAGTTTAACAACCAGTCAATGTGAAGCTTTTGCACTTGATTAGCATACTCCAGCACTAATACCACCAGAAACAGGAATATCCCATAAAGTCCTTCTCCCAGTTAGGAGTTTCAGTGGGTTCCAATTAAAACTATATTCTACTGAGGGAAAAGCATATTGAAAATCATCCTCTTTGTCCTCATCTTCAAATTCACCAGCTGCTACCCTGGAGAGAGCCTCAGAGGAGGACCATGAACTGGGATCTTGATGCTGCTCTTCCCAGCTGGCCTTGGACGGAATTTTCCTTTTATCTTTTATGTTTGCTTTTATTTTCCCCCAGAAGTAGCTGTCACAGTTAGAGCAGATGCACATTTTCAGCTACAGACCAGCCTGGGGGCTGCAGGGTCTGAGCTGGTCCCATCAATACCTTCACCCATCTCCTCTGGCATCGTCAGTGCCATGGGGCTGGGGTCCCTGGACCTTTAGGTCCATTTCATAACAATCATAGAATCATAGAATCAACCAGATTGGAAGAGACCTCCAAGATTATCAAGTCCAACCTATCACCCAGCCCTATCCAATCAACTAGACCATGGCACTAAGTACCTCACCCAGGCTTTTCTTGAACACCTCCAGGGTTGGTGACTCCACTGCCTCCCTGGGCAGCACATTCCAATGGACAATCTCTCTCTCTCTCTCTGTGAAGAACTTCCCCCTAATATCCAGCCTAGACCTCCCCTGGCACAACTTGAGACTGTGTCCCCTTGTTCTGCTGCTAGTGGCCTGGGATAAGAGACTAATCCCCACCTGGCTACAATCTCCCTTCAGGTAGTTGTAGACAGCATTGAGGTCACCCCTGAGCCTCCTCTTCTCCAGGCTAAACACCCCCAGCTCCCTCAGCCTCTCCTCATAGGGCTCACTGTACAATCTTGAGAGAAAGTTTAACACAAGTCTTTACTTTCTCTCCCATTCACAGAATCACAGATGTTAGGGGTTGGAAGGGACCTCAAAAGATCATCTAGTCCAAGCCCAGTTGCCTCAGTTCATTGTCTATCCCTGTCTTGAACCTTGGCCCAAATCATGCCCCATTCTTAAGACTCACTAGTGATGCTGAGCCTACAGACAGTTCAGTATAGTAATACAGTCCTAAGCCAAGCTTAGTGGTCTGTTCTTCACAAAACAGGAATGCAAGACCATGCAGCTGAATCACAACTTTACCCTTAACCCTTAATCTCACTCAGAGGCTTCCTAACCACTAACCCAAGTGCTAATGTGTTAATTAATTGAAATTTTCTCATTCAAATACATCGACATCTGTCACCAAGATTTTTTAATACATCACCCTGACATCATCTCCAGTTGCTGCTGAAGTAAAAGGCATACAGTAATGGTTGTAAACCTAGGCAGCCCTTATTAGATCCAGTCCTAATGCATGCTTCCCACTTTGATTTGAAATCCCAACCTGTTATACAAGAGACTACAGCTGTCTTCAGAACAGAACAGTGAGCTCTGTCTGGTTTCAATACACACATACAGCACATTAGTCTAACACTCAGATAGAAAGCTGCCTATCAGCCTCATGCTTTCCTAGAGCCCATCTCTAAACCTAATTCTTGTTATAAACCCAGTGTTGGGCGTTTTCCCTGGATCACAAGGGTTTGTTGCTCCAGTTTTAGCATTGTAGTTGAAATGGACCTTCTAGCTGTGAGCAATTTGGGGTCTGGCAGATGTATTGATCACTCTGCATTCACATCACATAGAATCATAGAATCATTGAATCAGTCAAGGTTGGAAGGGACCACAAGGATCATCCAGTTCCAACCCCCCTGCCATGCCCAGGGACACCTCACACTACATCAGGCTGGCCAGAGCCTCATCCAGCCTGGCCTTAAACACCTCCAGGGATGGGGCCTCAACCACCTCCCTGCACAACCCATTCCAGGCTCTCACCACTCTCATGGGGAAGAACTTCTTCCTCACTTCCAGTCTGAATCTCCCCACTTCCAGCTTTATTCCATTCCCCCTAGTCCTGTCACTTCCTGATAGCCTAAAAAGTCCCTCCCCAGCTTTCTTGTAGCCCCCTTCAGATATTGGAAGGCCACAAGAAGGTCACCTCAGAGCCTTCTCTTCTCCAGACTGAACAGCCTCAACTCTCTCAGTCTGTCTTCATAGGAGAGGTGCTCCAGCCCTCTGATCATCCTGGTGGCCCTTCTCTGGACACCTTCCAGCATGTCCATATCCCTCTTGTAACAGGGGCTCCAGAACTGGACACAGTACTCCAGGTGGGGTCTCACCAGAGCTGAGCAGAGGGGGAGAATCACCTCCCTTGACCTGCTGGCCACACTTCCTTGATGCAGCCCAGGCTCTGGTTGGCTCTCTGGGCTGCAAGTGCTCACTGCTGGCTCCTGTTGAGCTTCTCATCCACCAGCACCCCCAAGTCCCTCTCCTCAGGGCTGCTCTCCAGCCAGTCCCTGCCCAGCCTGGATTTGTGCTTGGGATTGCCTCAACCCAGCTGCAGGACCTTGCACTTGGTCTTGTTGAACCTCATGAGGTTGGCTTGTGCTCACCTCTCCAGCCTGTCAAGGTCCCTCTGGATGGATCCCTTCCCTCCAGCCTGTCTGCTGCACCACACAGCTTGGTGTCATCAGCAAACTTGCTGAGGGTGCACTCAATGCCTCTGTCCATGTCACAGACAAAGATGTTGAACAAGACTGGTCCCAGGACTGATCCCTTAGGGAGCAGGCAGTAGGATTAGGCTTGAAGTTATGGTTTGAGGTTAGAGTCAGGTTTTCATTCACCTTAGAGCCAGGACTTTGAGTTGTTGCTGAATTGAGACATTACTTTTAAGAAAGGTTTGGGCATGTTGCTGACAGTATCCATCTTACAGAATCATAGAATTGTGAGGATTGGAAGGGACCTCAAGGATCATCTAGTTCCTCCCCCCCTTGCCATGGGCAGGGACACCTCACACTGGATCTTCTATGTGTACATGCAGTCTGACAGTTGTTGCTGGCCTGTTCTCTGGTATGGGGTTAGCATTGTGCTGACCCTCACTTACTATTTGATCCAGAAATAACTACCAAGGTATTTTAATACCCCTTTCAAAGTGTGCCAGGGAGTCTATGGTCATTTTGGTGTCTGGCAGGGTTTCCTGATTCAAGTTTAGAATGAAGACTTTTAAGATTTAAAACATACTATTCCAGTTACAATCCCACCTCCTGCACACCCCTGGGTTTATAGGATGTTTGTTTTCATTTCCCACATTCAATCCCTTTCCCATTCAAGCAATCCACCTGGCTCAAATCCACCTGACTGGCAAATTTTCACACCATTTTGTGCAAACAGCACTCCTTTCACACATCTGGTGAAAAACCACAGGCTGAACTCACACTCATTCTCAATCCACCCTTACATTCAGCTGCATGATTCCCAGCTGCAGCTAGACTTTCTGCTGAGTGTGGGGTGAGCAGAGGTTTTGCACCAGAGCTTGAACTCACACAAAATGCATGTGGATTTGTCTTTTCTTGGAAAACTTGTGCTGGTTATAACAACATTTTGTGCAGACAGTTTAAGTTTCTTGGTGTGGAAAGCAAGAGACACATTGCTCTGTGGTTTTTATTTTTTTTTTTTTTTGCACTGCCTCTGTCCCTGCCCAGAGCAGAGGGGTTGGAACTAGATGATCCTTGAGGTCCCTTCCAGCCCTGACAATTCTATGATTACTTCAAATCTCCAGCAGTAAAAGTGAGGTGCAGGTTGCTTTAACCTATGAGTGAGATCCTCTGATTCTCACCTTTGTGGGACTGCAGTGCACACTCTGCTTCCAAGAATGGGCTGTCACCAAACAAAGCCTCTCCTTCCCATGCCACTCACACAGAAAGAGGTGGAAACATCCACATGGACTAATTTCTTTTCTTGGGAAAACAAAAACAAACAAACAAACAAACCCCAAACAAACAAACAAAACAAAACAAAACAAAAAAAATCCCAAACAAACAAAAAGCCAAACAACCAACCAAAAAAAAAAAAACAGATTTACCACACTGCCCTTGGCTGACCATCTAAGGTTTGGTGGATCCAAACCAGCATTTCATTTCAGTAGTACAGTGAAATGATCCCAGTGAAGGATGGGATGCCTTCCAGAGGGACCTGGACAGGCTGGAGAGGTGGGCTGAGGAGAATTTAATGAGTTTCAATGAGGCAAAGTGTAAAGTGCTGCATCTAGGTCAGGGCAATCCTAGATATTATCAATACAGGCTGGGGGATGATGAAATTGAGAGCAACCCTGCAGAAAAGGACATGGGGGTGCTGGTGGATGGGAAGATGGACAAGAGCCAACAGTGTGAGCTTGCAGTCCAAAAGGCAAATCCCATCCTGGGCTGCATCAAAACCAGCATGGCCAGCAGATTGGGAGAGGTGATTCTGCCACTTTACTCCAGTCTGGTGAGACCTCATCTGGGGTACTGCATCCAGCTCTGGAGCCCTCACCACAGGAAGGACATGGACCTGGTTCAGTAGGTCCAGAGGAGGGTCATGAAAATGATCAGGGTGCTGGAACACACACCCCCTCTACAAGGATAGGCTGAGGGACCTAGGCTTCTTCAGCCTGGAGAAGAGAAGGCTCTGGAGACACCTAACCACAACCTTCCAGTACCTGAAGGGGGCCTACAAGAAGGCTGGAGGCAGACTGTTCACAAAGGCCTGTGGTGATAAGATGAGGGGCAACGGCTTCAAACTAGAGAGGAGAAGATCTGTGGTCAACATTAGGAGGAAGTTCTTTACCATGAGGGTGGTGGAACTCTGGAACAGGTTGCCCAGGGAGGTAGTTGAGGCCCCATCCATGGAGATATTTAAGAGGCTCAACAAGGCTCTGAGCAATCTGATCTAGTTGAGGATGCCCCTGCTTACTGCAGGGAGATTGGACTAGATGACCTTTGGAGGACCCTTCCAACACAAACCATTCTATGATCTGTGATTCATTTGTCCGGCTTCTCGAGGTTGCCCAGGGAGGTGGTGGAGTCACTGTCCCTAGAAGTGTTTAAAATAAGACTGGATGAGGAAATTAGTGCCATGGTTTAGTTGCTTAGATGGTGTTGAGTGATAGGTTGGACTTGATGATCTCAAAGATCTTTTCCAACCTGGTTAATTCTGTGATTCTGTAAAGCAATTTACCAGCCTATTGCCTGTCTGGTGACAAGGGCTGGTGAGAAGCTTTAGTCCACTGCTACTGCTGTATTCAAAAGCATGCACTGAAAAACCTCTCCAGCACAATCCAGGCCAAACTCAGATTAAATTGATCACTGCATGACAATAGCAATGTTGCACAGATCCAGCTTTCATTTATAAGTGGTAGGAAGAATGACTTAATTTGCAATATATATATTTTCTCATTGCAAACAGAGACCTCAAGTTATGTTCCTTTGCTTTTTACAGTCTGCCTTGCCAGAGAGCCCTCAGTGGCCCCTTGGCCACACATCTGCCTATCATTTATTCTTTACATAAAGCATCAACTAGCATTCTCCTCCAATTTTAAAGCTGTTCATCATTACAATAAATTGGATCAATAAACAACACATTGGACAAACTCCTGCCTTTCAAAATGACTGTTAGGTACCAAAGGCTTGAGTCCTCCTCTCTCCTCTTGGCTTTTTCCTGTGTATTGCTTTGTTGTTTTGATCTTTGCCGTAGGTCCCTTTTTGAATAGCCCTCCCCACTCTCAAAGGGCTCAGAGTTTTCCTCACCCCAGAAAGCAAAGGACAAGACATCAAATCCAGATCTCTTGGAAGACAGCATAATGCACAAACCACAGGAGCAATGTGTGCTCTGACAGTGCCTTTTCAGTGTTAACTCTGTCCCCTGCTTTGATGGTTTTCCAAATGCTTTCTTGAAACGTGGTGAATCTCTTTCTGTTCAAGGTTCCACCTTCTGGTTTTAGCCTGTGTAGAAGGCAGATCCTGTAGTCTTGTACTGGGTAATAGAAAAAGTATGGAGAAGGTTTTCAGGCGAGAGGAGAAATTAGAGTTGACAACCAACATGCCACCCACTTTCTATTAAAAGATAGTGGTTATTTGCTAAAGCCCTGAGGATTAAATCCTAACATTACCTTTCTATGTAAGCTTTAACAAACATCTCCCACAAATCACAAACAGATCTTCAGAAAAATAAGGATAATGCCCTGTGAAAATTGCAAATGCTGCTTCTGTCAAAGTTAGGAAATTGTCACTTCTTTCTGTGCACCCACATGCCCCTTGTTTTCCTCCTGCTTGCTGTTATCCTTGTCAGGTTGTCAGAACACATTTTCACAGTCACTGCTGAAAAAAGTTACTGAGCTTGTCTGCAAGGACCATCAGTAGAACTGCCCATGGTCCATTTTTATGAGATTACATCCTTCACCTGCTGTTGGGCAGCCATGGGTTGTAGCAAGAAATGGACCAGAACCTTGTCTTGTGGCCAAGAAGGCCAATGGTGCTGGGGTGCATTAAGAGTTGTGCATCCAGCAGATCCAGGGAGGTTCTCCTCCCCCTCTACTCTGCCCTGGTGAGGCCATACCTGGAATATTGCATCCAGTTTTGGGCTCCCAGTTCAAGAAGGACAGGGATCTGCTGGAGAGAGTCCAACAGAGGGCTAGCAGGGTGATTGTGTGACTGGAGCACTGCCCCATGAGGAGAGGCTGAGAGCCCTGGGGCTGTTTAGTCTGAAAAAGAGAAGACTGAGAGGGGATTTACTAAACGTTTCTAAATACCTGAGGGTTGGGTGTCAAGAGGGAGGGGACAGGCTCTGCTCAGTTGCACCCTGTGATAATAGGACAAGGGGCAACGAAGATAAACTACAACACAGGAGGTTCCACCTCAACATGGGGAAGGAACTTCACTGTGAGTGCTGGAATAGGCTGCCCAGAGAGGTTGTGGAGTCTCCTTCTCTGGAGATATTTAAGATCCCTCTGGATGCATTTCTGTGTGACCTGTGCTGGATTCTATGGTCCTACTCTGACAGGGGGACCGATGATCTGGACTCGATGATCTTTGGAGGTCCCTTTCAACCCCTAACATCCTGTGAGCCTGTGGTCTTTGCTTTAAGAGCAGGTTGCTGTCACATCTTCCATCCATGGAGACTTACCCTCATCTGTCCCCAATGAAGGCACCTTTACCCCTGCTGCTGAGTGGACACAGTCCCTGGCCCTAGCTGTCCTGTGAAAAAGGCTTGACACCTCTTGGGGGATAAGGTGGGTTGGCACCAGGCAGAGCCTGGCAGGGAGAACACCAGCAGCTATGCAGGCTGCACAGTCTGATACCAGTGGTTGAGGTGATGCTTGCTTTATTGCTACAGGAACAGACAAAGAGCTCCATCCTCACCACAAGGCTGGAAAACCAAGACTCTGCCTTCCACCATCCTTCTTTTTAAGGAGAGCAAAGCCAGCCCAGCCATACTGGTGGGAGTACTGCCCTGAGGAGCAGTGCTGTGGGCTGCTTCCTGACACCTAACCCCAATGGCCTTGTAAAGGAGCCCTGTGGTGTCATGGCTCTCAGCACTGTCAAGACAAGCAGAAAGAAGGCACATTATGACAGTCTGACTTTCTCCCTGGGAGCTTTCATAAGTATCCATCTCTACTGACCACAGGGAGAAGACTGAGGAGCAGTACTCTGCAGACGTTACCTTCACAGACCTGCTGGTGAAGCAGCTCCTGATGAGTACATAGAAGCAGCACACCACTCTTTTCTGAAACCATGCAGCAATGGCAGGCTGAAGCCTGGGGCTGCCGTATCCATTGGCATCACACTCCAGAACCCCTCTGCCTGTAAAATATTTTGCAGAAGATTCCCAGGGGAAAGAGGATATAAAATCAGAATGAAAGATGGGAAGAAACGTAAATGGGAGGGTAGGTCAGATGCCAACATATATTGAGGCTGGTGACAAAATGACTGTTCCCATGTGTAAGCACGGCTCTTTGCAGCACAGCTCGTTTCAAATGGTGCAAATTCTCATAATGGCATCTGCTCAGCCATGAGAAATTTGGGACATGCTGAACTTGGTGAGCAGCACCTGGAGTTGATTGGCGATTACCCACAATGTAAAGGCAGGGCTGGCCTGGGAATTGTTTCCCACTAGTGCAGCTCCAAGATGCAAGTTCCCTTTCTAAGTCCCCAAAGAAGCAGCTGCATTAACTCACCCCGGCAGAGATCACAGTATCACACTATCACAGTATGTCAGAAGCTGGAAGGGACCTCCAGAAATCATCAGGTCCAACCTCCCTGCCAGAGCAGGATCACTTAGGGTAGTCTGCACAGGAATGCATCCAGGTGGGTTTGGAAAGTCTCTAGAGAAGGAGACTCCACAACCCCCCTGGGCAGCCTGTTCCAGGGCTCTGTCACCCTCACTGGAAAGAAGTTTCTCCTCATGTTGAGCTGAAATCTTCTATGTTCAAGTTTGATCCTGCTGTTCCTTGTCTTATTACTGTGAACCACCCAAAAGAGCCTGGACCCCTGCACTTGATACCCACCCCTCAGATATTGATAGACATTGATCAGATCCCCTCTCAGTCTTCTCTTCTCAGGACTGCTGTGGAGATGATACATAGAGGCATCTTACTGCAGTATGGTCATCTCCTGCTGTGCCAGCTTGGAGGGACACTGTGCTCTGAAAAGCCAGTGGCTGTGAAATCTGAATCACCTCTTTGGCTGAAAGAGAGGGCTAGTGGTAAGGTGAGGCTCTTCTCTTACCTGCCATGTGCTCTTGTTACAGTTTAAAGGGAGAACTTTAGCCTAGATCCTGACTGCAAAGACAGAAAGTGAAAAAAAAATACATTATTGCCATTGGATACCAGTTCTGGAGCCCCTGTAACAGGAAGGATCTGTACAGCTGGAACGTGTCCAGAGAAAGGCCACGAGGATGATCAGAGGCTGGAGCTCCTCTCCTACAGAGACAGAGTGAGAGAGTTGGGGCTGTTCAGTCCAGAGAAGAGAAGGCTCTGAGGAGACTTTATTGTGGCCTTCCAGTATCTGAAGGGGACTACAAGAAAGCTGGGGAGGGACTTTTTAGGATGTCAGGTAGTGATAGGACTAGGAAGAACGGAGCAAAACTAGAAGTGAGTAAATTCAGATTGGATGTTGGGAAGAAGTTTTACACCATGAGGATGGTGAGACACTGGAACAGGTTGCCCAGGGAGGTGATAGAATCCCCATTCCTGGAGGTTTTTAAGGCCAGTCTGGATGTGGCTCTGAGCAACCTTATGTAGTGTGAGGTGTCCCTGCCAATGGCAGGAGGGTTGGAACTGGATGATCCTTGAGGTCCTTTCCAACCCTGACAATTCTATGATTCTATGATACAAAAGAAAAATAATGATAAGGTCTGTATCACAGTATCACAGCATGTTAGGGGTTGGAAGGGACCTCCAAAGATCATTGAGTCCAATTCCCCTGCCAGAGCAGGACCATACAATCTAGCACAGGTCACAGAGGAACACATCCAAATGGATCTTGAAAGTCTCCAGAGGAGACTCCACAACCTCCCTGGGCAGCCTATTCCAGTGCTCTGTGACCCTCACAGTGAAGAAGTTCCTTCTCATGTCGAGGTGAAACCTCCTATGTTGTAGTTTATCTCTGTGTTGTAGTTCCAGCATTCCAGCACCCTCACTGGAAAGAAATTTCTCCTCATGCTGAGCTGAAATCTTCTATGTTCAAGTTTGAACCCATTGTTCCTTGTCTTATCACTGTGAACCACCAAAAAGAGCCTGGCCCCCTCCACTTGACACCCACCCCTCAGCTATTGAGAGACATTGATCAGATCCCCTCTCAGTCTTCTCTTCTCCAGACTAAACAGCCCCAGGGCTCTCAGTCTCTCTTCACAGGGGAGATGCTCAAGTCCCCTAAGCATCCTCGTGGCTCTCTGATGGATTCTCTCCAGCAGGTCTCTGTCTCTCTTGAACTGCGGAGCCCAAAACTGGACACAATATTCCAGCTGTGGTCTCACTAGGGCAAAGTGGAGGAGATCCATAAGGTCTCTCTTGTGCTGGGAAGAAGCTGCAGGCATGTGAGAAGTCTGTTCCACATGAATAATTTCTCTTTGTCCAGACTTCTATCCAAGTGGGAATAGGATCTATCCAGGTTTTTGCTAACTGAGAAAACTGAACTTTGGAGCTGAAAGTCATTCTTAGGTCTCTCTTTCTGTGGGAAGCAACCAAAAGCAGGGACACATGCACAAAGAAAGTTTCTATTTCTTCTTTTTAATTTTTTTTTTTAATCAAAGCCGTGCTTTGTGGTATTATACGAGTTGAGATTTTTAACCCTCTGAAACATATCTGGGCAGAAAAAAAGGGACTATTTGAGATTTCCTAACTTTTCCCTTTCTCTCCATATTTTCTTAGTTACATCACTCATGTTCTTTTAAAGTGGTTTGCTCAGCAAAACATTTTCTTTTTTTCAAAAGCTTTTGTTTAAAAACCTCATTTTCCCCCGCCCCTAACATTCCCTTTTTTCCACTATTTTGCATTAGCAGGGGAAAAGGCTTTGCATGTCATGGCCATGCAAGCAAAAGGGGCCACATGAATGAAATGGACTGGAACTTGGAACATCCTTTTCATGTTGGTATAGTTAGAACTGGCCTCAGCAGAAGGGTTTTTTATCACTTAAGCAAGCAAGGCAGATGGAATAAGCTCAGGAATCTCACCAACTTCTTAGTGGTGCCAGTTCCACTTAGCTAGTCCTTAAAGTAGAACCACACATTAGCAACTTCAAATTTTCTTCCATTTCCCTGTCCATACTTTGTGGCTGAGAACTTCTTGCCAGACCCACAAAGGTATTTAGGTGCCCAGTTCCTACACAACTGTTCAACCTGACAGTATGTAATCAAAACCTTTCTAATCCTGCCCAGCTTATATCCTTCCTTTCCTTTGTTATTGTGAACTGCATTTAACTTTTATGGCATTTATTTTTTTTCAAAAGAGGATAAAACATTTTATCACTTATGAAAATGTGGTTACAATTTGCATGCAGCTCTATAGAATATTACTTGGAGGTGTAACTCTTGCCATGCCATTTTCTGAACAGTCTATTTACTAAGTGCTAATGTGAGTCCCAGCAGGGTGCAGTTAGTAAACTTATGAGTGTTTAGGAGTATTACATTAATGGCTATATTAAGTGCCTGATCTTGCAATTAGAAAACATGCAGCTAATGCTCATGCACATAAATTATATCTATTTTCAGAGCTATTTGGAGGCAGCTTTGATTTGAGGAGGATTATGCTGTTGCCTTTTTCAGATTGCTTCCACAGACTAAAAAGGGCTGTGGTGGGCATCACCTAACCCTGAAAGATCCCAGGAACAAGATCCCATTCTTGTCCTCCTTCAGTGAGGCTGTTCTGGCTCTGAATTAAACTCAGGTGTATTGATGATTCAGACTGGACGTGAGGAAGAAGTTCTTCCCCATGAGAGTGGTGAGAGCCTGGAATGGGTTGTGCAGGGAGGTGGTTGAGGCCCCATCCCTGGAGGTGTTTGCAGCCAGGCTGGATGAGGCTCTGGCCAGCCTGATCTAGTGTGAGGTGTCCCTGCCCATGGCAGGGGGCTTGGAACTGGATGATCCTTGTGGTCCCTTCCAACCCTGACTGATTCTATGATTCTATGACATCTCATGCTATCTCCATCCTGAAGGCATCATAACTTTAAACTCTTCCCCATAATGTGCCTAAGACATGGTGCTTTGTTATCTCTGTTTTATAGGCAAGGTACTGGGAAACTCTGGACATGATTATACAGCGCAGCACACAGTCCAGCTTATGTATGCCTGTGTACACAAGTCTCTGGTACAGTGTCTGTACACACATGGGGCAGACTGACTGTAGAGCAGCCAGACCTGGGGGAAGGGACCTGGGGGTACTGGTTGACAGCAAGCTGAACATGAGCCAGCAGTGTGCCTAGGTGGCCAAGAAGGCCAATGGCATCCTGGCCTGGATCAGGCATAGTGTGGCCAGCAGGAGCAGGGAAGTCATTCTGCCCTGTACTCAGCTCTGGTTAGACCACACCTTGAGTCCTGTGTCCAGCTCTGGGCTCCTCAATTCAAGAAAGATGTTGAGATGCTTGAACCTGTCCAGAGAAGGGCAACAAAGCTGGGGAGGGGTCTGGAGCAGAGCCCTGTGAGGAGAGGCTGAGGGAGCTGGGGATGTTTAGCCTGGAGAAGAAGAGGCTCAGGGGAGACCTCATTGCTGTCTATAACTCCCTGAAGGGAGGTTGTAGCCAGGTGGGGGTTGGTCTCTTCTCCCAGGCAACCAGCAGCAGAACAAGAGGACAGAGTCTCAAGTTGTGCCAGGGGAGGTTTAGGCTGGAAATTAGGAGGAAGTTCTTCACAGAGAAGAGGGATTGCCCATTGGAATGTGCTGCCCAGGGAGGCAGGTGGTGGGGTCAATGTCTCTGGAGGTGTTTAAGAAAAGCCTGGATGAGGCACTTAGTACCACGGTCTGGTTGATTAGATAGGGTTGGGTGATCGGTTGGACTTGATGATCTTGGAGGTCTCTTCCACCATGGTTGATTGTGTGATATATGTGTCTACATACACATACAAATGCACACTTTGGCATATACAGAAACTCAGTTGTGTTTCTGCTGCAGTGCTCAGCAGAAGAGATTTAGAGCTTTTACCCCACAGTGAGGACCCACACTCCCGCTGTTCTGGTCTCTTCTGTAACTGTGCTCTCAATCCCAGACTCACTCTGTCTGCTACATTTCATCTGAAAGAAGAGTCTGATCCTAGACTGAGAGGAGTAACTCTCATTCCATTTAACTGCACAGGAAACCCAGACCCCAGCTAGGCACTTGGGCTTTCAGTTGCTGCAGCTGGGTGAGATGAGTCCTATCCCCAAGGTCCCATTGGAAATCTCTTCTGAAGCTGGTGTGAAACCAAGATTCTGGAGTGCAAGCTAGCAGCCAAGCCTTTGAACCAGCTTTTCTTTCACACAGTATGAGTCTGCATCTTACAAACTGTAGCCATTCTTCATATAAGTGGAAATCCTGATTTTCTTAGTTTAGGCTCAAGTTATGTTCAACATTCATTTTAATTCATGACTCCGCTTCAGTTAGTCTCAACCTACTTAGATATAGAGGAAATTAAAAAAAAAAAATAAAAAGAGAGACAAATACACTCTGTATCTAACCTTAAGTTCCTGGATTATGTCTGAATCTCTCATCATATCTTCTCTCTTCATCATGTCTTGATTGTGTTACTTTCTGATGCATATCTATAAAATAGTAGAATGGCTTGA
The DNA here is from genome assembly GCF_027791375.1 of Indicator indicator. Classification (NCBI taxonomy): domain Eukaryota; kingdom Metazoa; phylum Chordata; class Aves; order Piciformes; family Indicatoridae; genus Indicator; species Indicator indicator. The sequence goes on along the minus strand of NC_072011.1, from coordinate 6,628,245 downwards.
GTTGGAAGGGGCCTTAAAGATCATTCAGTTTCAACCTCACTGCCATTTGCAGGGACACCTCCCACTAGCCCAGGTTGCTCAAAAACCTCATCCAGCCTGGTCTTAAATGTTTCCAGGGATAAGGCATCCACAACTTCTCTGGGCAACCCATTCCACTGTCTCACCACCAAGCCTGTCTATGCTCCTTCTCCTCACTGATAAACTATTACACAAAATTAGTGGAAATATCAAAGTCTAGCCAACTTCTTTGTCATTACCTTTTACATTAATGTTCTCAATGTATCCCACACCTGTTGGCTTCATGGACTGGAATTACTGATACTGATAAAGAAACCAAATGGCTGTTTTGTTTCAACAACTCTCCGTTCTGAAATGCTGTTTTACAGCTTCTGAAAGTTCTTTCTGTGAGTGACACAAAGCGAACAAGAACTCTCCACATCATCAGGCAATGGAATGTGCTGCCCAGGGAGGTGGCTGAGTCACCAACCCTGGATGTGTTTAAAGGTGGTTTGGATGTGGTGCTTGGGGATATGGTTTAGGGGTGAACCTTGCAGAGTAGGGTTGTGGGTTGGACTTGATGATCCTGAGGATCTTTTCCAACCTGAATGTTTCTGTGATTCTGTGATTCTGGACAAAGGCTATTCTTAATCTCAGGTGTAACATCTTTCTAGTGTCACAAATCATTTGCTGTTACCTGCTCTCCCTGCTTCACAGCCTGTAGAAGTTGAACCTGCAGAAGAGGTGTAAATATGTAGAATAAAGCTGTAGAGCTTAAAAGAATCTTGCAGAACAGAATATGCAAAATGGTATGTTTTCAATGAAAAGGTTTTTAATGAAAAGGTTTTTAATGGAAACTGTGATTGAGGAAATAATTTTTCTTTCAGGAATGTCATTATTTACTAAGACAGGAGCAGGGAGTTCCAGGAGTTCCTTTAGTTTGGAGAGGAGGAGACAGAGAGGTGACCTCATTTATGTTTATAAATATGTAAAGGGTGAGTGCCAAGAGGATGGAGCCAGGCTCTGCTGGGTGATGCTCAATGACAGGACAAGGGGCAATGGGTGGAAGTTGAGGCATAGGAAGTTCCATGGAAACAGAAGGAAGAATTATTTCCCTATGAGGATGACAGAACACTGGAACAGGCTGCCCAGGGGGGTTGTGGAGTCTCCCTCTCTGGAGATATTCAAGACCCACCCGGATGAGTTCCTGTGTGATCTGGTCTAGGTGATCCTGCTCTAGGTGATCCATGGGTGCTGGACTGGATGATCTTACAAGATCCCTTCCAGCCACTAATATTCTATGATTCTGTGATTCCATGATTCTGCAAACATCTAGATGTTGCTTGGGGTTAGATTTAATCCTGTAACAGAGCTAAATTTAACATTTTTATTAAGAAGCAGGGAGGGAGAGCAGCAAAGAAGAAAACCCCCAAGCCCCATGATTTTGGTCTTTCACGATGTTTCCATGTGCACTGTAGTACCTGTGGAAACCACACAAACTTGTGTTTTTAATTGGAAAAAGGACAGTGTGTGCCTGTGTTTGTGTGTGATGGCATTTTGTGGGAATCTGGGATTTGTGGTTCCGGCAAAGTGCTTGTAGCTATTTCCATGCATGGCATTGGCAGCTCCTTTGCTGGCCCAGCACTGGAAAGGGATCTACAGCAGTGAAGAGCTCTGCTCTCAGAGCACCACAGTCCCACCACCTCTTATCATCCCACCACCTCTTACCATCCCACCACCAGTACAACTACTCTGCTACACCTGTTCTGTGAGATGAAAAGGAGAACAAGTCTAACAGCTGGCACAAAGATGGGAGCAGATGGATCAGTCTCAGCAGAAATGCAGAGAATCCAGGCAGTGTCTCAGCTGATGTAAGACTCTGCTGTGTCAAGGAGATTTGCTTGGCTCAAACTTTGGATACAATTATAAACTAAAACCAAAAACCAAAATAAAATGAGCTCACTTATGGTAACTGGGGAATTGCAAAGTACAATATTTTCCAGACTTCAGGCTAGGAAAATGTGTTGCTTTTTTTCTTTCCTCCTGAAATCTCCACAGACACTAAGAGGATCAGCAGAAAGCAGCTTGGGTTTGTCTTAAAACAAGTGGAAAATGTTCCCTGGTAGGCAGCTTCTCCAAGCCTTGCCATTATTTCTCCAGACAGGTAGCAAAGCATGCAACAGGCCAATAAGTTCTTATTTCAAAAGCCCAGAGTGTACCTCAGGGATTCTCATACCAGCTTTCTTCTCATTTCCTAATTAGTATTACTTGGGATAAAGATTTTTGTAATTACTCTTTTAATTGTGGTGGCAAATGCCAGTAGAATGGTCAGATACTAAATATCAGGCATACAGAGAATCACAGAATGTTACAGGCTGAAAGGGACCTCCAGAGATCATTAAGTCCAAATCCCCTGCCGAAGCAGGATCACTTAGGGTAGTCCACACAGGAATGCATCCAGGTGGGCTTTGAAAGTCTCCAGAGAAGGAGACTCCACAACCCCCTTGGGCATCCTGTTCCAGTGCTCCATCACTCTCACTGTAAAGAAGTTTCTCCTCATGTTGAGGTGAAACCTTCTATGTTCAAGTTTGTGTCCATTGTTCCTTGAGTTATTGCTGTGCACCACTGAAAAGAGCCTGGCCCCCTCCACTCAGATATTGATACACATTGATCAGATCCCCTCTCAATCTTCTCTCCTCAAGACTAAATATCCCCAGGGCTCTCAGTCTCTCTTCACAGGGGAGATTCTCAACTCCCCTAATGTCCATTTGGAAATGTCCTTAGAATTTTTTTATTATTCCAAGCAACACTATAAAGGTGAACTTCTGCAATCAAAGAAGGCTTAATTGTATCTGTGTAGGTAAACCCAACAGGCTCTCCACTGTTGCTGCAGGGACAAAAGGATTCACAACACAGAGAGTAAAAATAAAAGCCATAGGCTGTAATGATTGATCTCCCCATAAACAAAACTCAAAAATAAAGCTACTGTAGTGACCTTGGGACTTCCACCTATAGACATTTTGTAAATATTTGGTGATACCTAGAATGTATTTGGAACATGTGTTTATTATAATAAACTATACTAAAATGAAAACCAGAATGAACTCCAATTACTTCCTGATAAATCTGGAACATGTTAAAAATATTTGAGGAATAATTGAAACATTTCACACATACAGCATCGATGCAGCATTCCTTTTTTTTTTTATATCTAAACCATCTGTGTGCTACCTGGTGCTTGTCAGATGGGCACTGTGAAAGGAGCCCACTGATTTGCTGGAAACTGCTCTGGCTGAGAAAGCATTTGACCAGTCCAATCACACAGGTCATGATGAGATTTAACAAGGCTAAGTGCAGGGTTCTACACTTCGGCCACACCAACCCCATGCAGCACTACAGGCTGGGGACAGAGTGGCTGGAGAGCAGCCAGGCAGAAAGGGACCTGAGGGTGCTGGTTGATAGTAGGCTGAATACGAGCCAGCAGTGTGCCCAGGTGGCCAAGAAGGCCAATGGCATCCTGGCCTGCAGCAGGAATAGGACAAGGGAGGTCATTCTGCCCCTGTATGCAGCACTGGTCAGGCCACATCTTGAGTCCTGTGTCCAGTTCTGGGCTCCTCAGTTCAAGAGAGATGTTCAGGTACTGGAATGTGTCCAGAGAAGGGCAACAAAGGAGGGGCCTGGAACACAAACCCTATGAGGAGAGGCTGAGGGAGCTGGGGGTGTTTAGCCTGGAGAAGAGAAGGCTCAGGGGAGACCTCATTGCTGTCTACAACTACCTGAAGGGAGGTTGTAGCCAGGAGGGGGTTGGTCTCTTCTCCCAGGCAAGCAGCAACAGAACAAGAGGACAGAGTCTCAAGTTGTGCCAGGGGAGGTTTAGGCTGGAAATTAGGAGGAAGTTCTTCTCAGAAAGAGAGATTGCCCATTGGAATGGGCTGCCCAGGGAGGTGGTGGAGTTGCCATCCCTGGAGCTGTTCAAGAGAGGGCTGGATGAGGCACTTAGTGCCATGGTCTAGTTGATTGGATAGGGCTGGGTGATAGGTTGGACTGGATGATCTTGGAGGTCTCTTCCAACCTGGCTGATTCTATGATTCTATGATTTATTAGCCCAGGCAGCATGTCACAGCGCACAGGCAGGTATCCAACACGAAACTCTCCTCAGAAAGCTGCAACCCCTACTGCTTTCCCCTGGAACCTCATCTAGAAAACATGACTTGAGGGAGGATCCAGCAGAGGAGTTTCATGATCTTCTGCTGTTTCGTGGAAATGCTTTTGGAAGCTATTTTCTGAGGTAATCCATCATGTAACAATCATGGAATGAACATGTCTTATGTAAAGGTCCTGATCCATTAATTATTCCTTCCTTGACTACAACAGTGCTTTACACAGACAGAGCATCTCCTTCCCACATCCAGATCCCATCATGATCATATGTTGTGGTTTAACGAGGGGACAGATTGCTCTGTGGCTCCAAAAGGGGCAAAAGAATAGCACTCAGGCAATGGATTGGATAGCATTGGAAAGTTTAAATGGAAAGGCTGTTTACAAACTACAGTGCTACAGCTCTACAGCTCCATAGTGGTGGGCATAGCAAAGCATATAAAATACACAAAAGACCACAGTCTGGGAGTAACACGGAAGCTCATTAAGCCAAAGCTGCACACAAAACCCACCTGGATGTGTTCCTGTGTGACCTGACATAGGTGGTCCTGCTTTGGCAGGGGGGTTGGACTAGGAGATCTCTCAAGGTCCCTTCCAGCCCCTAACATGCTGTGATTCAGTGATTCTATGACAACTCCCTTTACACCAGGCCAACCAACCCAGGCTTTCATGCCCCCTCCCTACCAAGACCTCTCTTCCCTCCACACCACAAAGGCATCATGACACAGCACGAAGTTCAGCTTGGCAAGCCCAGGCCCCAATTAAGCCACCCCAACCTAATTGGCAGCATCTCTAAGGCAAATGCTCTGGCCTCGCTCCTCCACAGAAGATAAGAACCTGGGCATCATTCCCAGGAGCAGAGAGGAAGGGAAAAGGGGAAGAAAATACCTTTGCAGCTAGATTTATAGGGATGTAGGATTTATGGGAAGAAATACAAAGATTACACCTTCTAATACACCTTCTGGACACTCTACCTCCTGGAAGTCTCAACTCTGTGGCCCTCTTAAAGGCAACCAGACTCACACTGCCACCTCATATTAGCCTTTTTAACCACAAAACTGTTTGAAGGATTCATAGACAGTTGACTATTTGTGACAATCCCCAACCTTCTTTTCATCCTTTCCATGATGCAGTGCCCCCACCCTGTAAACAGTTTATACACTTCTGTTTCTGAACACAAACCTGTATGTGGCTGCATTTAGCTGAACCCACATATGAAGTGAGCCAGATCACCTCCATGCACAAGAGTACTGTCATCTGCACTGCTTCCAAGTCTGTGTCATCTGAAAAATGTATTAGCAACCATTTATGTGGAATTTTTGATTTAAACATAGATTGTGTTGGGTGGAAAGGAGAAAGGGGTGGTTTCCCTTCCAGAATGTTTTCACTTATTAAAAACTGCCCATAAAACATCTATGCTGAAATCTGGTAGATGCTTTTTAAAATGTTTTGGGTTTGTTTTTCTTTTTTTTAAGAATTTCACAATCAGATAACTGATTTATCAGACTTCCAATCTTGAATAAATCAGGTTGATTCAACAAGCTCCAGCCTCCTTGAAGTCACAGCAGTTGGCACAGGTTTTAACTTCTGCCTTCAGTATCAGTCATTTCCTATGTGTCACTCCCAAAAGACAGCTTAAATTACTTGGGTTGTCCCTCCTATTATGTTTTTTTTTTTGAGCGACAGCATTCACTACCTGCCCAGACAAAGAGAAAGCTCCTTAGCTGCTGCCTTAATAGGTCTTGGGGACATTTAACCCCCAGCCTTGCTGACTCAAACAGATCTGAGCTGACTTGCATTCTCCCAGTTTACTGTTAGCCCAGAGAACATTTCATCAGCATCATATGATACTTATACTTCCTCCAGCTTTGATCCACCAGAAATACTTATTGAATGCATCTGTCTCATAATGTCTCATTACCAGGAGTTTAACCATCAACGTTTAGTAATGGACTCACAGAAGTTCTGTTCATTACTCATAGACATTTGTAGGAGACATTTCTCGTCTTACACAGGGTTTAACCTCTTTTTCCCTATGCAGGGTATGGGGGGGGGAGAAGCAGCTGGTTGGAGCAGCCTGAGGTCATTAAAAGCTCAGGTTGGGCTGGCTCTGAGAGGCATAGCTTATGTATATGAACTAGGTGTGGTAGTTTTAGGCTATGCCTTTAAAATCTCTTTGCAGATCTTGAGCAGAAAAGTACTAACATGTAAATCGATCACTATTGGGTGTAAAAAGGAAAATAATGATAATTCTCAACAAGCCTATTGGAAATATAACAGACTTAAGCTAGTAGTGTAAACAATATCTCTTCTTGCTTCCTTGGGCTGGGAGATACTGACTTTGTGCTTCTGCTGGCTTCTGCTTGACCTTGGCTGCATTGTTTTGGCTAAGTCTAACATCTCTCTGCTCCTTTCTCTTGTCCCTTTTGTACAGGGGGATGAGAGGGAGGCAGGGGGGGAGAAGCTGTTGTAGCTTCCCCTGGTCTTTGGCCAGGATGGTTCTTGTGCTGTTCATTAATTGTAAATACCTGTAAATATTGTAAATGTGGCATATTTGTACATATTCATTGCATTCCATTGTAGATTATAGTTTTGCTTGCAAATACAGCTTTCATTTGCTTCCAACTGAGCTGGTCTGGCAAATTTGGGGGGGGAATTTTCAACCCACCACACTAGGTTTGGGCAAAAACACTTCAAACACCTGGGAGCCCCTTCCATGGGGAATCTTCTAAAGGAGATTTTCGACAGAACTGTCTTGTGAGGTCAGGACCCAATGCCAACTATAAGGCTCTTGTAATGAACTTTTAAAAATATCTTTTTGTCTTCGCTATGAGCTGACCATCTAATCACAATCACAGTCACAATCACAATCACAATCACAATCACAATCACAATCACAATCATCCAATCACAATACCTGACCCAGGGCACAAGGTTTTCTCTGCTCCCACAAGGCTGCTCCTTATGGCAGTGATGTCCTGACATCAGCAGAATGATGATACAAAAGAATGCCATTGTCTTAGAAGGGGAGAGCAGGACAGATCATCCCTTCATCTCCTCTGACCTCTTGTGCTCAGCAGATCCTGAGATCTCACCCAAATAGCTCATCTCAGTTCCATTCAGGAGAGAAACTCAGTTCCATTCAGAGAGAAACTCTCACTGCTGACTCACGCTAACCTATGTAAGTGGTGCAGCACTCCCCAGGGAACAAGGATTTGTTGGTTGTTAGGCCACAGAGCTCAAACCACAACTGGAGCAGAGGGAGGAGGACCAGGAATGGCTCTGTGAGGCTCATAGGGATGGGAGAGAGCTGGGGCATGAGTGGTGCTTGCTTCAATCTTGAGAGTTCTCAATGCTGGGCAGCACAGCACCTGGGGTGTGTTCATGGGGCATGTGGCACAGCTGGGAAGAGCTATGGTGTGCTGCTCTGGATGCACCCTCACAGCATTGTCAGGGTGGTGCAGACACCTCCCATAAAGGAGCTTTTTCAAGCAACCACAGCTCTCTCTCTGGTACAGGCAGATGCAGGTTCAAGATTGCTGGGGCTGAGAGTTTGGTGCAATGGATTTTTCCCCTGGTTTTGGTGCCAGTGCTTCTGCAGCTACCCCTCCCTCTGGAGCCCCACTGGAACTTTCTCAGTGACCCAGAGATAAACCACCTTCCCAGGTCAGGATCCACAATACAGGATTGAGCTGGGGGAGATAAAATAAACCCAAATCCACCCATCTGGTGCTCACTGCAGGACCTCTGCCAGCATGGAGCTCCACTGGGATCCAGGCCCTACATGTTATATTTTCTGCAGATACTCATACAATTAAAAACAGGACTACAAAGGAATCTGGGAGGGAGCTTTTGGCAGCATGTTGAAAGCCCCTGAATAATTTTTTAAAAGAAGATTAATGTGACTGTTGCTGGTACCTCTGGGGAGAAGACCAGCTCCGTTATGCAGCAGGCTGTAATTTGTAAATTGACTCTAATATTGCCCCATAAATAACACTGCAGAGATTAAATCCGAGGAAAGGTGTGAAATGAGAGAGCTGCAGCATCTAAGAAGGAAATGCAGCAAATATTTTTACAGTCACTGCAGAGTGGAATGTATTAACAAACATTTCTATTGTTCAAGTCAGCTCTCTGCTAAATGAGAATAACATGCACTTTATATCACAGGGAAAGTGCCAAACACTGCAATTCTTTTTTTTTTTTTCTTTGTTTTTCTATTTCCTCAGAGCTAGCCACTTTGGTCTTCATGTTGCTGCCTGGTGTTATTGTTCCAAGGAAACTTTTATGTCCTCAGTGTAGTCTCTTATAAACTGTGAAAACTCCAACTTAATATGAAAGATTTCTCTTTTTTCCTGGCTGGGAGTGCGGTCTTGAAGCTACCAGAATGCCTTATGTGCATGAAGACATTATTGACGCTTTAAGAAAAAAAAAAAAAGGGGGGGGGGGGAAGGAAAAAAATAACTAAGTGTACAAAAAGTTTCATTTTAGACCTTTTATCCCTTGACACTCTGTGACATCCAGCAGCCTGTGCACAAGTCTGCTCCCAGAGTGTGTGGGTTTATTGGTGTTTAGGACGTGCTCTTGTAACACATGACTTGCTAGAAGTAGTTATGTCTACTGGAACTTATAACTGGTGGAGGAAAAATAGGCCCTCATGTGCTGTTAAAGTGGTTCAAAGAGTCGTTTTCCTGAGCTATTAGCTCAAGTTTTCTGAAAAGAAACATTTCACAGGCAAGTATTCCTTGGTGTCATCCTGTGGTCGATAGGTTTCTCTTTTCCACTGCTATGTATCAGTCACCTGTGTTCTCAGACTTCAAGGCAAATTCCTCCCCTAGCACAATAGAGTAGTAGTTGGGCTGCTATAAATTGCAAGGAAATCCAATACCTGCTCTGGTTCAGCTCACTCAATGCCTACTAAAGAGAGGATGGACATCCACATTGGCTGTGGACTGACCAGAGGTAGTCTTTGGGCATTGCTTTGGCTAACAGGGTATCCTATCACTGAACATTCAGTGGGTGGAGGAGGATGAGTTGAAGATTGTCATCTTCATGCCATTGAGCTAAACAGACCATCTGCATTCAATAACATGTCCAATTTTTTCATAGGTCTTTGCCTTATTTTGAGCATCTGCAATGTTCTGGTTGCACTTTTTACCCCCATCAGGGTATTTGTCAATACATAGCACCTAATGTTTTCTGATTTGAAATGCTTGTGTGGTGTCAGCCTCAAAAAACTGCATCCAGTTCTGGAGCCCCTCTTACAGGAAAGATCTGGACGTGCTGGAAGGTGTCCAGAAAAGGGCCATGAGCATGATCAGAGGGCTGGAGCTCCTCTCCTATGGAGACAGACTGAGACAGCCCTATGAGGAGAGGCTGAGGGAGATGGGGTTGTTTAGCATGGAGAAGAGGAGGCTCAGGGGAGAACTTATTGCTGTCCACAACTGCTTGAAAGGAGGTTGTAGCCAGGGGGGTGTCAGTCTCTTTTCCCAGGCAACGAGCAACAGAACAAGAGGATACAGTCTCAAACTGTGCCAGGGGATGTTAGGAAGAAATTCTTCACAGAAAGAGAGACTGCCCATTGGAATGGGCTGCCTGGGAAGGTGGTAGAGTCACCACCCCTGGAAATGTTTAAAAGCAGACTGGTTGAGGCACTTAGTGCCATGGTTTAGTTGATTAGGTGGCGTTGGTGATAGGTTGGACTGGATGATCTCAAAGGTCTTTTCCAGCCTGTTTATTCTGTGAATCTGTGATTCTGTGAGTTGGGGCTATTCAGTCTGGAGAAGAGAAGGCTCTTCTCCTTATTGAGGAGACCTTATTGTGGCCTTCCAGTATCTGAAGGGGGCTACAAGAAAGCTGATGAGGGGCCTTTTAGGATGTCAAGCCTTTCAGGGGAAATGGAGAAAAAACTAGAAGTGGATAGATTCAGATGGGATGTTAGAAAGAAGTTCTTCACAGTGAGGGTGGTGAGAGACAGGAACAGGTTGCCCAGGGAGATGGTGGAAGCCCCATCATCCTTAGAGGTTTTTTAAGGCCAGGCTGGATGGGGCTCTGATCAACCTGAACTAGTGTGAGGTGTCCCTGCCCACAGCAGGAGGGGTTGGAACTGGATGATCTTTGAGGTCCCTTGCAACCCTGACAATTCTATGAAATTCACCAAAACTTCAGATGCCATTTTCTACTGATCTTTCTGGAGTTTCCTGAAACCTGTGCAAAGTTTCAATAATTCCAACCTAGACCAGAGCATTTCTACAATTTCAGGAGCTAAACCACACATTGGTATTTTCAGGGCTGAAAGACACTTCCCAGATACTCACTCAAATATCTGCCAGCATTTGTTGCAGCCTGAGTATTATGATGGAGGACCAGAAAGGAGAGTCTTTGTAAACATGCATACTATTAACACCTCAGAGGATGGTCAGTCTTCTGTCCAATCTGCTGCAACATAAATTCCATGATGAAACAACCTGGAAAAGCAGTTAGTTATATATAATACTTCAAACATTGGTACTGGACACAATCAAACCACCAATCCTTTGAATCTGATTGTGCTCTAGAAGCTACTTTCTTGTGAAATTTCTGCTACTTCTTGTGAACACCATGGATTTTATCTTTTTTTCTTTTTTTTTTCCCCCAAGATGAAAACAAACTCCACATGACACTTGGGCAGCAAGCCATTTCTTTCTGGAATTTTGAATACTTGATGTCCCATAACTTACAAACATGAGAACAGCTGTAGTGTGTGAGATGAAGGACCTGTCCAGCCCAATATCTTACCTTTAATATAGAATCATAGAATCCTAGAATCAGTCAGGGTTGGAAGGGACCACAAGGATCAGCCAGTTCCAACCCCCCTGCCATGGGCAGGGACACCTCACACTACATCAGGCTGGCCAGAGCCTCCTCCAGCCTGGCTGCAAACACCTCCAGGGATGGGACCTCAACCACCTCCCTGCACAACCCATTCCAGGCTCTCACCACTCTCATGGGGAAGAACTTCTTCCTCACTTCCAGTCTGAATCTCCCCACTTCCAGCTTTATTCCATTCCCCCTAGTCCTGTCACTAGCTGATAGCCTAAAAAGTCCCTCCCCAGATTTCTTGTAGCCCCCTTCAGATACTGGAAGGCCACAATGAGGTCTCCTCAGAGCCTTCTCTTCTCCAGACTGAACAGCCCCAACTCTCTCAGTCTGTCTTCATAGGAGAGGAGCTCCAGCCCTCTGATCATCCTCATGGCCCTTGTGAGAAGACCAGAGTGGAACAAATGAGAGCAAATGGAGAGAGCAAATGAGTAGAGCAAATGAGCAAAGCAAACGCATCTGATACTTCTTCTTGTCTCCCAGCCACCCACCACCTGTACCACAAACATTTCTCAAGGCAGATGTACAGATGTAACATTTACTGATTTGGCAGCCCTTGGTGGGATACAAACGCAAACTGTTTGTGGGTTGGTTGGGTTTATTCCTGGATTCTGACCATTTTGATTAATACAGAAGTTAAAAAGGAGAATGAAACATTGCACAGCATGGGAAGGGATCCCCTGAGTCCAGCTCCCTGCAGTTGTGAATCATTAATGGAATGATTGCCCAGTTTCTTCTCCAGGGAGACCTGATAGCAGCCTTCCAGTACTTGAAGGAGGCCTGCAGGAAGGATGGAGAGAGACTGTTTACAAGGGCCTGCAGGGACAGGACAAGAGGCAATGGCTTCAAACCAGAGAAGGGCAGGTTTAGATTGGTTGTCAGGAAGAAGTTCTTCACTATGAGGGTGGTGGAACACTGGAACAGGTTGCCCAGGGAGGTGGAAATACTCCACCTGAGTATCTCCCTGGAGATACTCAACCTGATCTACTTGGGGGTCTCCCAGCTGACTGCAGGGCAGTTGGCCTACATGACCTTTGGAGGTCCCTTCTGACATGGACCATTCTATGATTCCATGATTCCATTCTTCTTCAAGGGAACCTTTTCAAGATGAGGAGCCCATCATAGCAATATGCAGGCCATGGTTACTTCAGGTACACTCCTGTTATACTTTTCTACATTCCCATCCTCCTCCACTCCTTACTGTGCTCTGTGTTCGTGCTTTACAGTTTTACTACAGACTTTACAAACAGCTTTCTTCCTGAGTTTTGAAGCAGGTGAGGACAACATAGTGGACAGGGTTGAATACTGAAGAAATATCAACCCCTGATTCTTCCCTTCCACTGAAGAGGTCCAGGACACCTGATAAAGTCTATCCACCCATCACTCCCTCCCTCCCTTCTCTGTCCCCCAAGAAAAAGGCCTGGGAGAATGTGTGCCTCCATCAGTTGTGGTGGGTAAAGCAAACCTAGTCCACTCAGTGTGGTACCTCCAGGTTTTTGTAGTTAGTGGGGATGGGAGTCTGGGGTTAGTTCATCGTTGCTCATCTCATTCCCAGGGTTAGCAGCAAGAGTTACTTGTTCTCCAGTATAGAGCTATTTTTTGTAAGTGGTCCTTAGATGCTCCTTTTATGGGAGAGAGTCATAATTATCCCTGGACATCTAGATGGGGTCTGTCTGTTACCTAGCCTTGCTGTTCAAATCACACCCTGTCCCAAAGAGGTGAATTTTCCTTAAAGACTCCATTCTCACTTTCTCAATGCAGAATCAGTCTTCCTCCCCCTGCCTCCCTGACAAGAAAAAGGGGAAAAAAAGAAAAAAAAAAGGGGGGAGGGGGAGGGGGGAAGGGGCAAAAAAAAAAAAAAAGAGAGAGAGAAGAAAGCCATGAAAATTCAAAGTTCATCTAAACCTATCAACATGTGCATAACGCATGTCTGTGCCTATTAATCACTGCTGGGGAAACACAAAGCCACAATGCCATTATGGAAAAGACAACAGATCATTCTCAAGCCATATGGCCACCACCATTGATCCTCACATCCAGGAATCAATGAATGATCTTGACTGGTAAGAATGTAGAACGAGAGCCAATATTATAACTCCACTGCATCTACAGACTGTGAGGAAATATGCTTGGAGAGTAATGCAAAACTGCAACAAAGGGCACATGGATGTGCTATCAGGATTTGCTATCAAAGGATCTTATCATGTGGCATGATGTGCTTTAAAAGTGATTACAGCAGCTTAAAAAAAAAAAAAAAAAAAAGAAAAAACTGCATTGCCCCATTTGTTCCTTCATAAATCAAATTTTTTTCACTGAGTCCTGTGTGAGCTGGAGCCTGTTATACAGCCAATGCTTCAAACCCTTGCAGTAGTACGTGATCCCATATATTTGGGTAGGAATCCTCACTCATATAGCACTTGTTAAAAAAAGAAATCACTGTCATCAACATCATTTCAACACTGTTGGCAGTAAATGCTCTGAATATCACAACTGGATGAGGGACTCTGCACCTACGTTTTGGTACCTTCATTGGTTCGGAAACCAGGCTGGGAATTTCCAGCTTGGATAAGAGGCTTTAAATGTCTTCAACCATTTTTATAAGCTGTGTTAGAAAGTAGGTGGTCTCTTACACAGTATTTAAATGCAATGGGCCAGATACTCAGCTGGTATTAATTGTCACTCCTTTGTCTTCGAGAGCACCATGCCAATTTAACCCAGTGCAGGATCTGGCTCAGCGTGGTCCTTTCCACACTGTCTGCTTAATCTGTTTAAATCTAAGTTAATCTAAAGTAGCTTTCAGCATAGTTTAAAGCTACTCCAAGGAACAAACTTTTCTTTCCAAGGGGGAAATGGCATCCAGAGATATTTCCTTATAAAATGGGCCTTCAAAGCTGGTCTCCCACACTGCAGAAGTGTGAGGCAGCCTTCGGTTCCCGTCTGGCATGGAAAAAGAGTCTAAGTTTGAAACTTTCAGTTCACCGTCCCAGAACTGAAGGAAATTTGGATCTCTCCTGCAACTTGTGTTAAAGTTTCAGGTTAAAGTTTTACACAAACTGATAGGAGGATGTCTCTCACTGTTAACCCATTAGGGCAAGATTTACAGGAAGAATGAGTTGCAGAGATAAGGAACCTTCCCCTTTCCTGACATCCATGGGCTCGCTCTCAGCTGCAGTCAAATGTCCCTCTCAACTTTCACCACATACAGCATTCCTACTGGGTTGGCACCAAAGTCTTTTCTCCTGTGGAAAGCCTGTAGGCTTTGTTCCTTTCTCTGGCCTGCTTAGTTCAAGCTACTGCTTTCCCAGACAAGCTCAGAGTCTGTTCCAGAGCTGAATGAGGAAGCACTAAATGGGTTTCTCTTTCTTCTGTGTCTTACCTGTTGGCACAGCCACCTATGATTTATTTGCATTCTTACTACTTTCTGCTCAAGATCTGTGAAAAATTGTAAAGGCATGGCCCTAAAACCATCACAAGTTTAAATGCTCATCACTCCTGAAGGCATAGTCCAAGCCATGAAGTGTTAAGGAGTGGGATGCTCAGCTACCTCACCCACATGGTAAAACAGTGAACAGATTTTCACTCCAGGATTTTCCCACTCCTGTCTGAAGGTTATCACAAGTCAGAGATGATTCCCAGAAGGCAAGGGAATCATCCTTTTGGGGAGAAAAATTCAGTCATGAATCTGTGTGAACATGATTGTTGCCGTGGCTATTTGCCTCAGGATCAGAAGAGAGTCTCTGACTTATTTTGTACATTAGAGTAGATGCAGCCCCTCATATATGAAAGCCATTTTGCTTCACATAAAATATTGCAGTATTCAGTGGAGTGATGTCTGAAGGCAAGAGTTTTGCTCTCCCACTCTTGTCTGCAGTAAGGGGAGATGGTGCCCAAACACTGACACACTGAATTGTACCTGGGCATCTTGTTCCAGGGTCCTGACACAGGAGCACCCTGCTGATGTTGAAGCAAGGAAAAGGATGGCTCCAGGGATAACTTCCTGCTTGTTCAGGCCCTCCTTGGGAAAGAGGTTGGAGGATGAGGAGTAAAACCTGTTTTTCAAACACCGGTTGAGCAACAAAGAAATGAGTGGTCATGTGGAGTTGTGAGGAGGTTCCTGGAGTCCCAGTGATGCCTAAACATTAGACACAGACCCTCAGGGCTGCCCCTGTCCGGCTGTGAAAACCTCAGCTTCAGCTTTAAATAAGCCCTGCAGTGTGTGGCAGTGCCACGCAGGAAAACTGCTCAGGTCCCAGCATGGCATGCTCACAGAGGCTGCCCAGATGTGTTAGCCCTGGCAGGGCACAGGCAGCCATGGCCATGCTGCTCACTCCTCTGGAAAGACCACATCTGAGCTGCTCCTGAGGCCTGCAAGTGCCAAAATGCCCAAGATGGGTAAGAGCATTGCTGTCAGGTGCTGTGCAAAGAGTACTCTGCACCACACAGTTAAGCTGGGCTGTCTCTGTACCCCAGATGCAGGAACTATGCCTCTGCATCCCCTTGGCTGACTATCAGGCAAAGAATGCATGAAAATTAAACAAATTACTGGTTATTACAAGAAACATATTTCACTAATTGGCTTCTGAGGGCAACACTTTGTTGGGCAACAACTATCAATAGGCGAAGTGTGGCACTTGTTTAATATTAGAACTTTATTCTAGCCTAAGGGAAAGGAAAGACTAAAGGATCAAGGAGACAAATGAAAAACAAACACGGAAAGCTGCAAAGTTAGAAACACTGAGGGGAGGAAGCCACAAGGGAATGGGATTAGATTTCAGAGCCTCCATAAGCGAACGCTAGGATCTTTCTTGTAAATTAATTCCACACTTAATTTTTTGAATTCTTTCTTACTTTTCCAGACTCCAGCCAAAACTAAGTCAGATGAAATGTTATAAGAGATAGGCATCCTGGGATGTAGTGGTAAACTGGTTTACTTTCACAGTTTCCTTTCATATGTAGATTAGGCACTGGATTTTCTTTTGTCATTGCTTGCAAAGATCTAAGTTTCCTTCCTAAGGCATCATCTTTTATTAATCAGCTTATCCACAACAGAGTCCAAAGAGACTGGAAATGGGTTCAGACAGATGTTGATAAATGTCTAAAGTTTCTTATAAACTAAATCAAGGCCAGCCATGTTTTATTAATAAGCTAACCTTCAAACATACTTTGCCCTCTGTATACTGTATCACACTTTATATGCCATCCTGTTTACACTGCTTGTCCCAATTTTATTCAAGGCTGTTAACATCACTTACTTAAAAAGGCAAACCCCAATGTATATGTATAATGCTGTCATAAAGGGTAAATGTTATCATCTGCAAAAGTACATGCTACATCCAGGTATGGTAAGAACTTGGAAAGATTTATTCCTTTATTGTTACATCTCCTTTCCTTTAATGTTATTTTTTTTTCTTCCTTCTTTCCTTTCTTTTTCTTTTTTATAACTGCGGCTGGCTAAGCTGTATTTAACCAGCATGCAGCTTAGCTGATACAATCACCTTGCCAGGGAAAATAGAATTCTGTCCTGTCCTTGAAATTTTCTCCCCATTCCAGCAGCAATGATTGGGAGTGGATGCTGAGATGACACTATCCCACTTCTAAGAAGCCCATTCTCAGCCAGGATGGACTGGAAAACCCCAGGCCATTCCAGACCAGAAGAAACAAAAGTTTTCAGTCTCTTTAGGTCCCAAATGCTTCAGGTTTTACCAAGTACAAAGTGGACATTTGAAAACGTATTTTGTCTTTATGATCACACATAGATTATCATCCTTCATATAAATTACAAGCATTTAAAGCAATCCTTCCATAAAAGGACTACATGGGTTCATGAATGAGCCCTGTGACCAGGATGATTTGTGATCTGTGAAACCAGAGGACCTGTATAGTATTTCTGATAGAAAACTTGATGATGGGGACAGAGATAGCCCAAGCAAAATGTTGAGGGAGGTGGGAAGAACAGAGCAGTGGTCTCTGGATTAAAGAGCTAGGGAAATGTTGATCTGGATGTCCCCCAGTGACCAGAATTGTGAATGTGATCAGTGAGGTCATTTGCCTTAAAAAAAACGTGAATTATTTTAGAGGAGGGAAGAAGCAAAAACGCCTCCAAACAATTTTTGACAACGAATTTTTATAACCTGTCCCTAGAGGCTGGCATTTTAAAGACATGACAACAGTCCTGAAAGCAATGTCCCTACAATTACAGGAACGTGGCTGGTTAAAGGTGTCCTGCAACATGACTTGCAGCATGACATCCATAAGGGAGTTGTTGTGCCCCTCAAGTTCCAGCACGGAATGTTTCACAGGTTCAGCTCTCATTAGAAGAGAGAATCACAGAGTCACAGAACATTAGAGGTTGGAAGAGACCTTCAGAGGTCATTGAGTCCAATCCCCCTGCCAAAGCAGGATTACCCAGAGTAGTTTGCACAGGAATGCATCCAGGTGGGTTTTGAATGTGTCCAGAGAAGGAGACTTCACAACCTGTCTGGGCAGCCTGTTCCAGTGCTCTGTTACCCTCACTGTACAGAAGCTTTTCCTCATTTGGGGTGAAATCTTCTGTGTTCAAGTTTGTACTTGATGAGACGGAGAGCGTGTTCTCACTAGATACCTTTTCTTTAGGGAGTGTGTTTTAAGGAATTTTAGGCTTCTGTAAGCTTATTTTTCAGAGCTGTTGAGCATTTTACCTTTCATTCAAATATTTTAGAGGCAGAGAGAGCTCACAATTTTGACAAAGAAAGATCTAGTACCTTAGGCAAAACCTTGGCCATGCTGTCATTGATTACAATTTTATCGTTGACTTCAAAAATGAAAGACAGTTCAGATGTTGTAGTGTTTTAAACCACTGATGAATTTTGCGCTACATCTGCTGAAGCTAGAAAATCACTTTTGTTGTAGGTTAAGGGAAATTAAGAGTTAACTGGTATTACCCTAAAGAAAAGTCCTCCAGGGGCTAGAGATCCACAGGGGCATGGGCAGCTTGCCCCAGGATGTTGTAATCTGCTACTCTATTCAGTTTTCCTGGACCTCTCTGTCTAAGGGAGTGTACAACCAATTCTCTCTCTCTTAGAATCATAGAATCAGCCAGGTTGGAAGAGACCTCCGAGATCATCCAGTCCAACCTATCACCCAGCCCTATCCAATCAACTAGACCATGGCACTAAGTGCCTCATCCAGCCCTCTCTTGAACAGCTCCAGGGAGGGCAACTCCACCACCTCCCTGGACAGCACATTCCAACGGGCAATCACCCTCTCTGTGAAGAACTTCCTCCTAATGTCCAGCCTAGACCTCCCCTGGCACAACTTGAGACTTCTCTCCATCTCAGGACATGTGTGCTGTTACTTTTATGGTGTGCGAGGGAGAAGCTTTCTCCTGGCTTTAGCTGGCAGGGAATTTCCAGCTACACCACAGGGCCTGTCGAAGCCTGAGGAAGGCCTGGGTCTAGTGGAGGGTGAGGGGGGGCAGTTTGCCCTGCTCCTGGCCCTGCTGAGGCTGAGTGGGGTGGAAGGCTCTGGAAGGTTTTGCCCTCGTAGGCCCAGGTGAAGAACTGAGACTAATTTGTGAACGTATTCCTTTTACCTGAATGCCTTTTATATATATTACAGTATCACAGTCTCACAGTGTATCAGAGGTTGGAAGGGACCTCAAGAGATCATCAAGTCCAAGCCCCCTGCCAGAGCAGCATCACTTAGGGTAGTCTGCACTGGAATGCATCCAGGTGGGGTTGGAAAGTCTCCAGAGAAGGAGACTCCACAACCCCCCTGGGCAGCCTGTTCCAGTGCTCTGTCACCCTCACTGCAAAGAAGTTTCTCCGCAGGTTGAGCTGAAATCTTCTATGTTCTAGTTTGAACCCATTGTTCCTTGTCTAATTACTGTGCACCACTAAAAAGAGCCTGGCCCCCTCCGCTTGACACCCACCCCTCAGCTATTGAGAGACATTGATCAGATCCCCTCTCAGTCTTCTCTTCTCCAGACTAAACAGCCCCAGGGCTCTCAGTCTCTCTTCATAGGGGAGATGCTCAAGTCCCCTAATCATCCTCATGGCTCTCTGTTGGATTCTCTCCATCAGGTCTCTGTCTCTCTTGGACTGGGGAGCCCAAAACTGGACACAGGATTGCAGCTGTGGTCTCACCAGGGCAGAGTAGAGAATATTCACAGACAGAATTTCCATTTAAACTTCCAATCAGGGATGAAGCATTTTTATTTCACTCCTTGGGAAGGGGTAAACATCTTTTCTGTCCTTTTGCCCTGGGCAGCTTGCAGCTCAAAACTAGGTCAACTTTATATATGTAAAACAAAGCAACAAGAGAAAGAGGAAAAGAAAAAAAAATGCTTGAAGAGTTAGAGGCCCCTCTCACAAAAATGACTCTGGGATATGCAGCTGAGAACAGGATGTTCACACAGGCACAAAATCCCAAGTCACATGTATCATGAAACACTTCCCATTAGGTCAGGGTTGCAGTGCTGATTCATTAGGCTGCAAAGCGTTGTGTTCAGTCTTCCACTTTCAGATGAAATCTTCTGAGAAATTCACCTTTGTGGCTGAAATCATGTGAAGTCCTGTCCTGTCTTCTCCTCTCCTCTCTCAAGTTGCTTTAAAAAAAAAAAATAATCTTCCTATGGGAAAAGTCAGGAGAAGATAAGCAGAATTCAAGCGGAGGAACCTGAAACACAGCAAATTTATCTTGATGAAAAGGGTAGCCATGAGAGATATGAAAAAAACATTGGGTAATTAAAGTGATACACGAGTGGAAAACTATTTCTGACTGCGTCAATTAGGCATCTGCTAAAGGTTTTAATGGAAACTAATGAAACTGTGGAGAAAAAAAAATATCAGAAAGATGTCTCCAATTTGCTAGATCTATTGTTTCATGAATGTATTTTCCATTGTAACTCAGTGTGCTAAAACACTTTAAACTTCTTGTTCTCATCAGGTTCTTGCATAAAGTATCCCCTCTGCTCTTTAGGTGCTGTCTGACAAGTGCAAGATTCCTCTTTGCTGACCCGCCTCAAGTCTCACAGAAGCTAATGGGAAATCAGGAAAGTCCTTTGCCATGCAGGTTTCAACTCAGAGGCACAAATGAAAATACTTTCACTGTCTTTGTCATGCCCAAGAGATGAAAGGAGACATTTCAGTGGTGCTTAGCACCACCTTTGTAGGCTCCATATTCTGGGCCTTTTGCAGGCCTCAGAAATCCAGAATGCCAGGTCCTATTTTTCTTGTAATTGATGTAAGTTCCCAACATGGGAAACTGTGAGAGCCTAACTGCTATGATTCCTTTGCAAAAACTCAGCTTCTTAAAAGTAAGTTTGCCTTGCAGAGAGAACAGTCTACACAGGTCATGACTATTCATAGAATCATAGAATGGTCTGGGTTGGAAGGGACCTCCAAAGGTCATCTAGTCCAATCCCCTCTGCAGTCAGCAGGGACATCCTCAACTAGATCAGGTCACCCAGAGCCCTGTGGAGTCTCACCTTGAATATTTCCAGGGATGGGGCCCCAATCATCTCCCTGGGCAACCTGTTCCAGTGGTCCACTACCCTCCCAGTAAAGAACCTGTTCCTAACACCCTAACATGCAATGCAGCATGTCCTGCTGGACACCAGCTCCAAGGACTTTCCTGTATGGTCTTCATATGAAGTTGCAGCATTACCTCCTGCCAGGCTGATCTGCAGTGGCAACTACATTTCACTGAGGCTTGAAAAAAAAAAAAAAAGAAAAACTCATAGGATGTTCTGCCCCATAAAATGTAAGTGAGGTTGCATAGCTACCTGACCTGTGAAAAAGAGGGACAGGTGCTGCCAGGGGATACACTAAAGATTGAGATGAACTTTTAAAATCAGTAATGTATTTTCCTATCTGCTACATTTATATGTAACAACAGGTAGTCAGAAACACACCTGAGCTGTCTGCACAAGAAGTTTATTATGTTGAGATCATCAAGTATCTTTTTAGTCATCCCAAAGGCATCAGGACACAGGTTAGGACACAGGAATGAGTTTTCAGCATGGCCCAACTATCGTTCTCCCAAGCCAATTCCAAGCACAGAACCATGGAATGGCAGGGTTTGAAAATAGCCTCTGGAGGTCATCTAGTCCTGCCAGAGCAGGTTCACCTAGAGCAGGTTGCACAGGATGGCATCCAGGCAAGTTTTGAATTAGTCCAGATATGGAGAATCCACCACCTCTCTGGGCAGCCTCTTCCAGTGTTCTGCCACCTTCAAAGTTAAGAAGTTCCTCCTCATTTTTAGATGGAACTTCCTCTGTTCAAGCTTGTGCCCATTACTTCTTTTCCTGACACTGGCAAAAAGACTGACCCCATCTTCCTGACAACTACCTTCTAACTATTTATAAGCATTGATAAGATCCCCCCCCCTCAGTCTTCTCACAGCCTACATAAAGCAAAAAGAGCTTTTTTCTTTAAATCCTTAAGATGTCCTCAGAGATGGTGTTCACTGCAGTTTGTATTTCTCATTCTGTGAGATTTGCTGAAAAATCCCAGCTGTGTATCTCCAGTATGGTTAATCTTCAAAGACCAATTGCTTTTAGTGAGGAAATGGCCTCAAATTGTGCCAGGGGAGATTCAGGTTGGATATTTGGAAAATTTATTTCACTTGAAAGGGTTATCAAGTGTTGGAACAGACCCAGGAAGGTAGTGGAGTCATCATCCCTGAAAGTATTTGAAAGAAGTGTGGATGTGGTGTTTAAAGACATGGTTTAGTGGTAGTGGCTTAGCAGTGGTGCTGGGATTGAGAGCTCTAGATGAGCAGTTGTACTTGATTTGATGATTCTGTGATTCTAATGAGCTAATTACTCTTCTTTTTCCTTAAAGTGTGTAGGGATGGGTGTGTGAAAATTCCTCCCAGCATTAAATTTGTCCAGTTGGAAGCAAATGATGCTGTATTTACAAGAAAAACTACAATCTACAAGGAAATGCAATGACTATATACAAAATACACAGTATTTACAATATTTACAGGTATTTACAATTTATAAACAGCACAAGAACCCCCCTGGCCAAAAAACAGGGGAGCTAATAGCTTTCCCTTTTCTGCTCCTCTCCTTACCCCCCTGGACACAAAGGGACAAGAGAAAAAGCAGAGAATTGGTTTTAAGTACTTAGCCAAAACAAAGAACACAACCAAGGTCAGCAAAGCCAAGCTAAAGCAAGTTAGTGTCTCCCAGAACAAGGAAGCTGAAAGAGAGAAAGTCAGCTTACAGAACTAAGTTCTATATCTGTTATCTCTCCAATGGGATTGTTTAGAACTTATTATTTTCCTTTTTTACACCCTATGGTGATTTATTTACATTCTACCACTTTCTGTGCAAGATCTGAGGAAAATTTTAAAGGTACAGCCTAAAACTACCACAGCTGGGGCAGGAGCCCTCTAAACCCTAACTACCACCTCTTCCTTAGCAGTCATTCAAACTCTTCTGTGACAGCAGCACACACACACTGTGCTCAGAATGGGCTGCTGCATGGTCTCCTGCTGCATCAGCACTTCACACAGACACACCAGCAAAGCATTCAACTTTGGTGCCACAGCAACTTTGGGGCTTTATCATCTGCCTCTCTGCCTTGGTGTCATGAGTTGTGTTGAATCTACTGCTGATATTTGATCTCATGCTGCCATCGTGCCAGCTTCCAAATGACAGTGCTGGCTGGAGCAAGTATTATGGGGCTTGAAGGTCAGATTGCAACAGGAGAGGCTTCCCTTTCCAGTTGCTGCTTTGGCTTTCCAAGTTTGGGGTGTTGAACTTTTCTCCTGGGGTGGAGCAGGTTCAAGGGGGGAAGGGTTAGCTAGCACATTCTGCTGCTGCTTTCTGAATTCTGCTGTGCTTTTTTTTTTTCCCCTGCAAATAGGCCAAGGTAATTGTGTATTATAGTATCTCAATTTTTTTCATTAAAGCCCTTTATCTCAACTCTATCTCAACCCAGATGTTTTTGTGTTACTTTCACAGAGTCACAGAATGTTAGGGGATGGAAGGGACCTTGAAAAGATCATCCAGTCCAAACCCCCTGCCAAAGCAGGATCATCTAGACCATACCACACAGGAACGCATCCAGGTGGGGTTTGAATATCTCCAGAGAGGGAGACTCTACAACCCCCCTGGGCAGCCTGTTCCAGGGTTCTGTCACCCTCACAGGGAAAAAAAAGTTTCCTCCTGTTTCCATGGAACTTCCTATGCCTCAACTTCCATCCGTTGCTCCTTGTCCTGTCACTGGGCATCACCGAGCAGAGCCTGGCTCCATCCTCTTGGCATTCACCCTTTACATATTGATAAACATTAATGAGGTCACCACTTAGTCTCCTATTCTCCAAGCTAAAGAGCCCCAGCTCCTTCAATCTCTCCTCATAAGGGAGATGTTCCACTTTCCCTCACTTGTGGAGGGAAGCAGAGACCATCAACCCATTGTGCTTGGCTGGTGCAGGAGTGTTAAGCCTCAGAGATGTTCTGTGCAGCACGCAGTGAGCAAACCACTCCTTTTGTGGTGGGTTGAAATCACCCCCAAATTAAAATTGCCATACTAGCTCAGATGGAAAGCTAATGAAGCTATATTTACAAGCAGAACTGCAATCTAGAAATATGAAATGCAATGAATATGTACAAACTATACAATATTTGCATATATTTACAATTTATAAACAACACAAGAACCCCCCTGGACAAAACCAGGGAGTTACCAACATCTCCCTTCCCTCCCCCTGTACATGGGACAAGAGAAAGCACAGATAGCATCCTGTTAGCACGTAGCCACAACAAAGAAACCCATCCAGGGTCAGCAACAGCTAAGCAAAAGCACCAGCTAGTGTCTGCCAGAGCCAGGGAGCCAAAAAGAAGAGAGACTTACTTTACACAATTACCTTTATGTTAGCTATGAGACCAAAGGGATTATTTAGACCTTATCATCATTTTCCTTTTCCATCCAATGGTACTTTATTTACATTCTACCACTTTTCTACTCAACCTGTGGAAAATTTTCTTAGGCACAGAGTGAAACTACCACATCTTTATTCTGCAGATGCTGAGCCAAAGTGTAGAAGCTGCTGGTTCTGAAGGTGTAACCTCGATCCCATGGCGGAGAGCGGCTGCAGGGCCCGGTGAGTGGAGACGCTGTGTGTTCACTCTCTGGTGCACACTCAGGTGTGCCTCTGTTTGGAAGGGCATTACAATGGCTGCCTGTTGGCAGGAACACAGCTCAGGTAAGGGCAGAGTGGAGGCCTGGCCGACCTGTTGTGACTCATAGAATCAACCAGGTTGGAAGAGACCTCCAAGATCATCCAGTCCAACCGATCACCCAATCATATCCAATCGACTAAGTGCCTCATCCAGGCTTGTTTTGAACATCTCCAGGGAGGGCGACTCCACCACCTCCCTGGGCAGCCCATTCCAATGGGCAATCTCTCTCTGTGAAGGACTTGCTCCTAATATCCAGCCTATACCTCCCCTGGCACAACTTCAGATTGTGTCCTCTTGTTCTGCTGCTGGTTGCCTGGGAGAAGAGACCAACCCCCACCTGCCTACAACCTCCCCTCAGGGAGTTATAGACAGCAATGAGGTCTGCCTTGAGACTCCTCTTCATCAGGCTAAACAACCCCAGCTCCCTCAGCTGCTCCTCACAGGGCTGTGCTCCAGACCCCTCACCAGCTTTGTTGCCCTTCTCTGGACATGTTTGAGCAACTCAACATCTCTCTTGAATTGAGGAGCCCAGAACTGGACACAGTATTCAAGGTGTGGCCTGACCAGTGCTGAGTACTGTGGAAGAATAATCTCCCTTGTCCTGCTGGCTACACTATTCCTGATGCAGGCCGGGATGCCATTGGCTCTCCGGGCTGCCTGGGCACACTGCTGGCTCATGTTCAGCATACTGTCAACCAGTACCCCCAGGTCCCTCTCTGTCTGGCTCATGTTCTTCAACCACTCTGTCCCCAGACAACTGATTGTGGCCAAAGTGTAAAACCCTGTTCTTAGCCTTGTTAAACCTCATCCCTGTGAGTCTTCTCACAGAAGACTTACAGAAACATTCAGGTTGGAAAAGACCCTCAGGATCACCAAGTCCAACCCACAACCCTACTTTACAAGGTTCACCTCTAAACCATATCCCCAAGCACCACATCCAAACCACCTTTAAACACATCCAGGCTTGGGGACTCAACCACCTCTCTGGGCAGCACATTCCAATGCTTGAAGTGAGGCTGGGGCAGTGTAGAATCATGGAGAGTGTAACTGATGGGAAAAATGTGCTGGGTTTACTGAGTGTACTCAATGCTAAAAGGTACAACCTGCTATGTAGTTTAACAGCTCCTATTAAACCCACCCCAGCCCCAGGCAAAGCATTTGCTGGAATTGTGGAAATTCTAAAAAAAAAATGGCCTGTCCCAAAAGACCTGGGAGAACATGGAGGGTTTCTCCTTTTATAAAGTGAATCAGAAAAATAATTAAAATAATAATTTTAAAAAAATAAATAAAAGTAATAAAAAACATAAATAAAACTAATAAATTAAAATCATAAAAATAAAAAGGGGAGAGGGAGAAAAAATAGAAGAATTAATTTCTGAATATGTGGTTGGATTAATGAAATTAACAGAGCACTGCTGGTTTAGAAGGATTTAATGATGCTCCAAAGGAAATGCAGAATGAAGGCATTCAAAAAAGCAGTGACTGAATGAAGCTGACCTGATCCCTTCTGTGCTACAAATTGCTCCAGCAATGAAGACAACTGCTAAAGTGCCAGGGAGCTCCGACAGCATCTGGTAATGTTTACAAGAGATAAGCTGGTGGGGAGGCAGACAGCACAGGCAGCACTTGAACTGTGCTTTCTTTTCCTCTTCTTCTGGCAAATAATCTTCAAAGCATGCTCAAGCACAAGCTAAATACAGCAAATAAATTACACACACAAAAATAAAAAAGTAAAAAAAAAAAAAAAAAGAAAGAACAACTGCCTTCTCACAAGGGGAAGAGCAAAGGACCTGGAGACTTTGGAAAACACTGCAGCAGTTCTACCCTCAATTAAGAGGCATTTGGACTTCTTCACAGTTAAAGGAACAAGACTTAATTCAAGGCTCATTTCACAGTCTGCTGCTTGTTACTGCCATGAGATCGTCAGAGACTGCTCAGGAGTGTGTCTGGATGTGACTTCAGCACTGCTAATACACACATGGAGGAAATCCTTTCTGTATTGACTGTTGCTACACTGAATGCAAAAAAAAAAATATTACAGAATATGCTAAAATACCTGAGAAACAATGGGATAACATCCAGCTCTGCTAGTGGGTCTATGGTTTGGTACTGTGAGAGCCTCTGCTTTCTAGAGGTAGAGCAGACCATTGTGGTGCCCTGTTCTAAGATTCCCCACTGCAGGTATCGTTATGGGACCTGGGACTAGGCTACACCTCCCTCAGGCAGTGCTAGCAGTGCAGGCAGTGAGGGAACCCAGGCTAGGCAGACTGCTCCTTCTCTCTGCTCCCATCAAGGCATGAGTTTGCAGCTGCTGCAGACGAAGGACAGTGAAGAGTGGCATTTTCAACAAGCAGCAGGATCACAGTGACAGGTTGATGACCACCTCAAGAGAAGCTGGGCAGGATTTTAACAGTACAGAACTGATGTTTGTGCACTGTGGTGGTAAAAGAATGCAGGCTGGCTACACACAAAAAAAACCAAAATAAACTAAAATAAATCCAAGGTAAGTGGCAGATGAACAGATGGACAGAAAATTTTGACCATCAGCTGGTTATGGGGTGATTGAGTAGCTTGTGGCTTTGAGAAAACCAAATGTGTCCAGAGGGTCCATTACAGCAGCACTGTGAATACCGCATGAGGTGCTGGTGCCAGCAAGCAAGGAAAGGCCCAACAGATCCATCAACACTGGGCTGCCAGCAGCTGCTTTTGACAGAGTTCTAAGACTCTGGTGATCTGACACCCAGAACCCAAAGAACAAGTGTTCTCTCTATTTTCTCTGATCTCTCAGATCTATGCAGCTTCCACAGACAAAAAGCTAGCAATATCTGCAACACATTTTTGATGTTGTAGATACTGAGCATTAAGTTTAATCAGCCAGATTCTAGAGATCTCTTATCTCTTATCCTTCTTCTTACCAAAGAAGCCTTTCAAAAAGTCTTTCCCTCAAGATCCTGTTGCTCACAGAAAGTGCTGGACTTTGGTCTGAACTAGAGCTTGCACCAATTCAGTTCATAGAATCACAGAATGTTAGGGGTTGGAAGGGACCTTGAGAGATCATCTAGTCCAACCCCCTCTGCCAGAACAGCATCACCACTTGTGAAAAAAGATTTCACAGCCCTGATACACTTTGTCATTGCCAGGAAGACATCAATGGATCCACTTCAGATCATTCCCAAGGATTACATCAGTCTGAACTTAAGACCTCATATTTTCTTCTAGATGACCTCCTGTTTTCTCCTAGATGTCCTGAAGCCCTAAGCAATCCCGTTCTTCACTCTTTCAAGGGTTTTCCTTGTGGTTTCATCCACATGCACAGAACGGTACGTAACTTTCTAGCCTCTTCTATATTTATACATTGGAGTGGTATCCTTCCCTCTGTCTAAAGGTCAGGTTACATTATGAGTTCACATTCCTGGTTAAACATGCAGGCAGATGTTTTCTTCAGGGGGCAGATCACGGAGGAGAAGGCATCGTTCTCCGGTCTTCAGTCAAACTAGACTTGTTATCCTCAGCTGTGTAAATGTGCATCTTGACTGAATGGCATATGCTTCATTTTGGAATAACATTTCAGTGAGCTGCAAAAACCCATTTGAGGGCCTGTTATCTCGTTGCTTAAATCCTGGGATGCTGAAATTAATGACAGGTCTGCTGTTGACTTCAGGAAATGGTACTAAGAGTCCTGCCTCCCCCTGATTTAAAGTGTGTGGTTCGGTCATGAAAAATGAAAATACATTTCACTCTATTTAGCAAGGACACATTCTGAAATGCAATTTGGCACTGAGGAAATAAGTCTGCTTCATAAAACAGCTATGTGTGCAGAAATTACTTTTGCAAAGCCTCCAGCTTCCCTTTAATTAGACTAATAACCCAAGATTGTGACAGGTCTACTGGAGAGCTGGAGGTCCTTGTGGACCCATCCTCCCACTGCACGTGTGCATTTGGTTACTTCTACTTTTCTTTTCTTTTGCTGTGAAATTTGCATCCTCCAGATTGAACTGCAAGGTTCAGTAGAATATGCCAGGCCCTATACAAGGAACTTATTAATGCAAGTGTTTCAGAGGTGGGAGACCGTAGCATAAATGCAACTTTCTGAAATATTTGCTTTTAATTCATGGCAAAGTGAAGTCTGAAGTCATGAAAAATGATGTAAGTAAGGCACTGGTCTCTCCACAATTACCTAGGCTCTGAAAACTGATTTTTTGAAGATTTGGGATGTAATGTAGGATGTTGGGTGGTGATAGAACTAGAGGGAATGGAGCAAAACTGGAAGTGAGTAGATGCAGATTGGATGTTAGGAAAATGTTCTTCACCATGAGGGTGGTGAGACACTGGAACAGGTTGCCCAGGGCAGTGGTTGGAGGCACCATCCCTGGATGTTTGTAAGGCCAGGCTGGATGTGGCTCTGAGTGACCTGATCTAGTGTGAGGTGTCCCTGTCCATGGCAGGGGGATTGGAACTGGATGATCCTTCAGGTCCCTTCCAACCCTGACAATTCTGCATCATTCGGTGATTCACCTGTGCTGCTCTAGTAGGGAAGTCCCTTGTGCCTAGGCTGAGTTAAGAGGCAGAAATATCTCTGGTACTGTGCCATTATCTTTTCACTGGGTGTCAGAAGAAGTCTTCACTCATAAATGAAATTATCAGTTTCATGGTGGCTTCTTTTGGTCCAGTCTGACATGACACAGTTAGTATGTTATCACTGCCACAGCACACTGAGAGGAAGTCTGAATTTTGAGGCAGTGCTTAGAGTCAGACTATTTGTGTGGGTGGGCTTTAGGGTGATATTTCAGATCTACCTGAGCTACCGTTTGCTAAGACTGTCTACACATCCTGACAGAAAGATCCTGTTTCCAGTTGGGAACAACTCAGCAAAATTATGATCTGGAAATTCCCAATGGTCATCTGTGGTTGTGTGAACCTTTTAATAAACAGAGGAACATTTTGGCAAAGAAAATCTAAGGTCATATCCAGGACTGGACTAGGGGGAAAAATAAACACTTTTTCTGCATAAAAAAAGTTCAAGTACACCCACACTGGAAGATGCAGCCCTTCTTACATGACCTTTCCACCAGGGTTAGGTCTACTCCTGTGAAAGTCTGCCCAGACTAGCTAAGTTTGAGTGGGGGGGAACGACTGTTCCCATAAGCAGGAATTTTTTGCTGGATCATTTGGAAGAGCATAGTGCTGCTAAGTAGACTCACATTGCTCTCAGCCTGCACAGGTGTCAGCGCTCAGGAGATGAGCGCGTCCCAGCTCAGCCTCCTTCCAATGGCTCCTTCTGTTCTCCTGCAGGCTCCCTCCTCTGAGGAAGTTCTCCGGAAGAGGAGGAGGAAGCCCTCTGATCTGAACGAAAGCACAGCCGGGTGGAAAGGAAAGAGGCACATTATGGCAGCAAGATGTTTCCTGTAGGATCACTGTCAGTGGAAAGGAAATGTGGGACTACTTAGGCAACAAGGCATGGCCTGAGAGATGGAAACAAGGGATGAGGGATAGATCAGAAGAGGATTTAAGAGGGAGAATTGGATGTGGACTAGAAAGGAAGTCATGGCTGGAAGGTGAAATCTGAGGAACAGATCCTGGGGCAGTTAGGTAACGAGGAGAAAGTTCCCTTTCTCAGCTGCAGCTCTTTTCCCAGTCTCAGAGTCAATCAATCAAAAATTAGGGACTTGGAAAGAAGGTTATCCTGCAAAGGAAAAGATTGCAGCTCTGTGGAGACAAACACTGTGTGATCATGTAAGTCAAGTCTGCACTACCATGCAGAAATTGTGCAGACAGTAAATATTATTGTTTAATTAAATTGTAGAAACATTTTATGACCTGATGATTTTGTTTTGTTTTGTTTTATTTAGGGGGAAGAAAATTGTGGAAATAAGTACAGCAGCCAAAACAGTGAGACAGAGAACACTAATACTGGAAAATATTCAAGCAGTGTATTGAAGTGACAAGAAATTATCTCAAGAGACCCACAGGCTACCAGAATTTATTTCTCTTTCACTTATGAGTTCATAGGATTTTTGTTACTTTTTTCTTTTTTTTTTTTTTTCCTGGAAACTGATCAAATATCTATGGGGATAAATTTTTAGTCACAACACTGCATTTTAGTGACTCAATACTGCTGATGTCTCCCTTAATGAGTCAGTTTTCTGTTATTTCAAGAGGAAGTATGTGTCTGTTCCTTCTTGATAAGGGAAGAAGCCTGAATTCTATAGAAATTTCTCAAGCCTACAGAGTGCCATTACATCTGACCACAGACTAAACAAACACACACAGCAACATATGGAATTAAGGGCTAAGGAGAAAGCCCATTACTAGGAAAGGAACAGTTTTGGCCATTGCTTTGGATCAGGCTTCACATTTCCACTGGTAAAACCTTCACAGCCCATTGTGTTAGGAGTATGTGAAGTGAGGTGGTTGCTTATAGAACTTAGGATCATAGAATCATAGAATCATAGAATCCGTCAGGGTTGGAAGGGACCACAAGGATCATCCAGTTCCAACTCCCCTGCCATGGACAGGGACACCTCACACTACATCAGGCTGGCCAGAGCCTCATCCAGCCTGGCTGCAAACACCTCCAGGGATGGAGCCTCAACCACCTCCCTGGACAACCCATTCCAGGCTCTCACCACTCTCATGGGGAAGAACTTCTTCCTCACATCCAGCCTGAATCTCCCCACTTCCAGCTTTATTCCATTCCCCCTAGTCCTGTCACTACCTGATAGCCTAAAAAGTCCCTCCCCAGCTTTCTTGTAGCCCCCTTCAGACACTGGAAGGCCACAAGAAGGTCACCTCAGAGCCTTCTCTTCTCCAGACTGAACAGCCCCAACTCTCTCAGTCTGTCCTCATAGGAGAGGTGCTCCAGCCCTCTGCTCATCCTGGTGGCCCTTCTCTGGACACCTTCCAGCATGTCCATATCCCTCTTGTAATAGGGGCTTCATATCCCTCTTGTAACAGGGGCACTTGTATGCTTTGCATTTGTTGTGAAGCTTCTGTATCACAGGTACCTGTTGGCAGTTTCAGACAACATTTCTTCAGCTGCTACCATGGAAAATGGACAAGTTTCCTGGCTTCTGGAAGAGCTGGCCAGTCAGTCTGCCATGGCAGACTTTGGAGCTCAGCCCTGGCTGTGTGCTTACCATGGAAATAAAAGGGAGTTTTATGGCTTTTACTTCAAGGGCAGAGAGTTACAATGATCCTGAGGGTCTGTAAGAATCACACCTTCTGCCTAGTGCTCCTGGAAGGACTCAGCCCACACTATCAAGGCTGTGCTTACCCATTTCCTTACAAATGCACCTCCTTACAGCCACATATTACATTTGTTAAGGTTCGTGGAGGTTCATATCTGGGGCCAAATTCTGCTTTGATTTACGCTTTGTGCTTTTCCAAGAGGAAGCTCAGCATGTTGAGAAACACCTGCCTGGGTGGGTGAGCTCCTCAAAGCAAGGAGCCCAAATCCCCCCCACCCCAACAGAGCAGAGCACCGGACAGCAGTGCTCCCTGGGGAACCAGCTGCTGGGAACCTCAGAGGGTCATTTTTCTGTGATGGGGGTGTCAGCATTTGGCCAAGAATCTCTCTGTCCCAAAACAGCACACTGTCAGATACAGCAATCTCATGGGTTTTATCTACAGCACCATTATTTTCCTTTTCTTTGTGTTAGCACAGTGAATTAAGCTATTTTGGAGGCAAGCCAGTGTGCTTCTTGGACTCTGTCTGAATGTGTTCCCATAGAATTTTGTTGTACTTTGAGGAAGAAGTAGACCAAATCTGCAGCTTTTACTCCTTTTGTTAGCACTTTAAAACAGAGGCTATCTTGCCATTCACTTTAGATAAATGAATTTTGGAAACTTCAGTGGGAGTTTAGTTCTTCTGCCTACTGACATATTTTTTTTAAATCAATGTATTGTCTTTCAGTTCATGGATCTGTCTTCTATCCCCAGGTCCAAAAGCATGAATTCCCCTCCCAAACATGGTCTTTGTCTTGATTTTAATTCACGTTCTGGAGTATTAGAGGAATCAGACCTTAGTTTTGATAAATTTAATAGTGTCTTTTGTGCTGAAGGTAGTGGTGAGACCCTGTGGGTGTGGGCACAGCATGGGAGACCCATTACAGCCCCTGGAGAATAAATCTGATGAAGAGTGACTGAAGGAGCTGGGGATGGTTAGTTAGGAAAAGAGGAGGCTGAGGGGAGACCTCATTGCTCTCTACAGCTACCTGAAAGGATGTTGTGGAGAGGCTGCTGCTGGTCTCTTCTCACAGGTAATTAGTGATAGAACAAGAGGGAATGGCCTCAAGCTGTGACTGGGTAGGTTTAGACCGGACAGTAGGGAAAAAAAATTCACAGAAAGAGAGGTCAGGAACTGGAATGTGCTGCCCAGGGAGGTTGTTGAGTCCCCGAGCTTGGATGTGTTTAAAGGTAATTTGAATGGATTGCTTGGGGATATGGTTTAGGGGTGAACCTTGTAGAGTAGGGTTGTGGGTTGGACTTGGTGATCCTGAAGGTCTTTTCCAACCTGAATGATTCTGTGGTTCTGTGATTCTGTAATTCAATTTGCTTTAAATGGTTTGGGGTTGTTTTGTGTCAGTTTTCTTATGTTTACACTCCTAAAAGCTGTTTGTTTCCCTTAAAAGCAGAAGTCTTATGGAATCATCACTTATCCTTGGAATGCAGCATTGAATGGCCATAAAATTGTCTCAGATAGGGTCTTTTCCAACCCGAATGTTTCTTTGATTCTGTGGTACACTTGAGCCAGGAGCAGCTCCTGCACTGATCATGGCAAGGGCAGGTCCTGCTTCTGCGTGTGGGCTGCTGCAGGAACAGCCACAAGAGCAGATCACTCCTGGACCATCGAGGGACTTCAATAGCATTCGTGTCTGTTTCTTGTAAATGTAGGTTGCAAACATTATTTGTCATTTTTGGGTTGCAGTTGATAGCTTTAGTGAGCAATTATTCTGTAGGAGAAGCTGCCCTTTGAAGCCAGGATGGGAGACCACAGAGGATGTGCACCCAGCCACTTCTCAGGCAGATAAATAGAGAGGCTCGTTCTGCTGTGCCACCTTTAACAAACATGCAACACTGTTCAGGGGTTTTTAAAATAAAAACAA
Organism: Indicator indicator; assembly: GCF_027791375.1. Taxonomy (NCBI): domain Eukaryota; kingdom Metazoa; phylum Chordata; class Aves; order Piciformes; family Indicatoridae; genus Indicator; species Indicator indicator. The sequence goes on along the minus strand of NC_072011.1, from coordinate 6,594,957 downwards.
CCCAGTTTCTCCTGCCACCCAGTAAAAAAAAAAAAAAAAAAACAAAACAAAAAAAGAAGTATGTTTGCAATTGCCTCGTGTTTTGCATATGATTGGTAGCATACTTTTAAACTGCTGTAAGCAATAAAAATATATATGTGCAAGTTGGCTATAAGAAATGCCAAAGTTTCACCTAATAAAATTTTGGTATGCCTCAATTTTCAAAGTAAATTTGATTTATTTGAGCCACCAGCCATCTGATGACAGCCTGGTGTTTTTTTTATATGAGTCATGTCCCAAGGGGTCTGGAATATGCCAATAGTGTACCTTGGATCGGATCCAGTGTCCGCAAACAGGTTTTCATTAGACTTTGATGCCAGTTGCATCGGGGGAGCAGAAAGGCTGCTGAAAACCAGCTTTAACTTTGGGGTCGTTTCTTTTCTTTTAGGGAAAGAAAAAAAAAAAAAAAGAAAAGAAAAAAAAAAAAGGAGGAAAAAAAAGCCCCACAAAGCTCTTTTTTAGAGAAGCTTTACGCCTCCACATTGTAGGTGTAGGGCAATATTTTAGGGAACAGTAATCTGTTATTGCAGGTGGTCATGCTTCCAGCACTTCCGTATTTTGAGAATAGATCAGACAAAGTGCAACAACTTTTTATTGAAAAATTGCCGAATTTGTAAATTAGAAACACATTTGGCTGTGGCTAAGATTAAGTTAGCATGTATTGCAGTCACTGGGACTTCTCTGGAGCACTGAGGGGAGTATAATTACGCAGATTATTCCACACATCCTGGGTTGGGCCCCTGGGTGTACTAAGGGCACCTCAGTCACTGGGTTCTAGATCTGGGTGCTCTATACCCTGTGGCTATACCGTGGTGTAACAGTGTGAGAGCTGAAATCCCCCTCCCACACCCACAATAACCAGGCTAGCTCAGTCTGGAAGCAAATGAAGCTGTGTTTTGCAGGCAAAACTACAATCTGTGATGAATTGTAATGAATATGTACAAACAGACACTGCTCACAACATTTACAAATATGTACAATCAACAGAAAGACACAACCAAGCCCCCTGGCTTCCCCCTAAGGGGCCTTCCCCAAGGGGCCTCCCCCCAGCCAGAAGGACTCCCCCCAGACTCCCCTGGCAGAAGGCAGAGAGTCAAGAAGCAGAGAGGCTGTTAGACTTAGCTTGTCAAGGTCAGTAAGCAGGGGTGAGTGTTATCTTCTGAAGGCAGAAGAAGAAGAGAGAAGCAGAGCAAGCTGAGACTGCCTGACCTTGTTTTGAGTAGTGATTCTAAAATGTTTCTATCTCTTCAATGGAAGAGATGTTTAGAATAATCATTACTTTGCTTTCTTACACCCAACAGTGACCTATTTACATTCTTTCACTTTCTCTGCTCGAACTTTATGAGAAGAAAAATTAAAGACAGTCTTAAAATCATCACACATGGTGCCTTTGGACTGGAGGTCTCTGACAGGCAATGCTTACCTCCCTTCCACTCATCCCCTCAGTGTGGGCATTGCTGTCACACTCCCAGCTGGCAATGTGGGAAGGCAGCAGGAACCGGATTTCAGATTCTGGGAAGAGCCAGTGCTGCTTATTGCCTCACTGCGGTCACTGTAATAGATTCAGAGGTATCACATTCAGCCTAAAAATGCACCCAGGCCTGCCCTCCCCTTCCTGGAAGGTTACCATAGTTAGACATTTTGAATAGGGCAGAAGGGCGAATGGCAGTGGGGAAAACTCTGAAACACTCGGAGAAGCTGGTGGGTGCATGTAAAATAACATCTTTGAGGAAGTCAGACTGCATTCACCATGGAAAATTCTGTGTGAACACATGGAGCTTTAGCCTATATTTCTCCCTGATAACAGGCAACATTTTGGGGAAGGGGGAAAAAGAAGTGTTTAATTGGGCATCTTTTTTTCTTTCACAAGCTCAGACATCTTCCCTTCTTGTCTAAAGCTGTCATGGGAAAAAAGCCTCGTGCTTCTTTAGCTGGACACTGCTGTTGACAAGTAGAGGAAATGGGAAGCAATCTGTTCTCCCCAGAGCTCTACTGGCCACACAATGCTGGAGAGCAAGAGGAAGGAGAGAGGGATGAAAGCAGGCTGGCACCCCATGGACTGCAGCCCTACCAGGGAGGGCCATGCCAGTCAGTGCTTTGTGTGGCCATGCACCCATGCCAGCTGCCATCATGCAAAATGCCTTCCCTCTTGTTCTCTCTGTGCAGGCTTCTCTTCTCCCTGCTTCATCACACTGAGCATGGAAATCCAGCATCCCTGGAGTAGAAAGCTGCATCCTTTTCCCACAAAACAAAACAAGATGGGGAGGGTAAGAGCTTCCCTCTTCTTCCCAAATGGAGTTCTTCCACACTGCAACACAGTCTTGAGAGGAGACTGAGCCCTTCTCAGTCGAGGGGTTTCACACAACTGCAAGTCTGACCCAACTGTGAGACTAGCAGGCACTTCTGGAAAGCTTCCAGTTGCTCTTGAAACTTTTACTCAATATTTTCTGAAGGCAGCCCTGCACAGGGCAAGCAAGGAGGTGTGAGGCTTGCAGCACCAGGGAGGGTTGTGCTCAGCTTCCCTGAGCAAACGCTTTGGGCAGACGTTGTCTATGAACGCTTCATCAAAGCCAGGGGACGTTCTGTCATTGATGGAGACAGACAGGCCTCCCCAGTGAGCCATACCTTGCTTCCTGCTCTCCCTGCTGGATTTGGTACCTCTGGCTCTTACCCCAGAGACAGGCAGCCCCAAAACCCATCAGTCTCCCTGCCTTGGGGGAGCTCAGAAAGATGAACGTGTCATAGCCTGCAAGTCACTGGGGTTGATGAAGGCCCTGCACATGCATAATGTAACTATAGACAGGAGCAAGAACTCCACAGTTTGCTCCAAGCAGCTCTCTAAAGATGTCCCTGCAGCTGAGTTCAGTTCACACTCTTACCTGAGCATCTCTTTTCTCACTGACTCCAACCAGATGTGAGGTGTCACACAGCTGCTCAGTGCATGGAGCTCTGCCTAATCTCTGGATTTTGGTTTGATGGTGCATACTTCTGACTGTAAAGGGGAAATTGGAGCACTGAGCAATATCTACTGAATACTTTTTGATGAGCTACATTATCTTCCAATGGAATAAACAATTCTCCTAATGCAGGTTACTGTCCAAATCACATTTTCTCATTTATAGATAATATTAATATCACAGAATCACAGAATCAACCAGTTTGGAAGAGTCCTCCAAGATCATCAAGTCCAACTGATCACCCAACCCTAACTAATCAGCTAGACCATGGCACTAAGTGCCTCATCCAGGCTTTTCTTAAACACCTCCAGAGACATCAACTCCACCACCTCCTTGGGCAGCCCATTCCAATGGCCAATCTCTCTTTCTGGGAAGAACTTCTTTCTAAGATCAAGCCTAAACTTATCCCTGCACAGCTTGAGACTGTGTCCTCTTGTTCTGTCATTGGTTCCCTGGGAGAAGAGACCAACCCTCACCTAGTTAAACCTCCCTTCAGGCAATTGTAGAGAGCAAAATGGTCTCCCCTGAACCTCCTCTTCTCCAGGCTAAACACCCCCAGCTCCCTCAGCCTCCCCTCATAGGGCTGTGCTCCAGACCCCTCACCAGCTTTGTTGCCCTTCTCTGGACACGTTTGCCCAGAACTGGACACAGTACTCCAGGTGTGGTCTAACCAGTGCTGAGCACAGGGCAGAATGACTTCCTTGCTCCTGCTGGCCACACTATTCTTGATATAGGCCAGGATGCCATTGGCCTTCTTGGCCACCTGGGCACAGGTGCCTCATGTTCAGCCTGCTATTAATGATCTGCTTCTTGCTACTCCTTGGTTTCTAATTAATGAACACTAAACCCTGCAGATAAACAATGCAGCCTCCCTCTCACTGAATGCTCCTGAGGAGCCACCCAGCATCAGGAGGCACTGGTGAGGTTGGTGTGGCTGTCCTCCACCACTTTTAATGTCTGTCCGTGTTCCTGCACGCACTGCTTCGTGCTCCTTCTGGAATGATCTGCTTTCACACACTTGGTGCTTGCAGACAGAACCCATGCAAATACCCCACTCCATGTGGCCATTAGTCATGCTTGGTTACACTTTTCAACAGCTTCACAGTGTGAGCCCTGAAAAGGCCTTGCTCTCTTTCGCAGTTTTTAAAGCTTGCAACTGGTAGAGGTGAAGGACAAGGCTTCTGGGGTGAGTTTGTTTGACCTTTTTAATTCCACTACATTTTTATGGGAAAGAAATATTTCTGTGAACTACTGGACACCTACAGAGTCTGATGCTTAATTCATTTTGATGTTCAAAACACAAGAAATTGGGGCACCTAAGCTTTATTTTCACATAGAAGATTTTCCTTCTGGCTGTGGCAAAAGCTTTTGAAAAGTAGCCCCAAAGAGATGCAAGAATTCTACCCAGACACACTTCCCAAAAATTCTCTGAGTCTGGAAACTTTAGCAACATCTGCAAGGGAAGAAGGGCTAGGCAGTGAGGATCACCAGAGCAGTTTAGGAAAAACCCTCTTTCCAATAGCTAAGTGAAGAAGCTGTGCTCAAAACTGAGGTGAAGACAGTGCCAGCTGCACCCACCCATAATTTATACTCTGAGAAATTCTAGTCTCCTTACAACATCCCAGATTTACATTCTTGCAAAGGGACTGAACCTAAACTGGCATAAATGAGTCATATAAAACCCAAAGAAGATTCAGACCAAGTGCCCCCCTCCATGTACTTATAAAGTTACCTTCCAGGAGGAGGTCTCTGAGTATGCCTGGAGCACACACTGGGACAATTTACTCCTGGCTTGCACATTAGCAGATGTGATGCAAGTGGGCTTAACCCTGTGCTTGAGTGTGACCAAAGCTGATACAATGCACAGCACATCACACATTGCTTCTTAGTGCAGTCCAGGCTCTACTGGCACAAACTGCACATGAAAAGCAGCTGCCAGTACTGGGCACAATGGATACTGTAGCAACATTTGGCTCTGAAGTGATGGAACATAAAAAAAACCCACATGAGCACTGTGTACATAGTGTATGTTCCATATACAGTACTTTTTTTTTTTTTCTCCATTTTTTAGCCCCCTTTGTAGAAGGGACAGACCTCTCCCCACCCATTCAACTGAAATCATCTTCTGTCACCAGTCCCACTGGTGGCCCTAAGGCTGCTGCCAGTGTTACTCCCCATGCAGGTCTCCTTCCCTGCTCCCTTGAAGTCTACCAGTCCTGGCTTTGTCTCCTTTCCTCGCTCTCAGGAAGGAAAAAGGAAACCTGAGAAGGTTTCTTTCTCAGAAGCCATTTTCCTTCATCCAGAGCAGCTGCACCATGAAATTACTTGCCCAGCTATTGCCACCTGGCTGCTGCCTTCTGATCCAGCCTGCCACAGCCACCTCCTCTGCTCCCAGCTTGGCTGATGCATTGTTACAGCTCTGCTTCTGGAGTCAAATATCCATTATGCATCTCAGCTGTGTACCCTTTTGTTCTTGCAACCCATTCTCCACACTCCCCCCACCCCCCCCCTCCCCAGATATGGGGGAAGGAGGAAAGCATATTTTCCAGTAAAATACTCTGTGTATGAGGAATAATATTCTTATACATCTCAGTTAAAGTCTTTAAGGTTTCTGTTGGTAGATTATACTTAAGGTTTCTGTTGATAGATTATTCTGTCACCTTTTTGTTTGTTTGTTTCAATGAACACTGAAAGAATTCTGTTCCCCTTTGCAAAAGCCCTGCCTCCCTTTGCTAAGGAGAGACATGCACCTGTGAAATTTGTGCTTGCAGAGTTTTCTTGGATTTGTATTGTGCTCCCAAACATTTTCTGCTCTTTGCTCAGTGGATTCCAGAAAAAAAAAAAAAAAAAGTGTTAACATGAGGTCAGCTCATCAACTTGCTTTGCAACAAGACATAAAACAGCCACGAGAAAGGGTAGTATAAAACACATCTATGTAAGGAGAACTGGCTTGAAGAATAACTTAACACTCTGATTTCCTCCTCCTGCCCAAACAAATGAGAATTCTGTATTACTTAAAATCAATCAAACCTCAGAAGAAGAAAGGAAATCTTTTCCACCCATTCCTCTTCTAACTCTTGTTCTCCAAAGCATAACAAATGCTTGTACAGGCAGGAAATGTTTTATTGAGGGTGATGTCACTAGGAAGGTTAGGAGGAGAAGCTGACAGACCCAGGTGTGTTCAGACAGCAGAAAAGAAGATGAAGGTGATCTGCAGCTACCTACTGCAGGACAGAGAGAAGGCACAGTCACTCATCTCAGAAGTACACAGCAAAAGGCTGAGAAGCTGCAGGCCCAAGTTATGGTGAATTCACATAAAATGTTAGGAGAATTTGCTCATTCTGAGGGTGGTAGAACAGCACAAGAATTGCCAGTATTCTCCTGAACATGCTTGAAACTCAGTGATCTGACTCAAAGCAACCTGGTCCAACTCTGGAATTGGACCTAACTTCAAAGTTTTCACTGCTTTGAACAGGGGTTCTGACCAGATGATGTCCAGAAACGTCTTCCAAATTAAACTATTCTATGACCATATTACAACTGGGAGAGTGTAGGAAAGTCATAAACGAAACTCTGTTTCTCTCATGAACATTTCAGTTGTTGTAGAGCTGGACACAGATTCAAACCTCTTGGGTGCAAAGACAGCTCAAAGATTTTCAGCAGCACGAAAGTCACTGGATTGTTACTGTCCTGCAGACAGGGGATTGCCCAGGCAAGACCACTTGAGTCAGTGAAATGTTGTAGGGTGGGTGTGGGAAGGAAAAGGACTAGCCCTGTGCCAGAGAAGAAGGAGAGTTCTGGGGAATTAGCTCATGGTGCTGCCTGCTGCCAGGGGAAGTGAAGGATGGGGAGTCAGAAAATTTACATTCTGTTCCAGCAGTGTTTACCTCCTTACACATATCCTGCCAGGCAGCCAGCTTGGCTTTAAAGGACTATGGCATAGGTGACAGAGGCAGCAGAAGCAAGACTGTTTATGACCTTCTGTCATATTTAATCTGGAAGCTACAACAAACTATTTCCGTGCTTGAAAGTGTTCCTCACTTGTTTGCCATTATTCTATGTTATTTTTTTTTTCATAGGAAAAATCTGGTTTTTACAGTGAGGGTGGTGAGACAGGTTGCCCAGGGAAGTTGTGGATGTCCCCTCTGTGGAAATGTTCAAGGCCAGGCTGGATTGAGCTTTCAGCAGCTTGGGCTAGTGGGAGGTGCCCCTGTCAACGGCAGGGGAGTTGGAACTAAATGATCTTTAAGGTCCCTTCCAACCCAAACCATTCTATGATTCTGTAGAGATAAACAACCTATGAAGCTTTACTGTCCTGTTAGGTGAAGATTTTATGATAGCTGTACTGGCATAGGTCTATTTTGGAGTGCCATTCTCCTCCCATTCTGGTATTAGCTCAGAAATGCAGAAGCAAAGAGGTGCTAGTAGCAGACTCCATGGTGGACCTGCTTCTGAAAGCCCTCTCCTTCCCTTTCCCCATGCTTGATCTGCAACAGGCTGAATCCAGTGGCATTCAAATGTGCTGCAAACTCCATCTCTGCTCATCCTAGTATTCAAGGAGACCAGAGAACTGCAAGGAAGAGTATGTAGCAGAAAAAAATTGAAATTGCCCTTTTTGTTGCTAGAAGACCACTCAGGTGGATGTGGAACAATCGAGATTTTTATGCAAAAAAAAGAGCATTTAGATATTCTTTTTCTTTGTAGAAGAAACCAATGAAAGTTTTCAGACTTTATCACTGAATGTCATGCTAGTCCAATAAAACCCAATATTTTAAAGGTCCCTTGCAATCCAATTCATTCTATGATTTTGAAAAATCATTAGATCTTCAGTGTAGAAAGAACCAGCTTTCCAGAAAGGTGAAGTATGAACATGCTGCTCCTCTAAATCAGTCATGTAAGCTAGTCATAAACTGGAAGTCTCTTGATTCTCTGTCTGATGGTGTTTTGTAGCATTCAGAATGAAGTTCAGACAGTAAGACTCATCAATTTAAGAAGGACATTGAGATACTTGAACGAGTCCAGAGAAGGGCAATGAGGCTGGGGAGAGGTCTGGAGCACAGCCCTGTGAGGAGAGGCTGAGGGAGCTGGGGGTGTTTAGCCTGGAGAAGAGGAGGCTCAGGGAAGACCTTATTGCTGTCTACAACTACCTGAAAGGAGGTTGTAGACAAGTGGGGGTTGGCCTCTTCTCCCAGGGAACCAATGACAGAACAAGAGGACACAGTCTCAAGCTGTGCCAGGGGAAGTTTAGGCTTGAGGTGAGGAGAAAGTTCTTCACAGAAAGAGTAATTGGCTATTGGAATGTGCTGCCCAGGGAGATGGTGGAGTCACCATCCCTGGAGGTGTTGAAAAAAAAGATTGAATGTGGCACTTGGAGCCATGGTTTAGTTGTCAGGAGGTATTAGGTAATATGTTGGACTTGATGATCTCTGAGGTCTTTTCTAACCTGGTTTATTCTGTGATAGCAACAATTTACAGAGATCCACAAGGATGAGCAGATCTCCCCTGTGAAGAGAGACTGAGAGCCCTGGGGCTGTTTAGTCTTGAGAAGAGAAGACAGAGAGGATATCTCATCAATGTCTATCAATATCTGAGGGGTGGGTGTCAAGTGGAGGGGGCCAAGCTCATTTCAGTGGTGCACAGTAATAAGACAAGAAACAATGGATACAAACTTGAACGTAGAAGATTTCACCTCAACATGAAGAGAAACTTCTTTCCAGTGAGGGTGACAGAGCCCTGGAATAGGCTGCCCAGAGAGGTTGTGGAGTCTTCTTCTCTGGAGATTTTCAAAACTCACCTGGATGCATTCCTGTGTGGACAACCCTAAGTGATCCTGATTTGGCAGGGGGGCTGGACTCGATCATCTCTGGAGGTCCCTTCCAAACTCTAATGTTCTATGATTCTATGACTCCAAGACATTGGTTCATTTGTAGTCATTTCCTCCAAAACAAAAGTAACTGATTGCCCTAATTGTACCTTTTTCTCCAAAAAATGGTTATGAAAAGGGAGAATTCTGAGCCTAGATCTGAGATATCTTGTTTATATGATAAAAACAATGTCTGTGGATTTGTGTTGGCTTGGAAACAAGCGTTGGCATGAGAACTTTTTCCCATACAACTACTTCTTTATTTTGAGATTATTTTTAAACAACCACAGCATTCATTCTCTATCCAAGGATAAGACAAACATCACCCCAATTTTTTTTCTGAGTGATGTCTGTCTTAGTAGATCTTTACAGGGTATTTCTTAGACAAAGCTGATTATCTATTTCCAGTAAATGACCAACAGAAAGGAGCAGACTGATAATTTGGAAAACTAAGGATGTTTGATTCATCTCAATTTGATAAAGTCTCAATATTTATACTTTTATTTCATAATTGTGTATTATCTCTACATCTCTATCAGTTTCCCACACTGCTGGCTTTTATGCAAGCCTCCTAAACCCCAGGCCCTTCCATAACTCTGATTCCCCTGGCAGACTCCCTAATGAGATGTATAAGCTATCTGAATTTCTTTTTCGACTTTTAATTCTTGAACTGCCAGCAGGGTAAAATCCTTATGCTTTGAGCCCCTCTTAAAGCATAGAATCATAGGATCATAGGATCATAGCGTCACAGAATCATAGAATCATAGCATCATAGCATCATAGAATCATAGCATCATAACATCATAGCATCATAGCATCATAGCATCATGGCATCATAGAATCATAGAATCATAGAATCATAGCATTATATAATCATAGCATCATAGCATCATAGCATCATAGAATCATAGCATCATAGAATCATAGCATCATAGAATCATAAAATCATAGCATCATAGAATCATAGTATCATAGAATCATAGAATCATAGAATCATGCATCATAGAATCATAGAATCATAGCATCATAGAATCATAGAATCATAGCATCATAGTGTCATAGTATCATAGCATCATAGAATCATAGCATCATAGTGTCATAGAATCATAGCATCATAGAATCATAGTATCATAGAATCATAGAATCATAGAATCATAGCATCATAGAATCATAGAATCATAGCATCATAGAATCATAGAATCATAGCATCATAGTGTCATAGTATCATAGCATCATAGAATCATAGCATCATAGTGTCATAGTATCATAGCATCATAGAATCATAGCATCATAGTGTCATAGTATCATAGCATCATAGAATCATAGAATCATAGCATCATAGAATCATAGCATCATAGCATCATAGAATCATAGCATCATAGTGTCATAGAATCATAGCATCATAGAATCATAGCATCATAGTGTCATAGTATCATAGCATAATAGAATCATAGAATCATAGCATCATAGAATCATAGCATCATAGCATCATAGAATCATAGTATCATAGAATCATAGTATCATAGAATCATAGAATCATAGAATCATGCATCATAGAATCATAGAATCATAGCATCATAGAATCATAGAATCATAGCATCATAGTGTAATAGTATCATAGCATCATAGAATCATAGCATCATAGTGTCATAGTATCATAGCATCATAGAATCATAGCATCATAGAATCATAGCATCATAGAATCATAGAATCATAGTATCATAGAATCATAGAATCATAGAATCATGCATCATAGAATCATAGAATCATAGCATCATAGAATCATAGAATCATAGCATCATAGCATCATAGAATCATAGCATCATAGTGTCATAGAATCATAGCATCATAGAATCATAGCATCATAGTGTCATAGTATCATAGCATCATAGAATCATAGCATCATAGTGTCATAGTATCATAGCATCATAGAATCATAGCATCATAGTGTCATAGTATCATAGCATCATAGAATCATAGAATCATAGCATCATAGAATCATAGCATCATAGCATCATAGAATCATAGCATCATAGTGTCATAGAATCATAGCATCATAGAATCATAGCATCATAGTGTCATAGAATCATAGCATCATAGAATCATAGCATCATAGTGTCATAGTATCATAGCATCATAGAATCATAGAATCATAGCATCATAGTGTCATAGAATCATAGCATCATAGAATCATAGCATCATAGTGTCATAGAATCATAGCATCATAGAATCATAGCATCATAGTATCATAGTATCATAGCATCATAGAATCATAGAATCATAGCATCATAGAATCATAGCATCATAGCATCATAGAATCATAGTATCATAGAATCATAGTATCATAGAATCATAGAATCATAGAATCATGCATCATAGAATCATAGAATCATAGCATCATAGAATCATAGAATCATAGCATCATAGTGTAATAGTATCATAGCATCATAGAATCATAGCATCATAGTGTCATAGTATCATAGCATCATAGAATCATAGCATCATAGAATCATAGCATCATAGAATCATAGAATCATAGTATCATAGAATCATAGAATCATAGAATCATGCATCATAGAATCATAGAATCATAGCATCATAGAATCATAGAATCATAGCATCATAGAATCATAGTATCATAGAATCATAGAATCATAGAATCATAGCATCATAGCATCATAGAACCATAGCATCATAGTGTCATAGAATCATAGCGTCATAGAATCATAGCATCATAGTGTCATAGTATCATAGCATCATAGAATCATAGCATCATAGCATCATAGAATCATAGCATCATAGTGTCATAGAATCATAGCATCATAGAATCATAGCATCATAGTGTCATAGAATCATAGCATCATAGAATCATAGCATCATAGTGTCATAGTATCATAGCATCATAGAATCATAGAATCATAGCATCATAGAATCATAGCATCATAGCATCATAGAATCATAGTATCATAGAATCATAGTATCATAGAATCATAGAATCATAGAATCATGCATCATAGAATCATAGAATCATAGCATCATAGAATCATAGAATCATAGCATCATAGTGTAATAGTATCATAGCATCATAGAATCATAGCATCATAGTGTCATAGTATCATAGCATCATAGAATCATAGCATCATAGAATCATAGCATCATAGAATCATAGAATCATAGTATCATAGAATCATAGAATCATAGAATCATGCATCATAGAATCATAGAATCATAGCATCATAGAATCATAGAATCATAGCATCATAGCATCATAGAATCATAGCATCATAGTGTCATAGAATCATAGCATCATAGAATCATAGCATCATAGTGTCATAGTATCATAGCATCATAGAATCATAGCATCATAGCGTCATAGTATCATAGCATCATAGAATCATAGAATCATAGCATCATAGAATCATAGCATCATAGCATCATAGAATCATAGCATCATAGTGTCATAGAATCATAGCATCATAGAATCATAGCATCATAGCGTCATAGTATCATAGCATCATAGAATCATAGAATCATAGCATCATAGAATCATAGCATCATAGCATCATAGAATCATAGCATCATAGTGTCATAGAATCATAGCATCATAGAATCATAGCATCATAGTGTCATAGAATCATAGCATCATAGAATCATAGCATCATAGTGTCATAGTATCATAGCATCATAGAATCATAGAATCATAGCATCATAGAATCATAGCATCATAGCATCATAGAATCATAGTATCATAGAATCATAGTATCATAGAATCATAGAATCATAGAATCATGCATCATAGAATCATAGAATCATAGCATCATAGAATCATAGAATCATAGCATCATAGTGTAATAGTATCATAGCATCATAGAATCATAGCATCATAGTGTCATAGTATCATAGCATCATAGTATCATAGCATCATAGAATCATAGCATCATAGAATCGTAGAATCGTAGAATCATAGAATCATAGAATCATAGAGTCATAGAATCATAACATCATAGCATCACAGAATCATAGCATCATAGCATCATAAAATCATAGTATCATAGAATCATAGAATCATAGCATCATAGTATCATAGAATCATAGCATCATAGAATCATAGCATCATAGCATCATAGAATCATAGTATCATAGAATCATAGAATCATAGCATCATAGTATCATAGAATCATAGCATCATAGAATCATACCATCATAGCATCATAGAATCATAGTATCATAGAATCATAGAATCATAGAGTCATGGCATCATAGAATCATAGAATCATAGCATCATAGTATCATAGAATCATAGCATCATGGCATCATAGAATCATAGAATCATAGCATCATAGAATCATAGAATCATAGCATCATAGCATCATAGATCATAGTATCATAGAATCATAGAATCATGGCATCATAGAATCATAGAATCATAGCATCATAGTATAGCATCATAGAATCATAGCATCATAGAATCGTAGCATCATAGAATCATAGCATCATAGCATCATAGAATCATGGCATCATAGCATCATAGAATCATAGAATCATAGTATCATAGTATCATAGAATCATAGAAACATATCATCATAGAATCATAGAATCATAGCATCATGGAATTATAGAATCATAGAATGGGCTGGGCTGGAAAGGACCTCCAAAGGTCATCTAGTCCAACACTTAAGTCCCCCTTCCCCTTCCCCACAGTCAACAGGGGCATCCTCAACTAGATCAGGTTGCCCAGGACCTTGTCAAGCCTCACCTTGAATATCTCCAGGGAAGGAATCTCAACCACCTCCCTGGGCAATCTGTTCCGGTGTTCCACCACCCTCATACTAAAGAACTTGCTCCTAACATCCAATCTAAATCATCTGTTCTCTGATTTGAAGCCATTGCCCCTTGTCCCATCACCACAGGCCTTTGTAAACAGGCTTTCTCCATCCTTCTTGCAGGCCCCCTTTGGGTACTGAAAGGTTGCTATTAGGTTTCCCCAGGGCCTCCTCTTCTCCAGGCTGAACACCCCCAGCTTCCTCAGCCTGTCCTCGTAGCAGAGCTGCTCCAACCACCTGATCATTTTCATGGCTCTCCTCTGACCTACTTCATCAGGTCCCTGTCCTTCCTATATAGAGGGCTTCAGACCTGGGCACATTACTCCAGATGAGGTCTCACCAGAGCATCTGAGAGGCATGCACAGAGTAAAAATTATTTTTTTTTTCCATCCAATCTTGACTCAGACTTAGATATTCTCCCCAGCATCATATAGGAAGCTTTTGAGAGAGCCTTCACTCAATTCTGTTTCCCAGCCAGCCTGTTGAACTTTCCATGTCTCTGGCCATAGCTTTCACCTTTGGGAGAGCCTCACACAAAACTTTCTTCTTTCTGAGGAAACATACTTCTTTCCCTTGATCTCTACAGTTGCCTCTTGTAAGAAAAACTTTTGGTCAAAGTAAAAGAACTGGTAGGGGTATAAAGCTGCTGTCTGGGGTTTGTCTTGCTGCTCATGGGCACTTGAGCCTTTTTTATTTTCTGCAGTCATACACTCCACCTCCCTTTGGAAGGGAAGACAGAGTTTTTCCTCTAGCAGCACTGCTTTTAGCCATGAGCTTAGATCACTCCATAATGCAAACTGTAATTCTCCTTGGCAGTTACTTCCCCTTGCAGTGCTCACCTTCTTGGCCATACAGGAGTCAGAAATGGAGGAGCCACTGGAGCATTATGCATGTGTCCTCCTCTCAGCTCAAAAACACAAAAAAAAAGACCCACACTTAAGATAAAGTGCTTTCAACACGACCTGCAATGAGAACATGAGAGGCCAAACTTTGCATGATTACAGTGGTGAAATGCCACAGATCTCAGTAGAATAACTGAATTTAAATGTGTGCTTGTGCAACTACACTGGCCCATGACCTCCTCAACCAAAAGCTGGCTGGTGACCTCTATCCCATCACCCAAAAAAAACACATTAGAGGACGTAGTTCCTAGTTTTGCTTTGGGAATGAGAAGATAAAACACTTTCCTGTCACCATGGAAATATGCAGCAAAACACAGTTAGAAGCTAAGAAAGTTAACAAAACTCAGATTGCTGAACTAGGGAGTCTTTACAGCATTTTTCAACACAATGACAATTTTTTTTTCTACTCCTTTGATAAAAATGTGTACATTTGATAAATAATGGCCTTAATAATGTGTACAAAAGTCTTCATTAATTTTTCCAAATGGTCACTGGAATTGGTTCAGACTGTCAGCATTTAAAGCACTTGAACAAAGTACAGACAGTTGTAGAACCACTCACATCTGCTGGTTTGCCATATAGAATTAAAAATACCTTCCAGTGCAGCCCACAAGCATGACTCCAGAAAGGAAATCTGGGAAATGCTGAATGGGGGTGGGAGGCAAACGTTGTGATGGCCTATGAGCTGGACTGCTCTCAGGCTGCACAGAAATCAGGTCCGGGAGTCCCATCCACCCAACAAAACCATCTCAAAGAATCATAGAATGATTTGAGCAGAAGGGACCTCCTAAAGTCATCTAGTCCACCCACCCTGCAATGAGCATGGACATCCTCCATTAGATCAGGTTGCCCAGAGTCCCATAGAGCCTAACCTTGAATATCTCCAAGGATGGGGCCTCAACTACCTCCCTGGCTAACCTGTTCCAGTGTTCCACTACCCTCATGGTAAAGAACTTCATCCTCATGTCCAAACTAAATCTCTTCTTCTGTAATTTCTAACCATTGCCTCTTGTCCTGTCACTACAGACCTTTGTAAACAGTCCCTTTCCAGCCTTCTTGTAGGTCCCTTTCAGCTAATTGGAAGCTGCTATTAGGTCTTCCCAGAGTCTTCTTCAGGCTGAACAACCCCAGCTCCCTCAGCCTGTCCTTGTAGGAGAGGTGTTCCAGTCCCTTGATCATTTTCATGGCCCTCCTCTGTACCAGCACCACCAAGTCCATGTCCTTCTTGTGTTGACAACACCACAGCTGGACACCAGTGAGGTCTTACCAGAGCAAAGTTTCCTTTGTTCATACTATGCCCTTTTCTAGATGCATTGCAGAGGGATGAGCATGACTGCATGGAAGATGAATCACTTTTACACTCAGCCAATAAAGCAGAAAATGTGAATGAAACAACCCTTTTAATAACTTTGGCTTGTTCTGCAGGGGGATTTTTCCCATCAAGTCTCACCTTGAGACATATAAGGCCGAACTTAGTGGGACCCTGAGAAACCTATCTAGTTGGAGATGTCCCTGCTCACTGCAGAGGGCTTGGACAAGATGACTTTTGAGGGATCCTTCCAACCCGATGTGTTCTACGATTTAAAAATCAGGAGTGAAGCATCAGGTTTGGCATTCAGCTGGGAACCAGAAACATATGGAACAGGGCACATGGATGATGTGCTCCTGGCAACCCAAAGTGGACCATTTGATTTCTGAGCCATTTGCAGCCTCGCTCTAAGGTCTGCAATTTCATTACTTAGCAATCTCAGTGATTCATTTGCAGTCCATAACTATGTGGCTCTCTACAGGTAGGTCAAAGCCAATGGGCTGAAACAAGTTCCTCTGCCAGTATGTGCTAGTTTAACACAACCTTCCCCCTGCAACACAGAAGTGAGGGACAAGTAACACACAAACAACTCTGGGTTCAGATAAAGAGCTGTCTATAAATATCTGAGGGGTGGGTGCCAAGTGGAGGGGGCCAAGCTCTTTTCAGTGGTAAACTGGAACAACAGGTACAAGCTTGAACATAGAAGATTTCACCTCAGCATGGGGAGAAACTTTACAGTGAAGGTGACAAAGCACTGGAACAGGCTGCCTGGGGGTTGTGCAATCTCCTTCTCTGAAGACTTTCAAAACCAGCCTGGATACATTCCTGTGCAGACTACACTAAGTGATGCTGCTTTGGTAGGGGGGTTGGACTCGATCTCTGGAGGTCTCTTCCAGCCTCTAATCATAGAATCATAGAATCATAGAATCATCGAATCAGTCAGGGTTGGAAGGGACCACAAGGATCAGCCAGTTCCAACCTCCCTGCCATGGGCAGGGAAACCTCACACTACATCAGGCTGGCCAGAGCCTCATCCAGCCTGGCTGCAAACACCTCCAGGGATGGGGCCTCAACCACCTCCCTGGACAACCCATTCCAGGCTCTCACCACCACTCTCATGGTGAAGAACTTCTTCCTCACGTCCAGCCTGAATCTCCCCACTTCCAGCTTTGTTCCATTCCCCCTAGTCCTATCACTACCACTAATGTTCTGTGATACTGTGATAAGCTGAATAAATGAGATGATAATAATAGTATGCACAATTATCTTAGCCTGTTTGCAGAAAAAGCATAGCATCCAGCAGCAGCAGCAGGCAGAAGCAAGTGAGCTAAAAAGCCAAGCCCCAGCACTATCATTTTGAAGCTGACATAAGGAAGATGGTTCTGAATAACAGCAACAAATCTGAATTCAACCCATGACAGAGGCAAGCAGGAAGGGCACCAAGACTATGGGACCGTGGAGAGCTGTCCCTTTGATGCACTGGGACACCAGTGTTAGAGACACCTGCATTCCTAACTTCTGTCTGACTTCTGTGCGAGTTAAGAAGCCTAAATAACCACATGGATCTGGGACAAATGTCTCTGAAGTGTTTCATCTGCTCAGAGCAACTATCCCTTGTTAGCCCAACATTAATTCTGGGGGATGGGTTTCTGGTGCATGTACCATAATAATTGAAAAGATCACATGCCAGTGAAGATTCACAGAGGTATTACCTGTGGGCCAGGGTGAAACCAGCCAACAGTGCTCCCTGTAATCTCCCAGAGCACCGCACACCTCATAATGACATCAAGTTACACCTGAGAATAGAATAGCAGGAAGGAATTGGTAAGGCTTAAATCTGACTTTCCACAGATGGTTCTGCAATTTAAGCCTGGACCACAAGCATAAACTTGCTTGGAAAGCACCTCAGCTCAAGCTGGATAGCTGAGAAGAACAAAGAGAGATGCTGAAAAGCAAAGCAGAGCCCTTTGCTGAAGTGTTTCCACACAAGGCAGAGCTAGACATTGCTATCTCTTTTTAGCCTTCTCACAGTGTGATGTAAATCATACAGCAATACTCCAGGATAAAAACCAGTGGATTGTGGCACATACTATGCATTGTATAGCCACATGTTAGCAACCTGTTCCAGTGTCTCACCACCTTCATGGTGAAGAATTTCTTCCTAACATCCAATCTAACCCACTTCTAGTTTTGCTCCTTCCTTGAAAGTGAATTGAAGGATTTAATTTAAATTACCAGTTGAAGGTTGGTCCCATATTCTGTGATCTCAGGGGATAAACTTCAAGTGACCTTCCTTTGCAGAGGAACATCAAATTAACAAATTGACCAAACACAAGCCCATGGTACCCAATGGAGTACACACACAGGTGCTGAGAGGGCCACTCTTGATCGTTGTTGACAGATTATAGCAAATGGGAGAGGCTTTGGGGGAATGGAATAAAATATATGACACTGCCATCTTCTAGAATGGCAATAAAGAGGATCTGGGGAGTGAGGCCAGTCAGCCTTACCTGTATCTCAGGGGAAAGGATGAAGCAAATAATCCTGGAATCATTTCCAAAGATATTAAGGACAAAAAGGTTACTGGGAAGAGTCAGTGTAGATACACAATGGACAAAAAATGCTTGACATTCTGATGGTCTTCTGTGATGATTTGACTAGTTTGATGGATGAGGAGAGAGCAGTGAATGTTACTTGATTGAACAAAAAGATTTTTGGCACTATTTTTCATAATATCCTTGCTGGCAGGAGGGATGAAGCAAAGCCTGTTAAAGTAGACAGAGAGTTGGATTGAAAACTGTCTTAACTGACTAGTTCAGGGTGCTGGTAAACAGTGGCACAGAGTCTGGTTGGAGACCACTCACTAGTGGTGTACACTAAGGGCTGATGCTGGGGCCATTAATAGATGGGGAGAGTCTAAGAGAGCTAACACTGTTCAGCATGGACATTGATATCACTTAGATGGGGAGAGTCTAAGAGAGCTAACACTGTTCAGCATGGACATTAACATCACTTAGATGGGGAGAGTCTAAGAGAGCTAACACTGTTCAGCATGGACATTAACATCACTTAGATGGGGAGAGTCTAAGAGAGCTAACACTGTTCAGCATGGACATTAACATCACTTAGATGGGGAGAGTCTAAGAGAGCTAACACTGTTCAGCATGGACATTAACATCACTTAGATGGGGAGAGTCTAAGAGAGCTAACACTGTTCAGCATGGACATTAACATCACTTAGATGCGGAGACTCTAAGAGAGCTAACACTCTTCAGCATGGACATTAACATCACTTAGATGGGGAGACTCTAAGAGAGCTAACACTGTTCAGCATGGACATTAACATCACTTAGATGGGGAGAGTCTAAGAGAGCTAACACTGTTCAGCATGGACATTAACATCACTTTACAGACTACGCAAAGTTATTGGCCCTATGTTAATGTCCTTCTGTCAACCTTCTGATGAATGCTGGAAAACCACAACATCGCAGCATGTGAAATATGAAAGTATTATGTAGACTAAGTAGACTACAATGAAGACAATCATTGTTGAAAAAAACAACACAATGTCAGGATTTGGGGAGAGGGAGGGGGAGCTGGTTGGTCCTAGGGGATACAGGACTTCCCACTTTCTGTGTTAATCTAAGCCCATCTGTTTCATGACCTATTACTTCTGGGCATTATCATTCCCATGAACACATAATGATGTCTGCATGACTTCAGCTTCAGACAGGAGGGCCATAAGGGTGGGGAGGCTTGTTTTGTTTCCTAGTTTTAGGTGGAGGGGGCCGCTAACTCCAGCTGAAGGAATTGATCCCTCGCTGGTTTAAGACTCTAAGAACTAGCTGTTCTGATCAGCACATAGCTCTGAGTGCAGTCATAGCTGGGTTAAACCATCTCCCTTCTCACTTAAACACATAACCTGAAGCACTGAGAGAGTTGGTATGAGGTATTTTTCCACTATAACCCAAGTTGTCTTTCAAGCTGATTTATATGATAGATATTTTTCAGAATGGCTGAACAACCTTTCATTTAACTTTTTCATCCTGTGAGAAACTGAGGTCTTATAACCATAATTTATTCACTGGCCAGGAATTCGCAAGCCTGGTGTATTTCAGAAAACAAATTTTAAAAATAAAATTAAATTAAATTAAAAAGTAAATTAAGAAGTAAACCAAAATAAAACATAAACAAATAAAAGACAATAAAATAAAAAGTAAAATAAAATACAATAAAATACACCAAATTAAATAAAATTTATAATAAACTTATATATAATATGTATAATAAATCAATATATAATAAAAATGTATATAATAAATTTATATATCATTTATAATAAAAATAGATGCAATAAATTATAAAATAAATAAATTAAATTAAAATAAAAATAAATAAAAAATCAATTAAATTAAATTTAAAATACATTAAAATCAAATTAAGTTAAATTAAAGGTAAAATAAATTAAAATCAAATTTGAAAAAGTTAAATTAAATAAAAACTAAATTAAATTAAAAATAAATTAAATTCAGTAAAAATTAAATCTAAAATAAATTCAATTAAACTAAAATTAAATTAAAAATTAAATTAAACTTCATTTAATTTAAAAATAAATTAAATTCAATAAAAATTAAATTTTAAATTAAATTAAATTAAAACAAAATTGAATAAAATAAAATTTAAATTAAAATATGTTAATTAAATTAAATTAAATTAAATTAATAGAAATAAAATTTTAAAATAAATTTTAAAAATAAAATAAAAATAAAATTTAAAAGTATAATAGAATAGAATAGAATGTAATATAATAGAATAGAATAGTATAGAATAGAATAGAATGTAATATAATATAATATAATATAATATAATATAATATAATATAATATAATATAATATGATATGATATGATATGATATGATATGATATGATATGATATGATATAATATAATATAATATAATATAATATAATATAATATAATAATATAATATAATATAATATAATATAATATAATATAATATAATATAATATAATATAATATAATATAATATAATATAATATAATATAATATAATATAATATAATATAATATAATAAATCCTGACACACTGAATGGATTTTAGAATCAGAAAATGGCTAATGATACTTTGAGGTACTGTCTTTTGTGGTCCACATGTTGTATTTTTAAAAATATTTTCTCTACTAGCAAAAGAATCCCAGCCCAGTTTCCACAATCTCCCAGGCTCATTTTGCATTGTTTGGGGCAAAATGGAGAAATAAGCCTTGCAGGAGAAAAGCAGTGGCGTTAAAAACAGGAGCAAAAGTCACTCGCAAGACCTGCTTGAAGTAATCCCAGTGTCAGGATGGAAAAATGCTCCGTTTTCTGAACACTAGCTCTGAAAATCTAAGGGGAGGAAAATTATGCATCGGTATATTTATTACCATCCCATGTGAGAATATGCTGTCATTACCCAACAGATAAGTATTTGGTGTGAACATGAAGCCTGTATGCAATCCAACAGTGTGTTTTGCTGGAGCAAGAATCTGACACTTATGCTTTATAAGGAGAAACAGAAATGCAGCTTTCCCTGCTCCTTGGGGAAAAAA
Organism: Indicator indicator; assembly: GCF_027791375.1. Lineage (NCBI taxonomy): Eukaryota > Metazoa > Chordata > Aves > Piciformes > Indicatoridae > Indicator > Indicator indicator. The sequence goes on along the minus strand of NC_072011.1, from coordinate 6,573,460 downwards.
AAAAAAAAAAAAAAGATGGTCACATCACTGTGTGAACAGATATCTGCTAAGTAGAACCATACCTTCGTTCATACCTCTCCCACCCACCAAGAGAAAAACTAACAACAAGCTTTTCCCAAATACCGAGCCTCTTGTAGCTACTTGAGTCTGATTAATCTCCAGTCCTGGGAAAAAGTTCGCTTTTAAGATGGGGTGCATCAAGAAAAGTGTGTCCAGTAGGTCTAGGGAGGTTCTCCTCCCCCTCTACTCTGCCCTGCTATCATCATTCATGGTAGGACCTTCATGTTCATTGCAATTGATGCTAAACTGCATTACTTGTTGCATTTTTGAGGCATGCTGTGAGCCTGCACACTTCTGGGCTCCCCAGTTCAAGAGAGACAGGGATCTGCTGGAGAGAGTCCAACGGAGAGCCACAAGGATCATCACTGCACTTGAGCATCTCCCCTATGAAGAGAGACTGAGAGCCCTGGGGCTGTTTAGTCTTGAGAAGACTGAGAGGGATTCTGATCAATGTGTATAAATATCTGAGGCATGGGTGTCAAGTGGAGGGAGCCAAGCTCTCTTCGGTGGTGCACAGTAATAAGACAAGGAGCAGTGGATACAAACTTGAACATAGAAGGTTTCATCTCAACATGAGGAGAAACTTCTCTACAGTGAGGGTGACAGAGCACTGGAACAGGCTGCCCAGGGAGGTTGTGGAGTCTCCTTCGGTGTAGACTTTCAAAACTCACCTGGATGCATTCCTGTGTGGACTACCCTAGGTGATGCTTTTGGCAGGGAGGTTGGACTCAATGATCTCTGGAGGTCCCTTCCAACCTCTACCATTCTGTGATTCTATTTAGCTTAATGGATAAAGTTTTTCCTGAGTACAACATTTCAGTGATTTTGCATAGGAAATGTAAACATTGAAGAGAAGACAAATGGTTGGGTGAGAGATATCACCTAGCTGACACATGGGCTTCACAAAAAATGATGGCAGTAATGGAGAGAAATTAGCCTGTGTCACAGGGAACAATTATTGTTGTCCATTTACATAATACCATCATCTTGCTGGATTTCTTTTCTACCCTCTTGGTAGTGGCAAGGCAAGTGACTAATATATTTAGTGTTATGAGAACTCCACAAGGCAATGATGTCACATTACTCAATTCGTCTCCTGTGTCCTCCAAGGAGTCAAAGGTCTCGTGTACACTCAAAGGAAAATCAAGTGACTTAGTCTAAAATGAAGCTGCTTTCCAACATAAACAAAACCAAAGATCCAGATTTTTTTTTTTTTTCAGTTCTGACAAACTAATTTGAAACTTAACAGTTAGGGCCTCACTTTGAAACAGTAAATTTTTATTTTCTTCTTTTTTTTTTTTTCTGTTAAGTAAAAGAATAGTGCCAAATGCTGTCAGAGCGTGAAACTTACTGGTATGAGATTCCTCTGTTAGATGAAGTTTCCTACACTGATCTTATGCTGCCAACAACTAAAATACCTTTTAATGTGTTCTGGCTTCTAATGTATTGCACTGCCTGCTTCCCATATGTTTACCATTATCCATAGGCTCATCAGTCCCCTTTATTTTCAGTGGAGGCAGTTGTGGAAGGAGGCCAGATTGTGCAGCAACACAGTTCCGGTAGTGAAATTAACAACTGCACAATATTCCCAGAGAAGTAGTCCTGTTCACTTCTGGCCATAAGCCTGTTTCTGACACACAAAGAAATGTCCATAGGAAAGGAGCTGTGTGTGTGTTTGTATGCATGTTTGTAAGAGCATGGCTGTGCAGTGTCACATACATGACACATCACAGAACCCGCTTCGTGTGCAGCTCAGATCCTCACCAGGTTGGATAACCATTGGTGATTCCATTTATTTTACAGCATGAGAAATCAAGGTACTGAGGTGTGAGGGTGCCAAGTAACTTTCCCAGAGTCCTGCCACGGGTGTGAGCCAAGCCAGAAGCAGAGCATAAGATTGCAGCTCTGGAGCATCCTGTTCCTGGTGGCAATAATGGCTGAAGGTGTTTCTGCACCTTACCCCAGCCCCCTGCTCTTCTCCCAGTTTCCAAGCTGAAGTACAGTGCCTCATCAGCGCAGTGCCCATGTGGTTCTACCAACATAGATGTTTGTGGGGAAAGGCCAGGAACAGGTCAGGAAAATGGCTTTAAGAAAAAAGTTGGGAGGTTTTTTTGTTGGTTGTGTTTTGGGTTTGGTTTTGGGGTTGTTTATTGGTTGGTTGGCATTTTGTTTTGTTTGTTCCGTTTCGGGTTTGGTTTCTTTTTTGGGGAGGGGGTGTGTTGTTGGGTTTTGCGGGGTTTTTTGGTTGTTTTTTGGTTGGTTTTTTGGTTGGTTTGGGGCCTTTGTTTGTATTATAATGTAGAGAATGCATTTTGTGAATCACAGAGTGCTTTAGGTTTAACTGGCCTTAAGGATCATCTGGCTCCGACACCCTTGCCATGGGGAGAGACACCTCCTACTAGAACAGGTTCCTCAAGGTCCCTGCCAAAGTAGCTTTGAAGGAGAATCAGGAAAGGGAGAGAAGACCCACAAGTTGAAAAGAAAACAGATTTAATGAAGTAGCCAAGCTGGTATCAATGTCAACACAAAGTGTACAGAGTAATACACAGCCCACAAAACCTCATAGTCTCCAGGAATGCAGTTCTCAAGAGCAGGAAAGGAGTAAGGAGGAGCCAAAGCAGAAAACCCAGGCAAGAGGCTCCCCTCTTCTTACCAAACTTCCCCCTTTATACTGAGAGTGATGCTCATGGTTTGGGATACACCTGTGAGCCAACTCCAGTCAGCAGTTCTGGCTGACTCCGAACTGCTGATGGTTTGCAGACCTTGGCTGGCCTGGGATTCTGTTCCAGCAGAAGCAGGACATCCTTCTGCATACTTTTGCTTTTTCCTCCTTAGCTTATCTGGAGAGTTGTACTCATAGTGTTGTAGGGAAAGATGATTTTAAGATGTGCTGGTTGCTTCTCTGCTGGTTGTGTGGAGCCTGGAGCACATACAGAGCAAAATGCTGCCAGTTTATGCCGTTGTGCTTGTTTTCTGAGTAACACAGTTATCATTTGGGCATTTCTTAGCTCTTCTCTGCTACTGACCTCAGAGGAGCCTGTCTCCTGCTTCCTGGCAATGCAAGGAATGCTCCTCTTGCTTTACTGTGTTCATACACAATAGTTTGTCCTGGAGTTCCTGGAGTTATGAGCATCAGGTTGACATTTCCCAGGAAATCAGCTTGGAGGATCGTGACTGGTTCCATCTGGCCTCAAAATTTAGGGGAATATTAAAGATTTTTCTTAGGGGAGTACAGCCAATTTGCTTGTTCTGCCTGCTTTTGTGGTGGGTTCTGGTTTGGTTTGGTTTTTCTTTCCTCTTTCCTTTCCAGTGCAGAAATTGGGTAATTTGACTTTATCAAACATTACACTTGTCTGTCAAACACAAACTGAACACAGAACTGCCCATTGTGAGTGAAGATCAGGTTCGTGAACATCTGACTAACATGAAAGTGTTCAAGTCCTTGGGACCCAACAGGATAGAGAGGACACAGTCTCAAGCTGTGCAAGGGGAAGTTTAGGCTTGATCTTAAAAAGAAGTTCTTCACAGAAAGAGAGATTGCCCATGGGAATAGGCTGCCCAGGGAGGTGGTGGGGTCAACATCCCTGGAGGTGTTTAAGAAAAGCCTGGATGAGGCACTTAGTGCCATGCTCTAGTTGCTTAGATAGGGTTGGGTGATCAGTTGGACTTGATGATCTTGGAGGTCTCTTCCAACCTGGCTCATTCTGTGATTCTGATTCTGTGATACACCCACAGGCCCCAAGGGAAATGGTGGATGAGGCTGCTAAAACATTCTTTATTATATTCCAAAGGTCATGGCAGTCTGGGCAAGTCCCCACTGACTGGAAAAAGGGGAACATAACCCCCATTGTCAAAAAGGGAAAGAAGGAAGAACCAGGGAACTACAGGCCAGTCAGTCTCACCTCTGTGCCTGGTAAGATCATGGAGCAGATCCTCCTGGAGGCACTGCCAAGACAGGAGAATAACAAAGAGGAGATTTGGTACAGTCAGCATGGCTTCAACAAGGGCAAATCCTGCCTGACAAACCTGGTGGCCTTCTATGAAAAGGTCACTACACTAATCAGTAAGGGGCAAACAACTGAGATCGTTTACCTGGACCTGAGCAAAGCCTTCACAACTGTCCCACACCACATCCTGGTCTTTTACTACAAACTATAGGCAAAATATAGGTTCAATAGATGGACAATTCAGTGGATAAAAAACTCCACTCTGGTGAGACTCCACCTGGAGAACTGCATCCAGTTCTGGAACCCCTGTTACAAGAAAGATATGGATGTGCTGTAGTGTGTCCAGAGAAGGGTCATGAGGATGATCAGAGGACTGGAGCTACTCTCCTATGGAGACAGACTGAGTTGGGGCTGTTCAGTCTGGAGAAGAGAAGGCTCCAAGGAAACCTTCTTGTGGCCTTCCAGTATCTGAAGGGGGCTACAAGAAAGCTGGGGAGGGACTTTTTAGGGTGTCAGGGAGTGATAGGGGTAGGGGGAATAGAACAAACCTAAAAGTGGGTAGATTCAGATTGGATGTTAGGAAGAAGTTCTTCACCATGGGAGTGGTAAGACACTGGAAGGGGTTGCCCAGGGAGGTGGTGGAAGCCTCATCCCTGGAGGTTTTTAAGGTCAGGCTGGATGTGGCTCTGAGCAACCTGATCTAGTGTGAGGTGTCCCTGCCCATGGCAGGGAGGTTGGAACTGGATGATCCTTGAGGTTCCTTCCAACCCTGACCATTCTTTGATTCTAAGTCCAAGACAAACCCCAATCCTCAAAACCACTGGACTATGATAGCCTCAACATTTGATTAAAAAGTGTATCTTTCAGTTCTTAACCATGCCTTAGAGCAAAAGAAACCACAGGATGACTCACTTTATTCTGGTGGGTGCTATGGACCATTCAAATAACTGCACATGTCTTGCTCAAAGACTGACTGACTTCAGGTTTTGAGAGATTACTGTAGACAGAGACTGTGTCATTCTGTGTGATAATGGAAACTCAAAATAAGTATCCATTTTACATATATATATATATGAATATATATTTATATAAATATATATGTTCAGCACATATTCAACAGACAGTGATTATATTTGGGGGAGTAAATATAGGTTTATATGTACATGTCTATATGAATGTATTTAAATACATAGCAGGCCAAATTCTGGTTTATTGTGGGTCTGTGTATAGAGGATGAGATCATGACATTCTTTGACAGGTGAAACCAAGCAAAGAACATTCTTATCTTCCCTGTAAGTAAGCATGGGTGAAAGATGCTCACGGGGAACAAAGAGATTAAATACCTGACAGAGTGCTCTGACATCTTTCCATCCCTCCCAGTGTCGTGTGGCTTTTAAGCATGCAAACACTGCAATCACATCAATATTCAAGATCACAGAGATGGTGGGAAAGGAAGGTGCACATGAGGCAGTGGAGATCCCATTTCATTCCTTCACATCCGTGCCACTTGTGTTACATCACTGCATCCTCTCATGCAACTTCAAGGATGTGAAATTAAAAGGACTGGGGCTTGGTGAAGGATGTGTGGAAACAGGAACAGGAGCAAACTGGAGAGGGATGGATATTATATTGTCTGCTTGGGTCCTGCTCAATCTGCATGAAGCCTGAGTGCTCCCACTGATGCAAATAATTCCTATATACTCCATCTTTTACTCTATGCTTAGAATCATACAATTGTTAGGGTTGGAAGAGACTTCAAGGATCATCTACTTCCAACCCCCATGCCGTGGGGAGGGACTCTATACACTAGATCAAGTTGCTCAGAGCCACATCCAGCCTGGCCCTAAAAATCTCCAGGGATGGGGCTTCCACCACTTCCCTGGGCAACCTGTTCCAATGTCTCACCAACCCCATGGTGAAGAATTTCTTCCTAACAACCAATCTGAATCTACCCACTTCTAGTTTTGTTCCATTCCCCCTAGTCCTATCACTACCTGGCACCCTAAAAAGTTCCTCCCCAGCTTTCTTGTAGCCCCCTTCAGATACTGGAAGGCCACAAGAAGGTCTCCTCAGAGCCTTCTCTTCTCCAAACTGAACAACCCCAACTCTCTCAGTCTGTCTACATAGAAGAGGAGCCCCAGCCCTCTGAATATCCTCGTGGCCCTTCTCTGGACATGTTCCATGTCCATATCCCTCTTGTAATAGAGGCTCCAGAACTGGACGCAGTACTCCAGGTGGGGTCTCACCAGAGTGGTGTAGAGGGGGAGAATCACCTCCCTTGACCTGCTGGCCACACTTCTTTTGATGCAGCCCAGGCTCTGATTGGCTTTCTGGGCTGCAAGTGCACACTGGTGGCTCATGTTGAGCTTCTCATCCACGAGCACCCCCAAGTCCTTTTCTTCAGGGCTGCTCTCAAGCCAGTCCCTGCCCAGCCTATATCGGTGCTTGAGGTTGCCTCAACCCAGTTGCAGTTATCAACTGAGTATTCTCAGCTCCCCAGCACCGGGAAGGAAAGTCTGAAGAAAGAAGTCTTTATCCTTCTGGGTTCTGGGAAAAAAGCAAACAAACAAAAACAAAAACAAAACCCAAACAGGTTCTTGTAGAATAAATAAAGTGGGTGGAAATTTCCTCTATCTGCTATATTTGGCCTGATCAAAGAACCTGCAGATTAAGACAGTAAATGGCATGGCAGAAATGTCAGTTGAATTCCTGAGCGCTCTGGATGCATTGCTACTATTGCACACAGTGAAGAAGCCACATGTGATGTCCTGTGAGGTGATCAGAACACTAACCAGACCTCCCAGCTGGTTTCAAATGCTCTCAGCTGGATGTGTTTGCTGGAAATGTGTCCTTTGGAGTACAGCCTCTCTTTTTCTCTTGTTGACTTGTGGTGGCACTTGTGACAAACCCTTAATTGTATAAACCTGAATTGCTGGGAAGTACAGGATTCATTTATTTTTATTTTTTTCCTCCACGTGCTGTTCCAGTGATGATGATGGCAGTGGCTTTGCACTGCCATACAGATATCAAACAGGATACAGCTGTGGTGAAGGAGAAATACTGTTTAAAAGGGAACACATATCCCTGGCATCCTTGGGGAGAGTCCCAGAGATCCTATGTGTTGTGGTTACTGCCAGAGCAACTGTCTCTTGTCTTTGTGTGGGAAGGACAACTGAAATAAGTCTGCCTTCACTGGGGAAACTCCTACACGGACAGAGTGATAGGGAACACATAAGCCTTAGGTGACAGAAGTTCTCCATTGCAGTGTTACATCTCTCTCTCTATTAGTTCTTCACCATTGAAGTGCACTGCTGGGACAGATCAATGACAAGGGGTCCAAAGCAAGCTCATCAGAGATGAGTGGTTCAGGTATTTGCTATCATCAAACAGCCATCCAGCTACATCTGCTGCAGGTTTACAAACCTTCCAAAGTAGGATGTTGCTGAATGAGACAGGCCAGGAAAACAAACTTCTCAAAACAGGCAATAGGCCAGGAACACAAAACAGAATCACCCTGAATTTCAGGGGCTGGAAGGGACCTCGAAAGATCATCCAGTTCAACTCCCATGCCAGAGCAGGATCACCTACACCAGATTACACAGGAAACCTTAATATGTATTTGATTGATGATATATGGCAACACAAGGAATGGTGCTGAGTACCCCAGTTGAATTTTTTGCCCAAGAAGGTGCTACCATATGAAAAATGTACATAGATATGGCTTTTATGTCAGCACATGTTGATCACAAAACTGATCAAAATTATTTCCTGTGCTAAGCAACAGGCAGAAGAGCCAAAGCAGACCAAAATTACTGAGATGTTTGTTTCTGTTCTTTACACTGAACTTAGTTTTTCTTTGAGGCTGACAGATAAACAACAGTCATGTTTATGGCACAAATCCAGCTCCACTGCAAACTTTTCAAGACATTATATTATATTACATCTCAGGACATTGTCATCTGTTTCACTAGATCACAGGATCACAGGATGTCATGGGTCAGAAGGGACCCAAGGAGATCATCAAGTCCAACTCCCCTGCCAGAGCAGGACCATTGAATCTAGGTCAGGTCACAGAGGAATGCATCCAGACAGGCCTTGAAAGTCTGCAGAGAAGGAGACTCCACAACCTCTCTGGGCAGCCTGTTCAGTGCTCTGTGACCCTTACAGTAAAGAACTTCCCCCTTGTGTTGAGATGGAACCTCCTGTGCTGCAGCTTACATCCATTACTCCTTGTCCTATCACAGGGAGCAAGTGAGCAAAGCCTGTCCCCTCCCTCCTGACACCCAGCCTTCAGATATTTATAAACATTTATTAAATCCCCTCTCAGTCTTCTATTTTCCAGACTAAAAAGCCCCAGGTCCCTCAGCCTCTCCTCATCAGGCAGTGCTCCAGCTCCCTAATCATCCTCATAGCCCTCCACTGGACCCTCTCAAGCAGATCCCTGTCCCCCCTAAACTGGGGAGCCCAAAACTGAACACAGTACCCAAGATGAGGTCTCACCAGGGCAGAGTGGATGTAAGGACATTTCACTGTAGAGGTGTCATGGGGGTATTTTGCAGAAGGACAGCTGAAGAAGAAGGAAAGATGAAGCCAAATAGGTCAACTCCAACTTTCCCTTGGCAGTCCTTCTGCCTTCTATGTGCTCAACTCTGTACAAAGCTGGTTTGTATCATTTTGAAGATTTTGGAAGCTTTGGCATGTGTTCATTATAGCAGTAAGAAAGGAAACATCTCTCTTGCCATCTTGAAGTGCATTAGTGGTTTATTGCTGTACTCCTAACTCATTCTGTGGAGAGTTATTTCCAATGAAATCTTGAAGAAGTCTCATTTGGAAATTATTAGAATCATAGAATCAGTCAGGTTTGGAAGGGACCACAAGGATCATCCAGTTCCAACCCCCCTGCCATGGGCAGGGACACCTCACACTACATCAGGCTGGCCAGAGCCTCATCCAGCCTGGCTGCAAACACCTCCAGGGCTGGGGCCTCAACCACCTCCCTGCACAACCCATTCCAGGCTCTCACCACTCTCATGGTGAAGAAGGGGGCCAGGCTCTTTTCAGTGGTTCACAGTGATAGGAAAAGGAACAATGGGTTCAAACTAGAACATAGAAGATTTCAGTTCAACATGAGGAGCAACTTCTTTCCAGTGAGGGTAACAGAGCCCTAGAACAGGCTGCCCAGGGGGGTTGTGGAGTCTCCTTCTCTGGAGATTTTCAAAACCCACCTGGATGCATTCCTGTGCAGACTACCCTAAGTGATGCTGCTCTGGCAGGAGGGTTGGACCTGATGATCTCTGGAGGTCCCTTCCAACCTCTGATATACTGTGATAACCATAACTCTCCCACAGGGGACAAAGTGCTCTGTAACAAAGATCAAAGATGTATTTGGGAGTGGGGGGGGAGGGGGGGGGGGCAGATAAGTGGAGGAATAAATGCTAAGGAAAAAAACAAAGAGTTGTAACTCAAACGTGATGATTTCTGTGAGGTTCTGATAAAACTGATAAAGAGGTTGCTGATTTGTCACCATTTACATCTCACTTGCAATCCCACAACTCCCTCCTTTAATTGAAGTTGCTTACATTTGTCCTAACTGTGCCTGGAATCATGATTATACGATGAGTGTTTGATTTATGTTAATTGTGTGCTTGGGGGGAAGTATTACAGACTCAAAATATACCTAATAACAATTTAACTTATTGAAGACTTAAGCAGGAGTGCCAGGAATTTGAAATATGACCTAATGGTGGCCAAAGGGAAAACTCAGACATAAGATATTTTATAACATAAAAATGAATGAACTGGAGAAGTTTGCTCAGAGAACTGAATTTTGCAGGACTTAATTAGCTGGGTTTATTCTTCTGGAAAGTACCATTTCAATTTGTTTAATGATGTTTGGAGTTCCCTTTTGTATTCTGGGACTTCTTGTTCACCTAGAGAGGATCCTGTGCTTGGCATGAAAAGTTAGTTGCAACAGAAGTGGATAAGTAAAGAAACATGCATCAGTAACACAGAATGTAACCATCAGAGGGAAGTGTTACTAGTTGCTCTGACTTGAGTTTGGCCTGGCAAGAATAAAGACAATAGCATGGTTTAGAAAAGACTGAAGTCAATGGATCCCAAGGAAGGCATATGAAGAAAAACAGATAGTGGGGAAGTTGAAGCCAAACTTTTCCTCATACTGAAATAGAGAGCTGCTTATGTGTGAGTGAGAAGGTGCAGAAAAGCAATCAGAGATGATCAAGCAAGAGCAAGACCTACATTGTGCAGCCTTTAAAGCAGAAGTAACTTAGAAACAAAGCAGGAGGGGATGTATCCACCTTGCTAGCAAGCTAGATCAATTCTTGAGGTTGCATTTTTTTTTGTACAAGACAGGAGGTAAGGTAGAAGTTGCTAAAATGAAGAGACATCATAGAATCATAGAATGGTCTGGGTTGGAAGGAACCTCCAAAGGTCATCTAGTCCAATCCCCTCAGTGGTAAGCAAGGGCATCCTCAACTAGATCAGGTTGCCCTGAGCCCTGTTGAGCCTCATGTTGAATATCAGGTCTGGGATATTCTGGATAAGAGGACAAAATGTGGGATGTTGTGGAGAGGGCAGTCAGCAAGATCAGAGTGAGCAAAAAATGGCAGTGGCTAAGCCAGAAAAATCATATAAAAATTAAAAGCTACTCTTCAGGACATGTTTCCTTACTTTCCCACATCAGAAATCTCATCGAGATGGATCTTCAGAAGTTGCTGTATCTGTATCTGTAGAGCAGCTACTTCTTGACTGAAGGGTGGGATTTGATGTGAGTTTGATCAGAGATGGAAGAGACTAAATTCTAATTTTAGTTTCCAGCAATATCTGAAGACTGACAGTGTCTGGACCCACTCAACCTATTTGGGAAGGTTGTCCCAACTGGATAAGCTTATAGCATATCTCAGTATAGCAAGGAGGATGCAGCAGTGGTCATGTGCACAAAGCACATAACTGCCAGGGGAGAGAAAAGGTTTTCTGTGTGTAACTGTACCCTCTAAAGAAGGTCTTTACTTGTAGTACCCAGAGTGATGAATGCCCCAGAATTCACAAAGTGCAGCATGAAACTCAGCTTCTTAATTTCCATTCCTCTCCCAAAAGGCCTCAGAGTTTTCAAAACCTTGAAACCCTTGAACCTGAAGCCTCTTCAGTCCTCCCACATCTATTGCCGCCTTGCTCCAGACACTGCATGAGAATCCTCCTCCACATCCTTTCAGTCCTCTGCTCTCTCCCATGTGCTCCATTCCCTTTTCTCTGACTCTTCTCTGTTGGCCTCGTAGTTCACCACATCACATCATATGTAGATGCTTTAGATTGTTTCCCTGACCCCTCCAAAGCTCAGAACATTTCAGGTCCATGCCCTTATCCTCTCCTCACCCACACAGATCACTAGCACCTACAGCCAACACCCTGCTGTGCAGCACAGCCAGCATTCAACTGCCTCTCCCCACAGATAGCATCTCAAAACCCAGACTCTGGCCAAATCATCCTTTCACTAAACAGTTCCCTGAACTCCAAGGACAGTAAAAGAGGCCAAGGATGATTAGAGGGCTGGAGCACCTCTTCTATGAGGAAAGATTGAGAGAGTTTGGGCTATTCAGTCTGGAGAGGATAAGGCTCCTGTGAGACCTTATTGTAGCCTTACAGTATCTGAAGGGGACTACAAGAAAGCTGGGGAGGGACTTTTGAGGGTGTCAGGCAATGATAGGACTAGGGGGAATGGAACAAAACTAGAAATGGGTAGATTCATATTGGATGTTAGGAAGAAATTCTTCACCATGGGGGCAGTGAGACACTGGAAGAGGTTGCCCAGGGAGGTGGTGGAAGTCTCATCCCTGGATGTTTTTAAGGTCAGGCTGGATGGGATTCTGGGCAACCTGAATCTGGGCAACCTGTGAGGTGTTCCTGCACATGGCAGAGGGGTTGGAACTAGATGATCCTTGAGGTTCCTTCCAACCCTGACCATTCTTTGATTTTAAGTTCAAAACAAACCCCAATCCTCAAAACCACTGGACTATGATAGCCTCAACATTTGATTAAAAAGTGTATCCTTCAGTTCTTAATCATGCCTTAGGGCAAAAGAAACCACAGGATGACTCACTTTATTCTGATGGGTGCTATGGACCATTCAAATAACTGCATGTGTCTTGCTCAAAGACTGACTGACTTCAGGTTTTGAGAGATTACTGTAGACAGAGACTAAATCAGCCAGGAGGTCTTTGTACTGGGGAAACATGACTAGGCAGGATATGTTCAAATTATTTCAGTAGGCAAATCACTACCACAAAGAAGAGAGAAAAACAAAGTATCTAGGGTCCTTACCAATCTGAAAATCCTTTCCTCTGTCATCAGTACAGAGGAGCCCAACTCTGCAAGCTGAGGAGTTAAGCTTTTCCCAAAAGTTTGCTACAGTAGCTTAGTGTGCCAATACAAAATATAAACCTGAGGGAAAATGTTTTCACTGTGAGGGTGACAGAACACTGGAACAGGCTGCCCAGGGGGGTTGTGGAGTCTCCCTCTCTGGAGATATTCAAGACCTCCCTGGATTCATTCCTGTGTGATGTGGCTTAGGTGAATGTGCTCTGGCAGGATGATCTTTTGAGGTCCCTTCCAACCCCTAACATTCTGTGATTCTGTGATTCTGTAACACATCCCAGCACACCTCTTGCTAGCTAACCAGCTATTTGCCCTGTTTCCCCAAACCTTTCCTAGGCGTTGTTCTGTTGCAGCCCTGGAGCTGACTAGCTGAAGCTAACTCAAACAGGTTGGTGAAAGACAGGATCACTAGAGCAAGAGACCAGATCTCAAAGGGAGCCAGGGCTTTGCTCCACCTGGGAAGCAGGGATTACTTCCCTAGCAAGCAGGAAAGGGCATGGCCTGATGTTAACAGCACCAGTCACAGCATCACAGCATCACAGTGTCACAGTATCACAATATATTAGAGGTTAGAAGGGACCTCAGAAGATCATCAGGTCCAACCCCCCTGCCAAAGCAGCATCACTTAGGGTAGTCTGCACAGGAATGCATCCAGGTGGGGTTTGAAAGTCTCCAGAGAAGGAGACTCCACAACCCCCCTGGGCAGCCTGTTCCAGGGCTCTGTCATCCTCACTGTAAAGAAGTTTCTCATACCCAGAATGCCCCTGCTTACTGAAGAGAGGGTTGGACTAGATGACCTTTGTAGGTCCCTTCTACCCCAGACTATTCTGTGATTCTGTGAATCCAAATCATCAAAAAGGAATTGAACCCTCTCTAGCTGCAGATGCATTTATGACTGTGCTGAAAAGTCAGGTCCTTCATCCAAGAAACACCTTGTTCTGGCAAGGGTGTGAGCAGAGAAACAGAGAAAAATGACTCTGAAATGGCTGCAGTATCAAGAGCTCTCTGAGGAAGAGATTCACAAAGCAATTCAGTAGAAAAGGATTAAAACCTCCGACCTAGAAAATATAGAGAAAATATTTACTCTAGAAACATATTAGTAAGCAGGAGAGTCTTAGAATATGTGCTCACACAAGGAACTTGTTATCTGCTACCCTTGAGTGTTGAGGGATATGAGGACATCATCAAGGAAGTTTATTGCAACACATGTAATCTATTTTTGATTTCCAAGAAAATTGGGAGGTATGGGACATTTTGAGGGAAAAAAAAAAGAGAAAATGCAATACTATTCATCTGAAAAGGAAGAATGACTCTGGATGTTATTGTGCCGTGGGAAATCATTTTAAATGGCTATAGATAATGGACTCCTGAGCAATATCAGATCTCATTGTATACAATTTTAACTAGGTATACTTTGCCACTAGAGGATGGAAAAGCAGTGGCAATCACACTTGGAAAGATGTGTTTGCCCCCTGTGTTTTGCAAGGTAATAAAGTTGTCTCAAGCATGTCTAGTTCTCACAGTGACTGAGGACTTGGCAAAGGGCAACAGATGAAGAAATGAAGTAAAGTGGCAAATTATAGACCACAAGGAAAGCGGTCAGGGGTTCAAATCGAAAGAACTAAGTACTCAATATTAACTTATTTATGGAGTCCATCACAGTATCATAGTATCACAGTATATCAGAGGTTGGAAGGGACCTCCAGAGATCATCAGGTCCAACCCCCCTGCCAGAGCAGCATCACTTAGGGTAGTCTGCACAGGAATGCATCCAGGTGGGTTTGGAAAGTCTCCAGAGAAGGAGACTCCACAACCCCCCTAGGGAGCCTTTACCTGTGCTCTGTCACCCTCACTGTAAAGAAGTTTCTCCTCATGTTGAGCTGAAATCTTCTATGTTCAAGCTTGAACCCATTGTTCCTTGTCTTATCACTGTGAACCACTGAAAAGAGCCTGGCCCCCTCCACTTGACGCCCACCCCTCAGCTATTGAGAGACATTGATCAGATCCCCTCTCAGTCTTCTCTTCTCCAGACTAAACAGCCCCAGGGCTCTCAGTCTCTCTTCATAGGGGAGATGCCCAAGTCCCCTAATCATCCTCGTGGCTCTCTGTTGGATTCTCTCCAGCAGATCTCTGTCTCTCTTGGACTGAGGAGCTCAAAACTGTGCAGGCTCACAGCACGCCTCAAAAACGCAACAAGTAATACAGTTTAGCATCAATTGCATTGAACATGAAGGTCCTACCATGAATGATGATAGCTGTAGACCTGAAAAATACTTTTCTTCATGATTTAGGGGAGTGAGATAGAAATATTTTATAAGAAAGAACTGAAAAGGTTATGACTGCATGAGGCTCTCTGCAGTAAGGATGCAAAGAAAACAGGAGAGGGAAGCAGATGTTTGGAGGTCAAGGAAATTTCTGGGAATCAGGTATCTGTAGAGGTAGCCACCAGGCAAGGAAAACTGAGCTCCTGTTAATGACCTCCAAACATCTGCTCTGCTAACTCCCCTGTTTAGTTTCTGCTATGATTTGGGGGATATCTTATGCAACCATGATTTGTCTTTGGCAGTTTAGGGGGTTGGATGACTTCCAGTCTCTGTTTCAAGTGGATGTTTCTGCTATGAAGTTTCTGATGTATCCTTTGCAAATGATTGTCATTCTCCAGTCTCATCTTTCTTGAGGTAACATTGGATTGTTCTCCTGTCTCTGTTTTTTTCTCTTTATATTGCAACTTTTTTTATTAAAAGCTTTTTCCTAACATGCTCATCTGGTGAAGCAGTGCCATTCTGAGACGACAGAGTTTGTTGTTACAAGGGAGAAAAACCTGCCCCAAGTCTGCTCAAAGCTTGTTTCAACACAGAAACATAGAATATTAGAATCATAGCATCATAGAATCATAGAATCATAGAATCATAGAATCATAGCATCATAGAATCTTAGAATCATAGAATCATAGCATCATAGAATCATAGCATCATAGAATCATAGCATCATAGCACCATAGAATCATAGCATCATAGCATCGTAGCATCATAGAATCATAGCATCATAGCATCACAGAATCATAGCATCACAGAATCATGGCATCACAGAATCATAGCATCATAGAATCATAGAATGGTCCGGGCTGAAAGGGACCTCCAAAGGTCCAACCTCCCCACAGTCAGCAGGGACATCCTCAACTAGATCAGGTTGCTCAGAGCCCGGTCGAGCCTCACCTTGAATATCTCCAGGGAAGGAGCCTCAACCACCTCCCTTGGCAACATGTTCCAGTGTTCCACCACCCTCATAGTGAAGAACTTCTACCTGATATCCAATCTAAATCTATTCTTCTCTAGTTTGAAGCCATTGCCCCTCATCCTGTCACTGCAGAACTTTGTAAACAGTCTCTCTCCATCCTTCCTGTAGGCCCCCTTCAGGTACTGGAAGGCTGCTATTAGATCTTCCTGGAGACAGCGACTCCACCACCTCCCTGGACAACCTTGAGAAGAGGGACAAATGAATCATAGAATCATAGAATGGTTTGTGTTGGAAGGGACTTCCAAAGGTCATCTAGTCCCATCTCCTCAACTAGATCAGGTTGCTCAGAGCCTTGTTGAGCCTCTTGAATATCTCCAGGGATAGGGCCTCAACTACGTCCCTGGGCAAACTGTTCAGTGTTCCACCACCCTCATAGTGAAGAACTTCTTCCTAACACCCAAACTAGATCTACTCTTCTCTAGTTTGAAGGCATTGTCCCTCATGCTGTCACTGCAGGCCTTTGTAAACAGTCTCTCTTCATCCTTCCTGTAGGACCCTTTGGGTACTGGAAGGTTGCTATTAGGTCTCCCTGGAGCCTCCTCTTCTCCAGGGTGACAACCCCAGCTCCCTCAGCCTGTCCTCATAGCAGAGGACACCAGCCTAAATCTGAAATTACCTGGGAGAGCTTTCTTGTACTGATCAGTCATTTGCATTGTCCTTGTTTTGAGCCACAAGGTTCCTGGGGCAAAGGGACAGGAAGGTATTTGGCTCCCCAGGGGAGTAAAATAAAAACCACTCCTACAGAGTCAGAGGTTAAATAGGAATGCTCCTTACAAATATAGATACAGAAATACAACAGGTATTCAGGGAAAGGAATATATACACAAATTAAGCCCAGTTCTCCACCTGTGCCTACCAGACTTCAGCATTAGGCCAAAATCTTCCAAAGCCTCTTCCCTCCACAGTCAGCCTCTGCAGGTCCAGGAGCAGGCCAGACCGTTGTGGTGAGTTGAAAATTCTCCCCAACATTAAATTGCCAGACCAGCTCAGTTGGAAGCAAGTGAAGCTGTGTTTACAAACAAAACTACAACTACAATGGAATGCAATGACTATGTACAAAATAGACAATATTTACAATATTTACAGGTATTTACAATTTATAAACAGCACAAGAAACTCCCTTGGTCAAAAACCAGGGGAGATAATAGCTTTCCCCTTCCCTGCCCCCTTCCCTCTACCCTCCTGTACACAAGGGACAAGAGAAAGAGCAGAGAGTTAGAATCATAGAATCATAGAATCAGTCAGGGTTGGAAGGGTCCACAAGGATCATCTACTTCCAACCCCCCTGCCATGGGCAAGGACACCTCACACTACATCAGACTGGCCAGAGCCTCATCCAGCCTGGCCTTAAACACCTCCAGGGATGGGGCCTCAACCACCTCCCTGGACAACCCATTCCAGGCTCTCACCACTCTCATGGGGAAGAACTTCTTCCTAACATCCAGCCTGAATCTCCCCACTTCCAGCTTTATTCCATTCCCCCTAGTCCTGTCACTACCTGATATTCTAAAAAGTCCCTCCCCTGCTTTCTTGTAGCCCCCTTCAGATACTGGAAGGCCACAAGAAGTTGCTTGTTAGCCAAAACAAAGCAATGCAGCCAAGGTCAGCAAAGAGCCAGGAGAAGCACCAGCCAGAGCGAGGAAGCCAAAAAGAGAGCAAAGTCAGCTTACAGATCTAAGTTTTCTGTCTGTTATCTCTCCAGTGGGATTTTTTAGAACTTATCATTATTTTCCTTTTTACACCCAATGGTGATTTTTTCCCATTCTACTACTTTCTGTTCAAGATCTGAGGAAAATTTTAAAGGTACAGCCTAAAACTACCACAATTGCTCTCCCCCTGCCACAGGACAGGGCTACCAAGCCTCAGTGCCCTCCCCCAGAGTGGATGCTCCAGGCTTTGACCAGTCCTGAATGCCCTCTCAACAGGTCTCACTGCCCCCCCACACTAGACTAAAGTTGTGCAGCAAGAAGTTAACTTGCCAAGAAGGACGCAGGCTCCCTCATGAACCACAAGACACAAGAGCTGCCATGTTGGGAGCAGAGAGAAGGGAGAAAAGAGGGAGAATTGCCTGTGAACTCCCTTTCTATAAGGAGATGCAGGATGATGGGATGGGATAATAAAAATTACACTTTCCTGTGTCCACCCCCTGGGGACAATCCGGCCCCTTGTACTCTCTGGTACTACTGGAGGATTCTTCTCTATGATGAGTGTCTGCTCAGCAAGTTTGTTGGCAATACCAAGCTGGGAGGCTTGGCTGAGACACCTGAAGGTTGTGCAGCCATCCGGTGAGACCTGGACAGACTGAGAGCTGGGCACAGAGGAAACTAAGGAGGTTCAACAAGGATAAGTGCAGAGTCCTTCATCTGGGAAGGAAGAATAAACTTCACCAGTACAGGTTAGGAGGTGATCTGTTGGAGAGCAGCCCTGTGCAGAAGGACCTGGGAGTCCTGGTGGATAAGAAGTTATCCATGGGTCAGCAATGTGCCCTTGTGGCCAAGAAGGCCAAGGGGATCCTGGGGTACATTAAGAGGAGTGTGTCCAGCAGATCAAGGGAGGTTCTCCTCCCCCTCTACTCTGCCCTGGTGAGGCCTCACCTGGAGTATTGTGTCCAGTTTTGGGCTCCCCAGTTCAAGAGTAACAGGGATCTGCTTGAAAGAGCCAATGGAGAGCTATAAGGATGATTTAGGGACTGCCTGATGAGGAGAGGCTGAGAGACCTGGGGGTGGTTAGAAAAGAAGACTGAGAGGGGATTTAATAAATGTTTCTAAATATTTGAGGGCTGGGTGTCAAGAGGGAGGGGACAGGCTCTGCTCAGTTGCACCCTGTGGTAGGGCAAAGGGCATATAAAGGGATATAAAGTACAGTGCAGGAGGTTGCACCTCAACATGAGGAGGAACTTCTTCACTGTGAGGGTGACAGAGCACTGGAACAGGCTGCCCAGGGAGGTTGTGGAGTCTCCTTCTCTGGAGACTTTCAAGACTCATCTGGATGTGTTCCTATGTGACCTATGCTAGATTCTATGGTCCTGCTCTGGCAGGGGGGTTGGACTTACGATCTTCAAAGGTCCTTTCCAAACCCTAACATCTTGTGATCCTGTGATCCTGTGAACATTTAGTCCTTAACCTATAACATGAATATAATGTTTTACATTATACTGCTGTCGAAGACTTAATGTCCACAGCCAATTATGTGCCTGCTGTAATTTTGTTGCAGAAAGAAATTGAAAAACCCTCCA
The DNA here is from genome assembly GCF_027791375.1 of Indicator indicator. Classification (NCBI taxonomy): domain Eukaryota; kingdom Metazoa; phylum Chordata; class Aves; order Piciformes; family Indicatoridae; genus Indicator; species Indicator indicator. The sequence goes on along the minus strand of NC_072011.1, from coordinate 6,554,530 downwards.
TGTATTCAATGTGTAAAATTTTATTTTATACTGGTAGAGATGAGTAAACTGTTGGAAGGGAGGCAGTTTTTCTCTAGTGGTTTAGTAAAAACCTCATCAGTCAAGGAATTGGCTTTGTGAAATGTTGGAAGGGCTTGTTTGAATAAAATGTCCCCAGGCTGGCTGGAAATGGGTGGTTAGCTTTGGTAAATTGGTCTGGTTCTGTTGCAAGCTGTGGGGTTGTTGTTTTGGGTTTTTTTTCCCTCTTTCTTTTATGTGAAAAAGGAAACAAAATTTCAGCCATGACTGTTTTTAGCATCGATGACTTTATTTGACTAAATAACAGTCAGATGGAGAAGACAAGATGTGAGGGGAATATCACAAAAAGAATAAGGACAACAGTCAGGGAAGAGCAAAGCAGCATGGAACAGCTCTTCAGAAGAGAAAATTGCAGTTAACAGTTTGCTCCATGAGGGAAGAGATAAACTTTATTTCCCACAGTGTTTTGCCCTATGAACTTTAAAAGCTTTTCTAGCATTCTCAACTCCCTCCTGCCCTCTGTCATTCTACAGCCCTCCCATACCTACCTGCTTTTCTAGTGAAGTGGCAGCGTGTGCTGTGGCAGGTCCAGTGCTGACAGATGTCTAGGCAACACAGGACTACTACAAGATGTTTTCTGTTTACCTGTGTCTCAGTGGAGGTACTAAATAAGATCTTCCTCCTCTCTTTTAGGTACCTACATTTACAGTGGTTTAAGGCACTTTGTATCTCTGAGGCATCCAACCACCTCTTGAATTCCTTTGAAATTGCTCTGCTCTTTTAGGGAGACTGGCAGTTGTAGAGCCCCCAGCACCCCCAAATCCTTTTCTTCAGGGCTCCAGTTGTGTATTTAGGGTCTGGATAGTCCAACTGAAATCAAATTATTGACTCATCAATTCTTGGAAGAACTGCATCTTATGGCAGCCTTAGATGGTGATAAACCTTGATGAATCTTCACCATGAGGACATAAATTAATTTTCAGCATTTTAGGCATTCACCCTCATAATCTTTTAGAGAAGAAACAACCTTCAGGAGAGACTTCTTACAGGAACTTAGAGCCATGTGGATGCTTAGGGGACTTGAGCATCTCCCCTATGAAGAGACACTGAGATCCCTGGGGCTGTTTAGTCTTGAGAAGAGAAGGCTGAGAGGGGATCTGATCAATGTCTATCAATATCTGAGGGGTGGGTGTCAAGTGGAGGGGGCCAGGCTCTTTTCAGTGGTACACAGTGATAAGACAAGGAACAATGGATACAAACTTGAACATAGAAGATTTCAGCTCAACATGAGAAGAAACTTCTTTGCAGTGAGGGTGACAGAGCACTGGAACAGGCTACCCAGGGAGTTTGTGGAGTCTCCTTCTCTTTCAAACCCCACCTGGATGCATTCCTGTGTGGACTATCCTAGGTGATGCTGCTTTGGCAGGGGGGTTGGAGCTGATGATCTCTGGAGGTCCCTTCCAACCTCTGTGATACCGTGAGGCTGTGACACTGTGAACTTGGCACGAGAGTCCCTCACCAGATTTTGGCCTTTCCATTTACTGTAGGAAGATCTTGCTTACACTTGACACTTAATTTTGACACTGGTACACATAGGGAAAATTAATGTGCAAAGGTTTTGCTGAGGAAAGGATCCTGTTTAATAAGATGTTGCCATTTACTACAAGTGTTTAGAGAACACTGGCACAGCAGACACCAATCTGTATTGAGTTAAATAAAATCTATGGAACTTAATGAAAGGCAGAGAATTGTTTCGGAGTGAAATATTCCAATCTCCTTGTCACTGGGTCAGTACAATCTTTTAGGTGAAATGCCATGCTAGGCATTTGTTAAGGGAAGTGCCAAAATTTATATGCTTTGAAGGCTATACAGTATGGCAAATCTCCTCTTCTTCATTAACAATTTCAGGGCTTGCCAGAAATAACTGCTGTGCAAAGGGAGAACGCTCTTCAATATGTTAAAATTAGCTAGAATAGGGTGTCTCCTAATCAAATTTTGTCCTGAATTGCCAAATGATGTAGAGTTGTTTGTGTTGTAGATAACACTCCAGTGGGGACTACATTAAAATCCCTGAAAACTCCTATTATGAAAGACCTCTGGCTGAACTTTAACTCTATACATACAAGTGAGAGACTGGTGCTATAAGCTGCTCAGATCTACATCAAACACTGCCATTTTAATTGGGCAGTTTGCTAACAAGGATCAAAGATCTCTACTCTGGTGAGACCCCCACCTGGACTACTGTGTCCAATTCTGGAGCCCCTATTACAAGAGGGATATGGATGTGCTGGAACACGTCCAGAGAAGGGCCACCAGGATGATCAGAGGGCTGGAGCACCTCCCCTATGAGGACAGGCTGTGAGAGCTGGGGATGTTCCATCTGGAGGGGAGAAGGTTCTGAGGAGACCTCATTGTGGCCTTCTTAAGGGGGCCTACAAGAAAGCTGGGGAGGTACTTTTTAGGATGTCAGGTAGTGATAGAACTAGGGGGAATGGAGCAAAACTAGAAATGGGTAGATTCAGATTGGATATCAGGAAGAAGTTCTTCACCATGAGGGTGGTGAGATACTGGAACAGCTTGTCCAGGGAGGTCGTAGAAGCCTCATCCCTGGAGGTTTTTGCAGCCAGGCTGGATGCAGCTCTGAGCAACCTGATCTAGTGTGAAGTGTCCCTGCCCATGGCAGGGGGGTTGGAACTGGATGATCCTTGAGGTCTCTTCCAACCCTGGCAATTCTATGATTCTATGATCCCAAATTAAACGAGCAATGAAATCCCACCTCTACAAAATGAACAAACCAACATTCCAGAATAGTATTGGCTGTATTTGAGGTCCCTCTCAGAGGCAATGATGGCAAGAAAAGACCAAGGGGCCACCTAAACATTGGTAGGCTCCTAGTTCTTTTTGCCTTTGTGTGCACAGATGTTTCTGTAAGTTGTTCTGTTGCGTCATATACGCTACAAAATAAAGACAGAAGGCTTAACAAATAATTGGCACAGACCCAGTGCTTGAATCAACTTCAAGTAGTATGAGAAATGATGCTGCTTTGAGGGCAACTATAAGGAAAATGTATTCTGATGGAGTGTACCTCTTCAGTTTTGGCTGATTGCTGTTTGAACTCCCCCTGCTTATAAGTGCATTAGGGAGTATATATTTCAAAAAAACATTGCACAGCATTGCATGTATTTATCCTGTTGAAAAGTTAAAAGCCACATATGAGTTTCTAATTCCTTTCCATTTTTATATGCCCCTTTGGAAAATGTCAGTGCCCCCACACATTGCACTTGTAGTACCATTCCAGACCTCTACAGCCTTATGTAATGGAGAGTCAGAGGCTGGAGTAAACATCTCCAGAGCCAAACACTTGTGCAAAACAGCCTATATCTTCTGTCTTCTTTTCTGAGATCTACAAAACCTCTGTCACCATGCTGCTTCTTAGTCCTGGCTCATTTCTGCTCTTAGATTGGCCACAACAGACTCTCCAGACTTGAAATTTCAGAAGATTCCTGTAATGGTTTCCTGTATGAAGGGTTTCACTTGGATCTGAGCTGGCTTGTACTGATTCCCTCCAGCTGTCTGGTCATCTGGAGGGGGAAAAATATCAAAGGCCTCCCCATGCATTTCAAGCAGTGTTTTTTCCTTCTGCTGAGAAGAGTACCTAGTACTCTGTTCTTCTGAGTATTTCAAGGGAAGCCTCTTCCTGAAGCCCCCTGATCCACTCAGCCTGGTTTACTTTCTGTCTTTAAAGGAGGGTAGAACATCTGTGGTCATGTCTAATGGAGTTTTGCCTCCAAAGATCTCTGCTGATCTCTTTGCTTTAAATTAGAAAGGTGATGTGGAGCTTAATGTCACACACATGTTCAATCCTCCCTCACACGCTGTGCTCATAGTGCTGCCATTTTTACAGCATATTTGCATGCAGCAGACATCTCCTCAGGCCCTTCTCACTGCTTCCACTGGAGAAGAACCTTTAGACAGACAGAAAAAAGAATGACTATTGGAGCACAATGTCAGAAACCCCCTGTTAGATCTCATGTATGTCCATATTATAATTTTTTTCTTTGAGCGAGAGTCATCAGCCCTCAAATCTGGGGTTTAACACAACAGCAAGGGAGAACTTCTAGATCCTGAAGGCTACAGTAGCTCTCCAAACCCACCTGGATGCATTTGTGTGTGGACTACCCCAGGTGATGCTGCTTTGGCAGGGGAGTTGGACTCGATGATCTCTGGAGGTCCCTTCCAGCCTCTAATGTTCTGTGATTCTGTGATTCTGTGAGGTGAAACTGATTTCCAACATTTCCAAAGTTCCTTACCCACTCGGTACATGATATGCTACAACTGCATCATAATTCAAAGAGCATCAATGCAATATGCTCTTATAGCTGTTTGGGCTGTACTCAGACTCAAAGTATTTGTATTTCTGTCCTGAAATAAACAAGATTTTTTTTTTTTTTACAAGAAATGGTATGTGTATTTTATTGATTAAATATAAGCTTTATCATCTCCTTATGATTCCTCCACTGATTGATTCTTCCTTTGCTCCATGGGTATACCATATTGAGTACATTACTTTCCTGCAAATGGCTGGAAAAGGAGGAGTTAATGCATCATGGAAAATAACTTTTGTGTGGAAGACATTTATTTTTATGAATCTGGCCCTAAGACTCTCTCTCTAGTTTTAAAATTACTATCACAGCCAGCTTGTGCATCAAAAAAGATCCCACTTAGCAGAATATATGATCTCAAAAATGAATATCTGTTAGATTGTTCATACAGAGTGCTTTGAGAAATAACTTCTCACAGATGGAAAGCTATAAAAATGGTGTTCTGTTATCTTGTAGTTTGAACCACAATCTCAGAACATATGAAATATTGATATTGAATCAAGCTGTACCTAGTTCCCCTTGAATGAATTCTTCCAAGTTCTTGACCTCTGTTCTAGTCCTGTTTCATTTTAGGCTGGAGTCCAATGGGGAAAAAGAAAACAACACAACAAAACAACAACAAAAAAATCCCCACAACACCACATAAACAAAACCAAACAAAAAAAAAACAGACATCCACAAACAAACAAACACAAAAAACCCCAAACAACACAAAAAATCGCCAAACCTCAATCTGTTATCTATGAGCAGGGGCAGATCAGTAGTGACATATTGTTTGCTAACCAGCCCATTTCATATTCTGTTCTACCTTTGAAGAGAATTGTTGTAATAAAGTACAGTGACATGAATAGTCACGTCCATGAACATTTGCTTGGTGTGAAGTGTTTCCACTGTTCTCCCTGCAGAACAGGAATGTCTTGATGAAGAGGGATAGCATAGAAAGCATCACTAGGTAATTAAATAATGAAAATTAATTTTCATTACTTCTAGCTGTTTCTGGAGAAGATTCCCTCCTGACAGTACCAGTACTCAGTGAAAAATGCTGACATCACCAGTAGAGAAGCCTGTCTATGAATAGGAAACTTTGCTCTGGGAATCTCTCTCTTCTTGTACCAGTTTGGAAGAGTTTTCAGAGTGTACTGCTAGGATGCATTCAAGCACATTACCTTTAAACCACTACTGAGGCCATACCAAAAGGACTAATACAACCATTTCCTGAAAAGTTTCCAGTTCTCTCTCCAGGCGTTCCTAACTTTCTTAATAACAGTAATTCACAGTGTTAAGGTCCCATTAGTTAACAGATGGAACATTTAACCACTCGAAGAAAGCATCTAGCATTGACCTCAGTGATCTGTGTTTCCCAGTCTGCTGCCTCATGCCTTTTGATGTTGAGCTGCAGAATGATTGTGACTTGCTGTGAACAATAGCACAAACACCAACACCTAATATCTCAAAGTCCACTCTTAAGCTAAGAGAGGCCCTGGAGAAATAGCTGGAGAAGCAGAGCATCAGTGGCCAGAACATGCTGCTCTCTACCATAGCCCTTACATGGGATCATTTTACCCTCCTCTTTTTTTTTTTTTTTTTTCTTTCTCTTTTAATCAATAACTGGTATGGAGCAACTTGTCCCAGACAAGCTCTTGTTTAGTTCAGCTCAGCATAGCAGACCATTTGCAGGTATATTACTTCTATTTTCCATACCTTTCTTCTTACATATTTATTATCCCTCACCTAATAAATCTTTTATCAAGCTATACATAAAGCTTGGATTGATTTAGAAAAGGATCTGTGGCAGATTTTGCAGCTGAACATCTCAAAAGTGCTATTTCATCATTCCTGGGTTTTCCATGTAGCTGCTAATACCTGTTGGTCCCTTGCTGCAGCCCATGGGGCTAGCTGAAGCATACATTTTGAGGGCACCTCAGCTGCTTCTCCCAGGACTTAGCAGCTTGAACGTGTGGTAATTTCAGGCTATGCCTAGAAAATTTTCCACAGATCTTGAACAGAAAGTAGGAGAATGTAAATAAATCACTACTGGATATACAAAGGAAAATAATGGCAAGTTCTAAACCATCCCATTGGATAGGGTGCAAACATAAGCTGGTTATGTAGGCTAACTCTTTCTCTATTTTGGCTTCCTTTCTCTGGGAGACACTAACTTGTACTTCTGGCTGGCTTTGCTGACCTTGGCTGTGTTCTTTGTTGTGGATGAGTATCTTACCAAACAATTTTCTGCTCTTTCTCTTGACCCTTTGTGTCCAGGGGGTAAGAAGGAAGGGAGCAGGGAAGGGGAAGCTATTAGCTCCCCTGGTTTTGGGCCAGGGGAGTTCTTGTGCTGCTTATACATTGTAAATACCTGTGAATATTGTAAATATTGTCTATTTTGTACATATTCATTGCATTTCATTGTAGATTGTAGTTTTGCTTGTAAATACAACTTCATTTGCTTCCAACAGGGCTGGCAATTTAACGCTGGGGAGAATTTTCAACCCACCACGGAACAGTGCTCACAAAACTTGACATTAAAACTGGTGCTGAAGGCTGTGCTCCACGAAGCATTTGTTTGACAGGTCCTACACCTCTGTGGCAGTTTGAGGCTAGTTGTCTTTAGAGTTACAGACTTCCAGAAGCTAGGAAGGTCCAGGAGGTGTACCCAAAAGTGTAATCTTTCTATTTCATACCCATAAGTCCTGCATCCCTATAAACTTGGCTGCAAACATTAGTTTCTTCCCTTTTCCCACCTCTCTCTCCTCCCAGGAAGGACGCCCAGGTTCTTACCTCCCTGGTGGGAGAGTAAGGCCTGGTTGACCTTGGCAATGCTGCCAATTAGTCCTGGAGTGGTTTAATTGGGGCCTGGAGCTGCTAAGAACAACTTTGTGCTGTGTCACAAACCCTTGTGGTATAGAGAGCCTTGGTAGGAAGGGGGGCATGGAAGCCTGTGTTTTGTTGGCCTGGTATAGAGGGAGGTTTGTGTGAAGCTTTGGCTTAATGAGCTTCTGTGTTAAACCCAGACTATGGATTTCTATGTATTTTATATGCTTTGCCATGCTTTGTCCTATACCACTATAGCATTGTAGTTTGTAAATAGCCTTTCCATTTAAACTATCCAATACAGAATCACTGAATGACAGAATCACAGAATCTACCAGGTTGAAAAAGACCTCAGAGATCATCAAGTCCAATCTATTATGTAACACCCAGCATCTCCTGACAACTAAACCATGGTTCCAAGTGCCACATCCAAGCTTTTTTTCAGCACCTCCAGGGATGGTGACTCCACCACCTCCCTGGGCAGCACATTCCAATGGCCCATTACTCTTTCTGTGAAGAACTTTCTCCTCACATCCAGCCTAAACTTCCCCTGGTGCAGCTTGAGACTGTGTCCTCTTCTTCCGTCACTGGTTGCCCAGGAGAAGAGACCAACCTCCACCTGGCTACAGCCTCCTTTCAGGTAGTTGTAGAGAGCAATAAGGTGTCCCCTGAGCCTCCTCTTCTCTGGGGTAAACAACCCCAGCTCCCTCAGCCTCTCCTCACAGGGCTCTGCTCCAGACCTCTCCCCAGCCTTGTTGACCTTCTCTGGACATATTCAAGTATCTCAATGTCCTTCTTAAATTGAGGAGCCCAGAACTGGACACAGTACTCAAGGTGCAGCCTAACCAGTGTTGAGTACATGGCACAATGACTTCCCTGCTCCTGCTGGCCACACTATTCCTGATGCAGGCCAGGATGCCATTGGCCTTCTTGGCCACCTGGGCACACTGCTGGCTCATGTTCAGCTGCTGTCACCAGTACCCCCAGGTCCCTTTATGCCTGGCTGCTCTCCAACCACTCTGAGCCCAGCCTGTAGCACTGCATGGGGTTGTTGGTGTGTACAGAACCCAGAACTTGGACTTGTTGAATGCCATCGTTTGGACTCTGCCCATCTGTCCAGCCTATCAAGGTCCCTCTGCAGAGCCCTCCTAGCCTTGAACAGATCGACACCTGCCCCTAACTTGGTGTCATCTGCCAACTTACTAATGGTGGAACACTATCCAATCCATTGTCTGAGTGTTATTCTTTTGCCCCTTTTGGAGCAATAGAGCAATCTGTCCACTCATTAAACCATTACAATCTCCTACAGATCCCCACAGCAGCAGCAGCTGCAGCAGAGGTGGGAGTTGTGTGTCCATATATCTCGGGGTGGGTTGAGGGCCATAAGGAGTATAAGCTTCCCAGCTTTCCCTGGAGAAGGTGGTCACAAGAGCTGGAAGGAGGCGTCAGGCCCCCTTCATATAGAGCAGCCTATTGCTTTGCTCTGAGTGAGTCCAGGAGACTCCTCTTAGCCAGAGTTCAGCATCTTAAATCAAGCAGGTTAGCATTTTCAAGGCAAAGCACTGGGGGTGCCAATCTGGGTCTCAGCACACAGATCTGCTGGAAGTTGTATGCTGCTCTGAAAGGGCCAGAAAACTGTAACTGAGGCAGGCAACCTGCTTACGTTTGTGGTGAAGAGCATGCTCTTTGAAAAGATAGAAGGCTGTGGGCTGAAAAGGGTTGGCTGCTGCTGGATGAGAAGTCATCATGCAAGGTTGTCATGGTCTGAGTCTGGTTGCTCCTTAAGAAAAGCCACAGAGTTCAGTCCTCCAGAAGGACCAGAGAGGTTCAGGAGGTGAACCCAGGAAACTGTAATTTTTGTTATTCAGTCCCATAATTCTGCTGTATCTTTGTAAGTTGGCTTCAAGCTCAACTTTCTCTCTTTCTTCCCTTTCTTCTCCCTGGACATAGTGAGCTACCTTATCTGATGTGGGAGGAGGGTGGTTCCAGTCTTATCAGTGGCCTTCAAGGCCTGATTAATTTTTACTGTGCAATCTTGACCTGTTTAGGTCTAATGCCAGGGACTAAAGGGAGGCAGTTTCAGGCCTGGCCAGCCTGAATCCAGCCTAGCAATGGAGGGGAAGAAAGAGCCCTGGGGTATATGTTAAACCCAAGGTGGGGAGAAAATGAGCACTGGGGATTTGTGGTTTAGTCTGGCTGGGAGGAAGGGTTTTGGGGATTTTCATGTATCCTGTATATGTACTAGGTGTTAAGGATTCATGTATTCTGTATTTTCCTGTATATTTTTGAATATAATTCTGTATTTCTCTTCAGTTCAATGAGAGCATCTTTGTTTTACTTCCTGTGGGAGTAAAATCATTTCTGCCCACTCTTTAAAGTTGAACTTCCTCAGTGCTCACAAACACGGCTCTGTGAGCTGCACTCAGGTGGCCTTGCACTGCAGATGAGAGGTAATAGTTTTTAAAATCTCATTGAGAAAGAATTATGAAGAGGTCAGAGGGATTGGGCTCCTTTAGATCTACACTAAAATCTCTCTGTATCCAGCCAGACATGACTGATGTATCACAGCTTTCAAATTTAGGGGAAGCTGAATGTCCTCAGCTACAGCTCACCCAGAACCTCAGGAAACCCCAAACCCCAGTCCTTGTGTTCTGACACACAGTGTGGGGTCGTGCTAGAGAACCATTCATGGTGAATGGGTGCTCAGGTGGGTCAGAATCCCCCTGCTGCTTTTTGTGACCGTGCAAAAAGGGGGAAGCAGAGGCAAAGCAAAACAAACAAATAAAAGAGATTGAGTGCAATGATTCCACACACTCTCTTTTTATCTTCCTCCTGTGGAAATACAAGGGAAAAGGTAGGAATAGCAGGCAGGGAACATTCAGTCTTGAATTCTGATTCACTTCCTTAATTTTTTGTATTCCTGTTTGCTTTAACACCTCTTGCCATGCTAGTGCACCTTCACAGAGTAGATTTGTTGCTTTGTGTGAGCAACCTTTCAGACTGATGGTCCAAGTTTGCCCACTGAACCTCAGGAACCACAAATCTCACTTGGTACTTCCTTCTAGACAATGGAGAATGAAAGATCTCTCCAGAGGTGATTCAGATCTCAGATGGGCCAAATTGTCCCCTGGAGACATCTCACTGGGATTCCTGAGGCTCCACAGAGAATAGAAGAATAACATGCTTCAGTCAAATTTGCTTTTGTTCCCCCAGTGGTTTTCATCAGATGCTACCCTACAATGAATCTCTTCTAAAATGCTAAATAAAACCTGTGATGCATCTTTTCTTAACAAGGAAGGCATTGAACTGGAAATAAGTTACAAACTCCCAACCCAGAAGGTAGTGGCATGTTCTTGACATGACCACTGAGCAGGGTGAAAGGAGGAGAAAAGGAAGGAGAGGGAAATCCAGGGTGTTTCTTCTGTGGAGAATAAATGCTTAGGGATCTGGAGGCCCTGAATAATTAGGAAATGCCTCTCTTCACTCTCCCCATATACCTTCAGCTGCCAAGGCTGTTACTTGCTTTGTCAGCCAAGGGGGCTGGGACATTGTCCCAGAACCCCAGAGTGGCTTTCAGCTTCCCTGGGCTCCAAGCTCATCCACTTAGCCAGAAAAGGATGTGAAATCCAGCTTCACCAAGCTGTCTGGAAACAGAGCTGTCTGGAAAAGCATTAAGGAAGGGCTTTTAAAACCTGTCACTGCAGCAGGTTTAGATTAAAACAGGTATGTTGCAGGCAAACCCAAACCCACTCAAATGGTTGGAGCCTCCAGCTCCCACTCATCTTGCATGGATTATGTGCCTCATACTGACCAACTTCATGCTAAAAAACATTCCCAATGCTTCTGGACTCCTGTCTCCTCTATAGATCCCACCAGGGCTCCTTTCAGCAGGTGGTAGCCATTTGTTCTGCAAGGCAAGGTCTGTGTGGAGCCTGCTAATTGATGGACAATACAGAACCATAAATAGTCCTTTTTATTTATTTCTTTTTTTTTCTGTTTGCATGCAGCAGCACCACGTCAGGAGCATCACTTATGCCCAGCTGACCTTGAGGTAGCTCTTACAGAGACCCTCTTCCTACCCATGCATTAAAACTTGCCCCGTGTAGACACTTCCACACACTCTTGTGTGTGAACGCTCTGCTTTTGTTCTTTCTTGTTTTGTTTTCCCTTAATCTAAAAGAAGTTACTCAAACTGAGAACATATTGTTGCTCTTTGTGTGTGGAAAAACATAACACAGCAACTTGTCTTAGCTTTCTAATAGCTTCACGATGTGCTTTTGAACAATGTCAAACTTGTTCAAGGCTCGTGACATTTGAAGTTGGCAAGCAAATCCATGTTTTGTTTTGTGTTGGTTTTTTTTTTCTTCCAAAAGCAAAACTTTTTAGAAAGAAAATGGTTGCATTTATTTCAAATGAAAATATTCATCCTTGGGGTTTTTTTCTGTTTTCTCTTTTATTTTTTTTTCTTTTTATAAGACGTAAAAACGCTGTGTATGCACGATGATTTTTATTTTGTGTGTATGTTGCAGTGCTCAACATTTTAATTGCCACTTCCTCAATAAAACTATTGGAAGTCTTCCATCTTGCCATTAGCACTTAGAAAATAACTGTTAACAATATGCTATCCAGACACAGAAACTTTATAATTAACATTGGACTGGCCTTCAAAGCCTAGTGACTAAAATATATCCTATAAAATTACTGGACTTCATTCAATGCTATTCTGCTGGTTTAATGTTCAATAAATGTGTTGAGGGGAGATATTTGGCAACATGCATTAGTCTTTCTGGCAGGGAGAGTGACTACAATGAGGTTTGCTCTCTGCTCTATGGCAAGAGCACCAAGGCTCTACTGGGCTGCAGCACAAACACTGAAAGGTTGCTGCTGGTGTGAAATAACATAGCTCCCAGACACACTGCTGTGCAATCCTTCACTGCAGCGCTCCTCCCTTGTCAACTGACAAGGAATTGGACACTTTTCACATGAGCCATAAAACACAACAGGCAGTGTATTTCTGGACCGTTATAGCACAACTGGGGTAGTGTCAGAAGGCTGAAGGCCAAGTGTCTCAACTGCAGGAGAACTACAAGGTTGGCTCTGAAGCATCTTAATGCTATCCCAAAATGGAATTTTCGGCAGTACGTTAAATAAGGAGGAACACTTAGACCTGTGCCTTTAACACAGACATGGACATGACATCATCGACAGCTAATTAAGACTCATTCCAGCCAGAACTGTGCTGCAGCCATAGCAGGCCATTACCCTGCTAAAGAGCTTGGAGGACAGGATGAAAAGAGTTGTAATCCACTTTCTTTTGGATTAAAAGATGAGAAAGGAATCATAGTGGATTAAAAAAACAACAAAAACAGAGTTTTGCAAGATCAAAGTGATTTAATGCGGTACCTGAAAATAATCTGGCCATTCAAAGGTCTTTCCCCATGGGAAATATGTGAAAACCTCCCTCTGCTTAGATTTTTTTGAGACAAACAAAGCCTAATAGACCAACAGGCTTGTGGATACAGTTATGGAAGTTATTTTTACTGAGGTAGAGCTCTAAGTCAAGCCAAAGTATCACTGTGTTTAATATTCTAGATGCTCACAGGGAGAAGTGGTCATTGCTCCAGAACACTTTCAGTCCTTTGTAAGTATGGAATACTCCACATGTCTGGTGATATCTCTGCTAGGAGCTGCTCTAAGTGTCAGGATGCCCAGGGCCCTCACCTGGCAAGAAAAGTCAGAGTCAGTAACAAGATCCTTCTCCTTAGAGCCACAGGGCTCCATGAGGCACCAAGGCAAGGGGCACTATAGAAACACAAGGGAGCTGCACAGAGCTCTGCCAGTCCTGCAGTTTCAATCCTGCAGTTTCTGGCCTGAGTGAATCCAAATAAAAGAGAAAAATGCATAAATATGCAAAATAAATATTAATGCAGAGATTTACTTTAGCCAAAAAGCAAAATTCCCTGATTTTCCAAACCACTTTATTAACTTTTTACAGATTTGTTAGCTGGAAATATGAAAGGCACAACTGCAGCATCTGCAAAAGACTTTCCTTCAGAAAAGAAGCCTTAGTAAAAACTATTTTCTTATACTTTTCCTGTTCCCTGCTGACAGATCATCTGCTGTGGGCACAGGTCAGTGTAGGAGCTTTGGTGGAAGAAGAGCACCAAGGAAAGGCTTTTGGTTTTCATGCTCGTTGCACGCATGAACATGATCATGAACTGTTCAGTCTTGAGAAGACTGAGAGGAGATCTGATCAATGTGTATCAATATCTGAGGGGTGGGTGTCAAGTGGAGGGGGCCAAGCTCTTTTTGGTGGTGCACACTAATAAGACAACAAACAACGAGCTTGAACATAGAAGGTTTCACCTCAACATGAGGAGAAACTTCTTTACAGTGAGAGTGATTAAACACTGGAACAGGCTGCCCAGAGAGGTTGTGGAGTCTCCCTCTCTGGAGACTTTCAAAACCTGCCTGGATGCATTCCTGTGCGAACTACCCTAAGCCATCCCTAAGCGACCTGATGATCTCTGGAGGTCCCTTCCAACCTCTAATGTACTGTGAGACTGTGAGACTGTGATTTCCCTTCTGTCAACAATTCAGACACCCAGTCAGAACAGTTATTTTCAATTTGTCTGTCACTGTCTGAGCAGGTTTGGTCTCTTTGCAAAATGTGATTTTTTTCAGATCCGTGACAAGCAGGAACAAACAATGGAGAAAGTGGATGGGTTGCAGAGAGGAATTATTTGGGCTCAGAACTGTCTATTAGGACACAGAGCAAGGTCCTATCATCTGGATGTTTCTCTGTGTTGAGTCAATGTGCTGGTTCTAGTCAGCTCTCTGCTGATACCTTACAGTTACATTTCAATATCTGAAGGGGACCTACAGAAGGCTGAGGAAGAATTGTTTAGAAATGTTTGTAGTGACAGGATGAGGGACAATGGTTTTAAACTGGGGCACAACAGATTTAGGTTGGACATAAGGAGTGAGTTATTTGCAATGAGAGTGATAAAATACTGGAACAGGTTGCCCAGGAATGTGGTTGAGGCCTCATCCCTGGAGACATTCAAGATCAGACTCAATGTGGCCTTGGGCAACCTGATGTAATTGGAGGTGTCCCTGCTCACTGCAGGGGGGATGGACAAGATGACCTTTGAGGGTCTCTTCCAATCTGTGAATCTGTGAATATTATAATCTAATTACAGACCTTTGAAATGAAGTTACAGATCACTGTGAGGGTAGCTTTTTCCCTATATGACAGTCAGGTCTCAGATAAAAAGTACTGACAACATTTTATGGGAAAAAAATAATGCTTTGTTGATTCACTGTCAAGCACTCAAGCTGAAGAGAGCCAAAGGATTTTGGAGGGCATCTTACTGTGTTGGTTTTGGTGTTGGTCTTGTTTTGTTGGTTTTTTTTTGTCACCATCACATAGTTCTCATGATACAGTCCTAAGATCAGAGAAAAGAGATCTATAAACAACAGTAAGAAATAGATAGCTGATTTATCTCTGCCATGGTAAGCCACATAACTGTATACACCATTCCTATTATTTCCTTTTCTAACCTGGTTTTGGTTACCTTTGTTAGCTTCACAGTCTCCCTAGACAATATATTTCAATACCTTTTTATTTATTACAGGAGAGACAATATTGTTACTGTTCTGATGCCTAACATTCCTTGTTTAAATTGCCTCCTCCTTTACACAGAAAGGGCAGAGGAAATTTTTTTTTTCACTCTTCTTGCTGCTACCTTCAGGTATCTGAAGGCTATTATCACAATTCCTTTTTATTCTTCTACAGACTAAACAATCTAAATTCCTTCAGCCATTACCTGTGAAGTGTAATTTTAGACTTTTGATCATAGTCAACATCCTCCTCTGGTCTCATAGAATCATAGAATGGTCCAGGCTGGAAGGGACCTCCAAAGGTCATCTAGTCCAACCCCCCTCTGCAGTCAGCAGGGACATCCCCAACTGGACTAGGCTGCCCAGAGCCTTGTTGAGCATCACCTTGAGGGGGGCCTCAACCACCTCCCTGGGCAACCTGTTCCAGTGTTCCACCACCCTCCTACTAAAGAACTTGTTCCTAACATCCAATCTAAATCCGCCCTTCTCTAGTTTGAAGCCATTGCCCCTTTTCCTGTCACTGTAGGCCTTTGTAAACAATCTCTCCCCATCCTTCATGTAGGTCCCCTTCAGGTACTGGCAGGTAGCTATTAGGTCTCCCTGGAGCCTCCTCCAGGCTGAACAATCCCAGGTCCTTCAGCCTTTCCTTGTAGCAGAGGTGTTCCAACTCCCTGATCATTTTCATGGCCTCTTCTAGACCCTCTCCATCAGGACCATGTCCTTCTTATATTAAGGACTCCAGACCTGGACACGGTACTCCAGGTGAGGTTTCACCAGAGCAAAGTGGCATCCGTGATGTCTTTTTTATGTGCTGCACTCAGGGTTTACCCACACTGAATTGAAGGAACAGGCTGCGCAGGGCGTTGTAGAGTCTCCCTCTCTGGAGATATTCAAAAGCCACCTGGATGCGTTCCTGTGTGGTCTGCTCTAGGTGATCCTGCTCTGGCAGGAGAGTTAGACTGGATGACCTTTTGAGGTCCCTTCCAGCCCCTAACATTCTGTGATTCTGTGATGTCTTAAGTCTTACAGCTGATACGCCAGTACAACTATCTTCTTCCAAGCTCTGAGATTGGGAGACAGAGACAAAACCTGGGATTCTGGGTGTGACTAGGGTATGTATTCTAAGGTGAAACTTTTCTATGATTGTTATCCAATAAAACCACTTTTATCTTAATTTATTTTCATGAACATATATTTATATACTATATGTAACCAAGGACAGAAAGACAGATGTAACAAATACAGGCAAATATTCCTAAAATAAATGTAAGTAAGGTCTCATTCTGGCTGAACAGAAATACCCTTCCTTAGGACAACCCAAGATGACCAACTTTTCTGCAAGTTTGGCAGGAATTAAACTGCTAATAGATGTACATCCTGTTGTAGTTTCAATGCTTTAAGAAAAAAGAGGCAACACTCATGAAGAAAATGCAGCATCTTTTATGCTCTAATTGTGGAGTTAAAACCCATACAAAACCCCCAACAGCAAGCAAACTCTTGTACACATAAGCTGTCCTCAAGGCATGCTTCTATCTTGGACTTTTAAAAGGGGGTATGACCCAAATGCTTGTCTGTTTTTCCCAACTCTATTAGTCAGTCTACTAAAAGAGATTGCTTCTGTCCATAAATCTTGTTTCTCCAGTGCTTATCACTGTAATATTTGCTGCATAAACCCCTAGGAATTCAGTGATGGCTCTTTCTGTCTTTCTTTCCAAAAGACAAAAAGGAAAAGGTCAGATGAAACCCTGTCCTGCTGTGGGACCATATTCCTCAGGGGTTGCCACATTAGCCTTCTACAAGCTGTTGTGTCAGTGAAGCGAAATGCAGCACCATGAAGAACGCTGACCTTGTGTCCCAAAGCCATGCAACCACCAGAGCCAGCTCTGCACTGGCTCAGGAACACCAGCACCGGTTTTGGAGGGCTCTCTTAGTGCTGTCTCCTGCTCTGCTGCAAGCTACAGACACGTCCCCAGCTGCTGGTGAGACTTGAGTTTCTCGGGTGCATGGTGGCTTCAGAGAAAAACACAGTATCTATTCACAGGCAGGAGAAAATCACCAAGTGATTTGTTACAAATTATTTGCCATGCTCTAAGAACAACCAACTCATTTCATTTAAAAAAGAGGGCAGAGAGGTTCTCTGCTAGCACATGAGCATTTTTTTTTCCCAAAGGAGAATTTCATAGTGGTTCATATAAGCAGAACTACAGTAGTGCATATGGTTAACAGCTGCTTTAACATGATATGGCATAACAACTGTCTGGAAGTCATTAGCCCAACTTTTCTTCAGTATTTGGATAATTAACCAACAGACAGAGCTATTTCAGCTTATCAGATAATACACAGATATGTATTTTTCTCTGCATTATTTACAGTACATATAGTCCTCTTTCTCAAAACAATGCATTAAACAAGTGCTGAGTAGATTGGAAAAATAAAAAAAGAAAGAAAGAAAGAAAGTCGTAGGTCTCAACAGATATTTGACAGATATTTAGATCTTTCCAAACACTGAAACATTCATGGGTTCCAAAGGAGACTTTCCTTTAAGGAAATTAAAACATAAAACTCTATTATTGTTAAGGTTGCATAGAGACTAACAAAAGCCTGGGATATAAATATTTATATATATATATATAAATTTTGTTAAATATATTAAACCATAAAGCAGAGTTCTCGGGGACTTTGATAATTTAGATCACCTTTTGGTACAAAGATTTTGTAGCAGGCTTTTATTACTCTTCACAGCTGCCACCTTCTCCCTTTTTTGTCTGCTCATAATTTTGTTGGAAGTACAGCTATTCTTTAGCTTAAACACTGATATCTGGAAAGGTTTTAGCTCTTGTAACACTAAGCAGAGCCAAAAAACTGACGAGCAAGAGAGATCAACACCACGTATGGAGAGCAAAATAATCTTCTTGACTTTGTGTTGATCTACAGAAAGCCAGAAAACATTTGTCATCTTGCATGAAAATGGATATAAAGTTGCATGGAGTCAAGCAATTACAGGAAGACAGCTTGAAAAACAGAATAATTTAATCAGCCAACAACTCTATAATTTGTTAACATTCCTGGTCCAGAAGTTTGGGGGTTGGGGTGTGTGTGTGTGTGTATGTGTTTTCAAACTTTATTCATCCTGCAGCAGAATTAAATGGTAACAACAATATAACTTCCAAAATCTTCTTTATGAAGTAAATACTGTCAAAGGGATGACCTTAAATGAGGACTGGACATAAGTAACAGAAATAAATACTTAAAACTGTAAGAATTTAATTCCTGTCAACTTCCCATAAGTCCAAGTGGTAGGGAAGTAAGGAATAATGATACCCATTTTTCCTTTCTCCTTCCCAGGGTGTTTGCATGTGTGTATTTGTGCACCTGTCCTTCCTTGAGGACAGCTCAAAATTCATGGAAAAGCTAAATCTGTCCCCTCATGCAGGTGCATCTATGTTCTTCCAAGTGGGGAAGTGAAGCACTCGTCATAGCTTTGGGAGTGGGGAGAAAGGATATGACTAAAATACAATTGGTTACTCAATTGCCAGAGAGTAAGGTAGTGAGTAGTTTGACCCAATTGACTTTTCTTTTGGATGCCACTAAATGCAGCCTTCACTCTAGCTGCTCCACAGAACATAGCTTATTGTCCCCTTTTGGACCTCACAGTATTCATTTCTTTAGAGCACACGTCTCAAAATACAATATGTATGCCCTTGTGGCCAAGAAAGCCAATGGTATGCTGGGGTGTACCAGGAAAAGTGTGTCCAGCAGGTCTAGGGAACTTTTTCTACCCCTCTACTCTGCCTTGGTGAGACCACACCTGGAATTCACCAGTTCAAGAGAGACAGAGACCTGCTGAAGAGAATCCAAGGGAGAGCCACGAAGATGCTTAGGGTACTTAAGCATCTCCCCTATGAAGAGACACTGAGATCCCTGGGGCTGTTTAGTCTGGAGAGACTAAGAGGGGATCTGATCAATGTCTATCAATATCTGAGAGGTGGGTGTCAAGTGGAGGGGGCCAGGCTCTTTTGGGTGGTGCACAGTAATAAGACAAGGAATAATGGGTTCAAGCTTGAACATAGAAGATTTCACCTCAACATGAGGAGAAACTTCTTTGGTGTGAGGGTGACAGAGCACTGGAACAGGCTGCCCAGGGAGGTTGTAAAGTCTCCTTCTCTGGAGACTTTTAAACCCCACCTGAATGCATTCCTGTGCAGACTACCCGAAGTGATCCTGCTTTGGCACGGGGGTTGGACTTGATGATATCTGGAGATCCCTTTCAACCTCTAATGTACTATGATGCTTTGATACTGTAATTCCTAATCCTGCAGTAGTTTTTGAAGCAGAGGTGTGTTCTTGCTTGATAAAGACAGTAGCCATTTAGTAAGAAATATGTGTGATGCACTGCTGCCTGAATCTAAAACACCATTTTTCTGCTCACACACAGCGTTATAGCAGCGAGAGAAAAAAAGACTTAGGAAACATCAGTAGCTCCAGTAGCTTTTCCATAAGATCACCACTGCTATTAATTAAAGCGCCTGTTAATGAGTGCAGCGTGCTTTCTAAAGTCCAAATCTAGTGATCTGGATGGAGTTAAACTTTGACGAACTACCAAAATGCCTATTAGCTGTCTTCATGGGACAGCAGAGTTACCAAAGAAAGCTGGTGGTATTCCCACATGCATATGACTTCTGTGTGATGCCTGGTCCAGCATGAGTAATTACTGCAGTTCCTGTAAGGTCCACCCTTTCTTTGTCACTGGAAGAGCTCATTTGACTCAGAGAGCTAAATTCTGGAAATAGATGCAGCATTGAATCTGCTCCTAGTTTTGGTTCCATGGGAGACAATGAATGGAAAAATTCACATTTCCTCAGATATGTTGGGGGTTGACCTATTTCTCCCAGATCTCCATATAGCAGAGAATGCTTGTGGGCTTAGGGCCTTGCACAGTATTTAGTACTTGGCACTTGAATTGCAGTTTGTCTTCTTCAAGTGTGGCCTAGAAAGCCACTAAAGGACAGACTGGAGAGTGGGGCAAAGAGGAGCCTAAGGAGGTTGAACAAGGATAAGTGCAGAGTCCTTCATCTGGGAAGGAATAATAAACTGCACCAGTACAGGTTGGGAGGTGATCTGCTGGAGAGCAGCCCTGGGGAGAAGGACCTGGGAGTCCTGGTGGATAACAAGTTATCCATGGGTCGGCAATGTGCCCTTGTGGCCAAGAGGGCAAATGGGATCCTGGAGTGTGTCCAGCAGACTGAGGGAGGTTCTCCTCCCCCTCTACTCTGCCCTGGTGAGGCCACACCTGCAATATTAAAGAGGGACAGGGATTTGTTCGAAAGAGTCCAACGGAGAGGTACAAGAATGATTAAGGGACTAGAGCATTTGCCCTATGAGGAGAGGCTGAGAGACCTGGGGCTGTTTAGTCTGGAGAAAAGACTTAGAGGGGATTTAATTAGTGTTTATAAATATCTGAGGGCTGGGTGTCAAGAGGGAGAGGACAGGCTCTGCTCACTTGCACCCTGGGATAGGACAAGGGGTAATGGATATAAACTACAGCACAGGAGGTTCCACCTCAACACAAGGAGGAACTTCTTCACTGGTCACAGAGCACTGGAACAGGCTGTGCAGAGAGGTTGTGGAGTCTCCTTCTCTGGAGATTTTCAAGACCCATCTGCATGTGTTCCTATGTGACCTGTACTAGATTCTATGATCCTGCTCTGGTAGGGAGGTTGGACTTAATGATCTTCAGAGGTCCCTTCTAATCCCTAACATCCTGTGATCCTATAAAGACAGAAGATAGTCACCCCATGGCTGAAATGGACCTTGTGAGGTGCAGAAGTGGTAGTCCCACAAAATTCCAACTGAGCATTCCCCTCTCTGCAAAGAGCACCAGGATGCTTTTGGCATACCTACTGCATGCTGCCATACACAAGCATGTTTTGATGCCAGACCCTGAGCTGGACTCCCAGCATCCCTCAGGACTTCATAGATGTGTGCTGTGAACTTTGTGATGTGCTACCAATTCTGTCATCTTTGTGCAAGTGTAGGTGTACAGCCATTTACATACAACAGGTCACAAGGTTCTTGTGAGCATGGGTGAAAAGTAATTCTTATTTAAGAGAAAAGGGGCTTTACCTCACTTGCCCTTTTTAGCTCTTACAGGTCAATAGCTAGAGTAAATCTGCACCACAATGGCTAATCATAAACTAATGTCTCCATTCTCAGCTCATCGGATAAAGAAAAAAAATTCTGATCTCTTTCCCATTGTTGGCCTCCAACCAAGTTCCATGTGGGTCTAATACTGCAACCTTCATTTAAATAAGGAGTTTTATCAAAGTGAGGATCAGGACTTTTGTCTGTAAAATCAGCTGGTTCCTGTTAGAAGATTCATTCAATCATGATGACATTTGTGATATCTCCACCAAAATCAGCAGAACTCATTCCTTTTGCTTTGCAATATTCATCTCATTGTATCCTATCAAAGCCTTTTTGTTACTCAGACTAGAGACTGTAAAGAATTATCAGAAAAAAGAATTCTGGAACTGCTTAAGACTACTGATTTCATGAGGGGGTTGGGACGAGTGCGTAGAAATCCCCTTCCAAATTAATAGCATTTGAATCCTGAAACAAATGCAAAACAATAAAACTATCTTCAATATTACAATAAATTTAATAAGCCTTAGAGCAACTCAGTCACAATAATAGAACACAAAATCATACAAATAACACAAACAACACTAATAGTAACAGACAAATTCTAAGAAAAAGTATTGTATCTATCTGGCAACAATAATGGTAAGAAGACAAGAAATTAAATCAAATTCAATTGGAATCTTACAATCCAGGCTTCTTTTAAATTAAAACACATCCAAAATAGAAGTAACAAGAAAAATTTAAATATCCTATCATGCTATTCATATTTTGATTTTTCCCCCTCAGTTTTATACCTTCCATTGGTTTTTTTACAGTATGTCAGCAAAGCTTCCTGGGAATGCTTTTCATAGGTTAGCTTCCTATTTGTCATTTCTTTTCAGTTATCTGGTCCTGGGAGGTAAGAAATGACAGTAAAAGAAAAATAATGGGTCAGAGACAGAAAAAAAAAATTAAAATTATCTAGCTTTACAGAATCACAGAAACATTCATGTTGGTGAAGACCCTGGGACCACTAAGTCCAACCCAGGACCGTGCTCTGCAAGGCTCACCCCTAAATCATATCCCTAAGCACCACATCCAAACCACCTTTAAACACATCCAGGCTTGGGGATTCAACCACCTCCCTGGGCAGCACATTCCAATGCCTCACCACTCTTTCCATGATTTTTTTTTTCCTACTGTCCAGTCTAAACCTACCCAGTCACAGCTTGAGGCCATTCCCTCTTGTTCTATCACTAATGACCTGTGAGAAGAGACCAGCAGCAACCTCTCCACAAAGTGCTTTCAGGTAGTTGTAGAGAGCAATGAGGTCTCCCCTCAGCCTCCTCTTTTCCAAAGTAACCATCCTCAGCTCCTTCAGTTGCTCTTCATCAGATTTATCCTCCAGGCCCTTCCCCAGCTTCCTTGCCCTCCTCTGCACTCTAGTCCTATTTTCTGTAATATTATGGGTACTCCTCATTTGTGGAAAAGGAGCCCATTATAGCTCCTAGATCCTGTTAAAGCTTTTAATCTATCAGGCCACATTCAAAAAAGTGCCAGCAACATTTTTGAAAGCACTGCTACCAAAGAACGACTAATATCTACACTTCAAAACCCAATTTGTGTTCCAAAATTTACTCCAAGAAAAGGGAGAACACTGTTTCCCATCTTTATGGGTTTCTGAAGACACACTTAATCCATGAGCTAATTGTTTATTTTGGCAGGAAAGCAGTTCTTCTCTGTTTCGCTTTTTTCTGGGGTTTGGGTTGATTTTGTTGTTGTTTTTTGTTTTCCTGTGTGTTGTAGGTTAAGGGAAATCAAGAGCTGATTGGTATAACCACAAGGAAAAGCCCTCCAGAGGCTAGAGAGTCCCAGGGGGGTGGGCAGCTTGTCCCAGGTCATTGCAATCTGTTATTCTGTTCAATTTTCCTGTGTTTCTCTATTTAAGGGAGTGCACAGAGAAATCTCTCTCTTCTCTCTGTCTCAGGACGTGTGTGCTGGTTTCTTTATGGTGTGTGGGGGAGAGGCTTTCTCCTGGCCTAGGCTGGCAGGCAGTTCCCAGCTATGCCACAGGGCCTGTTGAAGCCTGTGGTAGGTCTGGGTCTAGTGTGTGGGGGGGGGGGGGGTGCAGTGTGGCTGCTCCTGGCCCTGCTGAGGCTGAGTGGGGAGGAGGTTTCTGGAAGGCTCTGAATGGTTTTGGGCTTGGTAGGCCCAGGTGAAGAAATGAGCTTTATTTGTGAATCTATTTCTTTCACCCTTTTGTATATATTTCTAAATAGAATTTCCCTTTAAACTTCCATTCCAGTGTGGAACGTTTTTATTTTACTCCTCGGGAAGGGGTAAAACCTCTTGTCTGTCCTTTCGCCCTGGGCACCTCATGGCTCTAAACAAGGACACTGTGAAACAAGCAGACTATCAGGATGCCATTTTAAAATGTGAAGATCTGCTTAATAAACTCCTTCAAGAGTAGCTAGGACACAGATGTTTCTTATAGTTATTAGTTATAGCTTAAGATAAAATTGCGATGGTATATCAGAAGTCTACACATAAACTACATAAAACTACACAGTTTTATGCTGTGCAGCTCTTAAATCTCTTTTCTGTTGGTGAACTTACCCAGTAGTATGCAACAAATGTACTATGGCAGAGCATTCATTAAATACACCACACATAGATAGTTGGATGACATGCAACTTAAGCAAAGATTTATCTCCTTTTTCCATAGGGGAAACATCTACTTATGTAATGTTGCTGGAGACAGAGTGGCTGGAGACTGGCCAGGCAGAAAGGGACCTGAGGGTACTGGTTGACAGTGGGCTGAACATGAGCCAGAGTGTGTCCAGGTGGCCAAGAAGGCCAATGGCATCCTGGCCTGGATCAGGAATAGTGTAGCCAGCAGGAGCAGGGAAGTCATTCTGCCCTGTACTCGGTGCTGTTTAGACCACACCTTGAGTACTGTGTCCAGTTCTGGGCCCCTCAGTTCAAGAAAGATGTTGAGATGCTCAAATGTATCCAGAGAAGGGCAGCAAAGCTGGGGAGGGGTCTGGAGCACAGCCCTGTGAGGAGAGGCTGAGGGAGCTGGGGGTGTTTAGCCTGGAGAAGAGGAGGCTCAGGGGAAACCTTATTGCTCTCTACAACTACCTGAAGGGAGGTTGTAGCCAGGTGGGGGTTGGTCTCTTCTCCCAGGCAACCAGTGACAGAACGAGAGGACACAGTCTTAAGCTGCACACAGGGAGGTTTAGGCTTGATCTTAGAAAGAAGTTCTTCCCAGAAAGAGAGATTGGCCATTGGAATGGGGTGCCCAGGGAGGTGGTGGGGTCAACGTCCCTGGAGTTGTTTAAGAAAAGCCTGGATGAGGCACTTAGTGCCATGGTCTAGCTGATTAGATAGGGTTGGGTGATTGGTTGGACTTGATGATCTTGGAGGTCTTTTCTAACCTGGTTGATTCTCTGTGATCTGCAGTATAGAGCACTTCACCAGGTTGTATGCCAAAGTTCATATGATATAAATAAAGATGTTTCTTCTTTATTCACAGCTAATATGTACATATTAGCTGTGAGGAGAAAGTTCTTCACAGAGAGAGTGGTTGGCCATTGGAATGGGCTTGCCCAGGGAGGTGGTGGAGTCACCATCCCTGAAGGTGTTCAAGGGGGGATTGGACGTGGCACTTGGTGCCATGGTTTAGATAGTCATGAGGTTTAGGGTGACAGGTTGGACTCGATGATCTTTGAGGTCTCTTCCAACCTTCTTGATTCTATGACCTGGGGATGTTTTTCTCTAAGGCACATCAGCAAAGCTTGTGTTGCTCAGTGCTCTTGCAACAGAATTTGCTTGCTGTTTACCAGCACAACTGGCCATGTTAGACCTCGACCTTTGGAAATAAGTCTTAGTGTTAGCTGTCTTGTTGGTACTTAGGAATCTCTCTTAGCAAGCAGGACCTGGCTCTTCCAAGCACTTCATACACACATCAGTGCCTTGAAGTGTTCACAGGCTCCAGAAAGTCGTTTTCTCTTCAGACAGCCAGAGGTGGCCAGTTCAAGCTCCTCAACAAAGGCAGGTTGACATCTCCCAGCTGTGAGCAAGGGCACACAAGCTTTGGTTCCTGTCCAGGCTATGTTCTTAACTGCTGCCCACAAATAAGTCACAGTTTTCTCCATTTTTTGCCATGTCAAAGATCTGTAGCTGTTTGTCTCTGGGGTTTTTGTGCGTGTGTGTGCTGTTTTTGTTTTTTCTGATTTATTTTTTCTGTTCCCTTTCAAACCCATCGCTTTTCCCCCAAGGGTTTAAATTTAGCTCTGGCAGAGGGTAGGTTTCCGCACCCACCTCCAGTGATGTAAAGCTAACCTTGGGGTCCATGTTTCCAGCTGAGCCCTGTGCTCAGTACAGGAAAGTTAAGCACAACAACTTTCCCATGCCCTCAGACTTCTCCTGCTGAGCTGCCTGCAAAGCCTCTCTGGGCTGCCTGATGGCAACTACTGCAGTAAACAAGGAGCAAATCCAGCATAGGTTCTTTCTGAATCCTTATGTCTTAGGAGCCGAGGCTCCAGCCAGTGTGAGCCAGGGTAGCTTAGTTGACCTAGGCAAGTCTATACCAAGTTATGTCACTTGAAGATCTGGCCTCTCATCTCAGGAACCTTCCTTGAAGTGTCCCAGGAGGTTTTCAACCAAAACATTTTGTCTTCCCTTTCCAATAGTGGCTACTTTTTCCTTGCTCAGGGCAGAGTTCTCATACAACATGTAGTCTTGTTATTATTATGGGACAGTAATGCTAATATTATAGCAGTACCCAGAGGCCTGGAATGAGATCCCATCACATTGTACACTGAAAAAAAACATAGGAATAAGTTTTGACCAAGGCACCAGTCCTGCCAAGGCAGCTACAATTGCCATGTGCCCACAGACGAGCTGGAAGCACTGAGCAAGAGGAGACTCTCACAGCTGCCAAGGTGGTGCACACCAGTCATGTTTGTCTTGGAATTCTCACCCTTTCATGTCCTGAGGGGGAGTTTCACCCTGCTTTTCACAAACTGAAGAAATCTTCCAGAAAGAAAACTTACAGGATGCAACATAAGACAGAGTGTAAGATAAGAACTTCTTTACATTGAGAGTGGTGGAGCACTGGAACAGGCTGTCCAGAGAGGTGGTGGAGTCTGTGTCTCTGAAGTCATTCAAAGCCCACCCTGATGCTGTCCTGTGTAATCTGCTATAGGTGAACTTGCCCTGGGGAGGATTTGGACTAGATGATCTCCAGAGGTCCTTTACAACTCCTGTCATTCTGTGATAATAATAAGAAGATAGTCATGTCTCTCACAGAAGAATTTGTTTTTCAAGAGAAATATTCCAGTCATGAGGTCACCCTTCCAGAGAGATTTTTAATGCTTAGGGTAACCTGGAGTGCTGAGATCACCCTTTCACATCCAAAAGGGACACAGAAGGTACATGCTCCCATGGACACACTTTTAAAAGGTGCCCAGTGCCATGCAAGAAAGAGAGTGACATGGGAGATGTCATCAAACAGAGACTGTCTGAACACAGGATTGTCAGAAACATGATCTGCCAAAGAGACGTGGGAGCCCACAGTTTATTTGTTTGTCAAGAATAAAAAAATTAATAATAATTACTTATTTCATTATTTTTAATATATTTAGTTAAATCATAGAATGGTCTGTGCCAGAAGGGACCTCCAAAGGTCATCTAGTACAACCCCCCTTGCAGTCAGCAGGGGCATCCTCAACTAGATCAGGTTGCCCAAGGCCTTGTCAAGCCTCACCTTGAATATTTCCAGGGATGGGGCTTCAACCACCTCCCTGGGCAACCTGTTCCAGTGTTCCACTACCCTCATAGTAAAAAACCTGTTCCTAATATCCAATCTAAATCTACTCTTCTCTAGTTTGAAACCGTTGCCCATTGTTCTGTCACTGCAGGCCTTTGTAAATAGTCTCTCTGAATCCTTTCTGTAGACCCCTTTCAGGTACTGGCAGGCTGCTATTAGGTCTCCCTAGAGCCTCCTCTTCTCCAGGCTGAACATCCCCAGCTCCTTCAGCCTATCTTCGTAGCAGAGGTGCTCCAACCCCCTGATCATCATGATGGCCCTCTTCTGGACCCTCTCCATCAGCTCCATGTCCTTTCTATATTGAGGGCTCCAGACCTGGACACAGTGCTCTAGGGGAGGTCCCAGCAGAGCAAAGTGTCAGAATCACCTCTCTGGATCTGCTGGCAATGCATCTTTTGATGCAGCCCAGGATGCCATTGGCCTTCTGGACTGCGAGCTCACACTGCCTGCTCCTGTCCAGCTTCTCATCCATCAGCATCCCCCAAGTCCTTTTCCTCCGGGCTGCTTTCTAACACCTCAACCCCCAGTCTGTATTGGTAGTGAGGATTGGTCTGGCGCAGGTGTAGAACCTCGCACTTACTCTTGTTAAACCTCATGAGGCTCACCTGGGCACCACCTCTCCAGCTTGTCCAGGTCCCTCTGGATGATGTCCATGCTTAACTCCATCAGCCAGTCAGTTTACTGGAGAAGTAATTATCAGTCAATGCATGGTGTTAATGAGTACTCTCTAAACACTACATGTTGACCAATGTAAGGCAAAATTTCAGTCCTGGGACACTTGGAGACTGTCCCCACACTAAGCCATTCTGCAAGGTACTCTACAGGCACATAAGGTTTCACAGACCCTGTTTCAAAGACTTTTAAAATTACACTCATGTTTTCTGGACTGGATTCTCTGCTAGTTTAAATTGGCAACCCTGCATTGACTTCAGTGAAAGTCTGGTAATTTACACCAACTGCAAATTTGGATCTTTATTTCTTCTTCTTTTTATTTCTGAGGACAGATTGGTTTATTTTAAAAGCAGGCTGCTGACTAGAAATGTGTGAAATAACTTTTTTTTCCCTGAATAAATATTTTTAAACAGTATTTTCAAGGATTTTGCAATGAGTTACATGAAGCTGGCAAGGCTCTGGTACCCCCTCCATCTTGTGCAAACAGAATTATGTAAAGAACAGGCCTCTGGGACATTAGCATGTTCAAGCAAAAAGAGCATTAAAAAAAAGCAACCTTTTTTCCCAGAGATCCTTAACTTTTCCCCATCCTGGCCCTTGGAGTAACATTTCACCATCCAGAGATGTTACCTGATTTGTCCTAACCACTCCCACAAGATGTTTTTTTGTACCTCAGATAGGACCAGCTGCCCAGTTTACTGCTTGCATTTGCTATCACTGCAACAAATAATTAATCTCATGCTATGAGTCCCTCAATCTATAAAGCTTACTCCAAATTCAATTAAATTTCTAAATGTAGGCATAAGGCCATCTGAAAGTTGTTTTTCCCTTGAATTTAATAGGGTTTGGCTTAGAAAGCTGGTCCTCTGGCCTGGTAGGTTTTCCCACATAAGGAAGGCCTTTTTCTTCATTATTCAGAATTACATCAAGATCTTAGTAGTAAACATTGAAGTAGCCATACACCTCCCCAAAATATTTTAACGTGATGAAGCCACTGGGCATTTCTAAACATTGACACAAATATTTATGGCCTCACTGTAAGTGGTTTCTGCATCACTTTGAGTATTGTCTAAGGCTAAAGAATCAAATTTAAAACCTTGCCATGAAAATCAGGGCTTGGCATCCGGTCCTTGAAGGAGGGTTGAACCCCTGCTGAGGCTGTAGGGATGCTTTGCCTTCTCTGGAGCTGCATCTTGCACACACCTCAGCATCCACTCTCCCATCTATGATTTTCATTCTCCTCTCACTGGTGTTTAGGGAGAGACAATCCTACTCTGTTGCAATATCCAGTCTCTTTTTTGCTGGTGAAACCTTTTGCTTCCTTGGCTCTTTTTTCAGGCTCCCAGTTATTTGCATACTGCTATTGCCAAAGTAAAAAGCCCTAAGAGGCTGCTTCCCTGGCTGCACACTGGTTCCTCACTCTTCCATTCCCATCACATGCAGGCACCGATGCAAATACATCTGCTGCCACTGGGATTTCTACTGTTCTCTGCCCACTCTCCTGCTCCCAGTTGCCCCATTCCCAGCCTGGCAGCAGGGGATGGCTGGGAAGAGGGGTCCAGAGAGCCCAGGGATGTGCATCCACCTGAACTGCTCCTTTCTCCTGGAGGTGGAGGGTAAGATGCAAGGGGCCAAGCAAGGAGGGCTTCCTCACAAAGGCAGAGCTGAAATTTGTAAGAGGTCTGGAGTTCTGCCTTTAGATCTTTCCTGGCTCTGCTCCCAAGAAAATCATGTCAGTGAGAAGAGTTGGCAGCACCACTGGCTTCCCTCAGCTCCTCAGCCCTGAACAAATCTGCTCAGCACTCGGCCCTCCAGCTTCTGAATGGCGGCTGAGCTGCACGTGGAGCTGGCTGTCGCTCCTAGCCTTTGCTCTACTCCTCTGTGAGCCGCTTCTATGAATCACAGGTGTTGTGCATTTCCCTCCAAGGACTGAAAGGAGTTTTCAAGAGCTCCAAAATCACTCAAAGTTAATGGGAGCTGGGAGCCCTAAGCTTCCCTGAGGAGCTGTGCTGCCCCAGCACTGCTCAAGCCCTGATGTGCAGTGGAACTGGGATTCCTAAGTCACAGGATGCTTTTAAAAATGTGTTTCACTCTCTCACACAAGAAGGAGCCAAGAGCTTGTGAGATCTGGTCTTGCTTCTGCAATTAAACTGTTCTGAGGGTTTTAGGCAAGTCACAATCCTAGCAAGCCTCTTTCACCAGCTGGGAAAGGGAGATAACAATATTTAACATCCTTCCAAAGTAAATGTTAATAAGACTTCAGCAGCTTACATCTGCATAGGCTCTTGAAGATACAAGGCACAGGGAGAGCATGATGGGTTGTTGTTACTAATTGTGAATATCCTTCACTTTAGTTTGTTGTCAATTATTATTAAAAGTGAGAATTTGTGATCCAATGTAACATTACTTTGAAAAGATTTAGTATCTTTCACAGCCTGTAAATAACTTGGTTGTATTTGTCTGATGCAGAGATGGTAATAGGAAACAGATTGCAAAAGCGGTGCAAAAAGGAATGTGTGGTTATTCTGACAATATAGTTTTCTTAAATTTAAACCTGATAAATCAGCTTTAGGCTCATATTTTCTCTGAGAAGAATATTTTTAAGTGAGGCAACATAAAGGAATTCCTTAATTGGAACGTAAACATTAGCACTATGCTTCTACCCTTCCATTCATTCTGATGAATAAACAGACATGTCAGGGGTTTTAAATGACATTTGCCAGGGTAGTGTAGGGAAATTGTCCACAAATTTCAGGAGGAATCTGATGAAGATCTTCCCACTACCAACCTTTATGACCCAAACAAGTGAAAAATGACCAATGAGTTGCAAGGCTAGACACACTGGTGTCAGAGAAAGCATCATAACATATCAAATGATTGTCTTCATTACCATGAAATACCAATCTGAAGCCATCTAAAATTTGGCAAATGAAACTTAACTGAGCTGCAGTAAGGATCAACTGACCCACTCATATGGGAAGCCAGTCAGGCACAGGAGAGATGTACTCTGTTTCCTTCATCTTGTTCCTTTTTCTTTGCACCCCCTGCCCAGGAACTGCAAGATGCTAGATAAATCCACTCAGGCTCTGCATCTCCAGAATGATTGTTGGTTTTTCTCCCCCATCCTGCTCATTCCTATGGATTCACACTGCCACCGGACTTCCCTCTAGTGGGGGCTAGCCCTAAAAATAAACCTCAGTGTAAAGGGTGGAGTAGCTCTTGTCTGTTGTGCTGTGAAGGATTTCAGGAAATGTAGACAATTTCTCAGGGATATGAGATTGCTGGCTTGGATTTTTCTCTTAGAGATTTCTATCCCCAGTTGACTGAGTCTCCATTCCCTAACACCAAAGGGTCCCCAACCCCTTCTGGGTCACGGTGCACCAGCTGAAGAATTGTTGATGTTGCTGTTCTTCTTTTCATAGAAGAGAGTAAGCACACGAGTATGGGTCACTGACACAAAGCAGCCAATTTGTCTGCGGAAAATGAAGTCTGGACTCTTTCTTCCGTGGCTGAGGTTTCTTTTATGCTCTCAAGCCTCATAAAGCCACTGTGTAGCTCCAGGTGTATGTATGGTTTTGCGTGTTTTTAATGTAGCTTCTTAGATCCTTTAAATTAAAATGCATATTTTTCTAATGCAATAGCAGCTTCGGAAGGGTTAGCTCTAATGAGTTTTATTATACTTGGAAGCAGCTTCCTGGCATATATAAATATCTATATATATAGATGGATATTTAATGGAATCTCAGCTTTTGTGGAGCTGAAGCAGATAGAAATTTCTCAAAAAAAAAAAAAAAAAGAATGGAAAGGAGTGAGAATGCTAGTCTTTTCCAGATTTCTAAGTAGCCATTTATTTTGGAATCTATTGCAGATGTATCCCATTAACTGTCAAGTTACTTAGTCAACCCACCAAATTACTGCTCACTCACTCAATAAAAGTTCTAGATGTATAAAAGAGCAAGGAAGTTCTCAAGGTTTTTCTTAAACCTCATCAGGAAAAAAAAAAAAACAGAATTGTTTGTTCTTTCTTTCCTTTTCTTTTTTTCCCTTTTCTTTCTTTCTTTCCTTTTTTTTTTTTTTTTAACAAGAAGTGCAGCCAGGGAAAACGAATGTTAAAAAACAAGCAGCACAAAATGAGGGCTTACATTTCCAAACCTCGACACACCACATGTGCCTATAAAATACAGGAAATGGGTACAAATGTGAAGCTGCACACAGGATTAGAGGCACATGAACACATTTAAAGCAGGTGGAAATAATGTCAGCTGGAGCTGTAATGTTAGGTTTGTACCAGGGGGCAAAGAGTAGAAATGGCTATACTGCTATTAAAGTACTCTTGGTACAATATTCTGAAAAGACATCATAAACACAAACAATTTCTGGCATCCTTCAACAAACCTACAGATGTTAGTCGCATCTCTTCCCATTGCTTTTAAAACAGGAAAGCCTCCAGGCCTTTAGCTCAACTGCAAAGCCTTCCAAATCCAGAGAGCTACTTTGTCAACAAAAGGAGCCTTGGGGAACGTCACTAAAGTGACTTTTTCTGTCAAATGGCATTACAATATCATGCAATGCCAACACGTGACATCAAACTATTGGGAAATCTATGGCCTGGTGCTAAGTTATCCTCGAATAAACGTGTCATGCATTAAAACAAGGATAGGATGCACACAGGACAAGTAATAAGATGGCCTCTACTGCCCCCACAGATTCATCCCTGCAAGATCAGCACGGGCAGCTGTAATCCTCTGCAGAAAGGTTTTCTCCTACCAGTTGTCCCAAATTGGTAACATTTGGGAAATTAGCCCCCAGTTAGGAGTCTTTGGGATATGCTATATGATAAAGAGCCTGGCAGGATCAGTGCAAAGTCCACAAAGGAAACAAATCTTTCATCTCTTTTTGGATAATCCTACCAGCAATGAGGGTAAAAGTAATTTGTCATTAGCTATGCCCAAGACAGCAATCTCCTCTATGAAGATCCTGGGGTAGATTTGAGCTGATGGAGCCTGGCAGCCAGGGTAAAGGGCTTAGAGCTGGCACAGAGACACAGTACAGGATAATCCTGACCCTGTCTTCATCCTCTGGGATATGAGTCTCTCTGTGTGCACAGTTGGTAAAGTTTACTGCATCCTGTGCCTCTCCTGCCAAACTCTCGCTCACAGTGAGGATCCAAATCAAAGGCTCTCCTGCCTCTGTAGCCCTGCCTCCACATAACAGCTTAGATTACACATTTTCCACAGACTAGAGGAGCACCCATATCCTACAGCTTAAAAGCAGTAACTGAAGAATTGCCTGGTTCCAAAGAAATTTTTGTTTCCAAAAAAGACAAAATGAGAATGATTTCAGAGTCTGGAATCCCCTCAGTCAATGCCTTCTGAAAGCAACCCTAGCCCTGCATCCAAAATCTACTGAGGGAGAGAAAACAAGCAAGCCTTTCTCACTTCTGAAGATATGGCATACTTGCTTCAGTGCCCACTAAATGAGATAGTAAGTTTTCCTCCTCTTTGCCAGGTTAAACTACAGATATTCCTTCCAGTTCTCTTGTACTCTCTTCCAGAGCACAAATAAAGCACCATCTGGCCCTTCATTAACTCTATTTGATTTCCTTTGATCTCATGTAAACGATGAGAAAAAGATCTAAGACTCTCTTCTCTTTAGACATGTGCATAACTCACATCAGTGTCAATGGGAGTATGCCTATGGAGAGGAAGAAATAGAAACCACTGTAGCATCTTTGCATTTGCAAAATGGAAACAAAATGGTCCAAAACCTAATTCCCAGATCACATTCCTCCAAGTCTGAAAGTGGACCTTAGAGAGGATGTAGAAATACCAGGATACTGTGACAAGACACAATAGGGTAGTTGATGTTCTTATTCATAAAGCAAACCACCTTGGTTGTCATGAATTCAAGTGTCTGAAGCTCAAAGGAAGAGAAAAATAATAAAATTTAAAATGCATTTTGAAGATTTACACAATTTACTTTATCTTCTCTTTATATACAGTACAAAAGTTGCTGCAAATCAAAGCCTGAGGTCACAGAGCTTTCCAAAGCCCCTTGTTTATTTGCCCCCCCTGCTTTCTCCATCATCATTCCCCAGCTGGAGGGAACAAGTTCAGCATTATCTTCTCTCACTGCTGCTTAAGTTTACAAGGGCAAAAGTTGGTCTCCAGTTTACAGTGGCCAAGGAAGCAATGGGTCTGGAGAGCCGGCAGTTGCCAGTTGACACCCCAATAAGGCACATGGAGAAGTTTGTGCCTATATAACATCACTGATGCTGAAGGCCAGGGGTATATGCACCCCCAGGAGAACCACAGTCAGACAGGTGCTCATAGTCAGGAAAGGGAACAGGGACACTTGCATAGCTCTCACATGCCCTGGACTGCAGTGCCTGGGGTACATGCTAACTGAGCCCTTCACACTGCCCTGACCACACTCTGGCAATGAGGTTCCTGCTTTGCCCTGCTGCCAGGGAGTTTCTCAATCCCCATTCCACCTCTTGGTGGACTGATGCCCCTTTAGTAAGGTTTTTCATGGATTAAATGATGGGTTTAGGGATGCATGAGTGTAGTAAGAGCTGACAAGCCTGCCCAAGAGCTCACAGGTCTAAATACATGACCCCTTCTGCCCAGACAAAGTCCTATATGTGCATGCACACACACATGCATATATGCACTTACACATGTATATAAGGACTGTTCCCAAAGCCTCGGGCAACCCCAGCTTGCACACTAGCTGCACATCTCAGGTGCAGTGCAGGATGCGCCGGCTGCTCTCTGCCGGACCAGGACTAAACAAAAATATGGAAGAGGGGATGGGGAGAGCGTAGGTCCCGCAGTGCTGCGCTCTGGAGCTCCACGGGCGCACAGCTGAGCACGGCTGCAGCTCCGAGGCACCGCCGCGGGCGGCTTGTCCCACCTCCATCTGCGGGTGCGCAGCGCGGCGGAGCCCCGGCAGCAGAGAGATACGGACGGGAGCCGGGCCTGCCCCGACAGACCGTTTCCTTTCCCTGGCGTCCAACACGGAGCGTGATCTCGTGCAATAATCAATAACCATCCTTCAGCCTTTGAACACCAGGGGGCTGAGAGGACTTTTCAAGACAAATTCCTCGGGTGATGATGTATACTTCACACTTACTGTGCACTTTTCCACTGAGAGGTGAGAAAGAGAAAAAAAGAAAGAAAGAAAGAGAGAAAGAGAGAAAGAGAGAAAGAAAGAAAGAAAGAAAGAAAGAAAGAAAGAAAGAAAGAAAGAAAGAAAGAAAGAAAGAAAGAAAGAAAGAAAGAAAGAAAGAAAGAAAGAAAGAAAGAAAGAAAGAAAGAAAGAAAGAAAGAAAGAAAGAAAGAAAGAAAGAAAGAAAGAAAGAAAGAAAGAAAGAAAGAAAGAAAGAAAGAAAGAAAGAAAGAAAGAAAGAAAGAAAGAAAGAAAGAAAGAAAAAGAAAACAGAAAGGTGGGGGAGGAGGACGGAAACAAAACAAGCAAACAAAAGACTAACAACAACAAAAAAAGTCGTAAGGAAATCAATGCATTTTTTGTACAGAAATCAATGAATGACAGAATTCCGGACTAGAAAGGCGTGCCTGTATTTAATGGGAAGACTTTAACTGATATACATGTGTGTGCGTGCATGTATGTTTATGAATACACATAGAATTATATTCTCATGTGTATGGATATACACACACGCATTCGTTTGTTTTTAAAAAGGCACCAAGCGGCTTTACATACGCAAACCTTAAAGGAGGGTGACTTTAAAGCCCCGCTTTGCGACACGAAGCTGGAGTCTCCGCAAGCCCCTCGCCCTGGGTAATTGCAAGCAGAGTGCTCGCAGAGTTTTTAATAACTGTCTCCCTTTCAGCACATCGAAAAAGCAATATATTTAAAAGATATATTTTGTATGCAACGCTTGCTAGGGAGCTCGGGGGAAATGATCTGGATGTTCTTCTGAAAGTATTTTGGTCTGGCTGATTGCAGAGGAATTTAATTTTGACGAGCCAAATCCCTTCTTGCAGGTGACACGGGGAATCGCGCCGTGCTCAGGGGCTTGCTGCCGTAGGCGAGCCCGGGGCTGGCGTGGGCAGCCGATCTGCGTGGGCTGCGCGACAGAGAAGCCTGTTTGATGGCTTTTTCCAAAAATCACTGCCCAGATGGAGTTCAGCTTCCTCCTCAATAAACGCCTTCCTGCCCCTAAAGCCTGCTCGCCTGTCTCTTTCTCCGACGGCTCCCCGCAAACCCACTCGCTCGCCGCCTCCGGGGTGTCTCGGCCGGGCATCGGGGCGCAACGGCCCCGTTCCCACCTGGAGTTCACCAAAAAAATGACAGGTGCAGCTTAGCAAGGGCAGCTGCGAGCGATGTTGATGTCCTGTCACGAATGCGGGGCTGGAGGTAGTAGCATCTCGGGGTGCTCGGTGTCTTATCCCCGTCTCTCGGCGTGGGCCGCCCAAGCTCGCCTGAGCTTCGGGAGTGTTTGCGGGGAAAAAACAAAATAAGCAGAAAGCGAGAGTCTTCGCCCCCGTGTGCGTGGGTTTTCGCTTCCCTGCGAGCGAGGAATGCCGAAAATCCGGGCTGGAGGCTCCGAGGAGAAGCCTTCAGTCTCCCGGCCCCGCGTCCAACGGCCGGGGTTTTACCAGGCGGGGAAGGTGCGTTCCAGTCAGAGAAACACTTCGATTCCCCGCGCGTATAAACACAGGAACGGCCTTTCAAGAAATTCAGACAACTTTGTAAAACACCATCTACTCACACGTTCACACCGAGAAGAGCAGTAAAAGGGTATGAGTGTAGGGTCTGGGATTTTATACTTTCCTGTCCTCTGGGGTCTGGTGTTAGGACGGAGGGAATTGGGGTTTATTTTAAGGATTTGATTTTTTTTTTCTTTTTCTGTGTGGGGAAAAATTAACCTTTCGAGAAATACAGGTGCTCCCAGGAATTTCTCCCCCGCACCGCCCCATCGCACACATTCAGGAGAGAACCGCAGATCCACATGCTGCGGGACAGAGAAAGGATGATTGCGACGCTGAAAGCTAAAACAAAAGGGCTTTCGTGTTTCCCACCAAACAGTACCGAGCTAGTTGTGGCAGGGAAAAGCTATGCCCTTAGCAAGTGAGAGAAGCAGGAAGAAAGCCAGTTCAAGGCGGAGAGGCAGAGACTTTTCGTTCAGAAATTGATCTACGCTTGGAACAGGAAAAGTTGACTCTTCCTCTCACATCTGTCCGATTATTTCAGTTTATTTATAGCTGATGGGGAAATATCATCTTTTTCCTTCCCCTCCCTGGAAACGGGAAAAGCACTAGTAGCTCTTTCCTAGGGAATAAGCTTTCCCGCCGCTGCGAACCGGCTCTCCTTGCGAGCCCCGGCGGCGGCCGGTCTGGGCTGGGGGCGGTGCGGTGAACCTCCCGCCCCGGCCAGCCCCGCCGCTCCTCTGGGCCCCTCGCCGCAGCCTTTCCAGCAAAGCCTTGTACCGCCTCGCACACCATCGGGGTCGTGTTTCGGGGGGATCTGCGAGGCGTGGAAGAGGAGGTCCGATCCTGCAGATAGACTCGCGTAAAGTTCGGAGGAAGTCTTAACTAAGCAGAGAGTGTAAGGTCAGCTTCTAAAGCAGGCTCCTGGGTTGTTTTGTGGCCATAAAGTCCTTAAGTAACCTTACATTTAAGAAAGAAAGGGAAAAATTAGAAAGAAAAAAAAAAAAGAAAAAACGGAGACGCCTTCGTTGACATGGTTCAGTAATAAAACAATCGAAAAAGTTAATCCTCTCCCACTCGGTCGCTCCAAGAAGGGAGTTTGCAATTAGCTGCAAAATCCCCTTGTGAGTTAGTGACCTGCTTTGTGAGGTATAAATTCACGGTCTTTACTTTCTTCTTTTATTTTTTTCTTCATTTTTTCTTTTTCTTTTTTTTTTCCCTTTTCCTTTTATTTCTCTTTTTTTCCCCCCCTTCCTTTTGCCACGGACCTCCATGGAAATGTCTTTGTTCGTTTGTTCGGAATATAGCAAAACCAGGACTGCGACACTTGGCTGCGCAGTATTCAGAGAATGAAAAATACTCGCCAGGGTACCCTGGGCTTTGTAAATAACTGCTTTGCCAATAGATGGCATAGTGTCCTTTCCATAGTGAGGAAGCTCCG
Organism: Indicator indicator; assembly: GCF_027791375.1. NCBI lineage: Eukaryota > Metazoa > Chordata > Aves > Piciformes > Indicatoridae > Indicator > Indicator indicator. The sequence goes on along the minus strand of NC_072011.1, from coordinate 6,516,955 downwards.
CTTCCCCGTTTGTTTACCTCTGCTTGTTTGTTTTCCTCTCAGTTTCTTTTTTATTTTTTTTTCTTTTACGCATAAATGTCTCTTTGCGTTTCATTCCCTGGAGTACAGAAAACATAGGTATCTTTAAAAAGGTATATTGCAAAAATTAAAATTACAGATGTAATACATACTGTGAAACCTATAAAAACGCGTTTACAATGGTTACTTAAAAAAGAAATTTATAACTTTCATATGTACCTTACTCGTGCAATATGCGACTGCCATATGTTTCCTAGTTCCATAATTCAGTTTTTCCTGGACAGCTGGAGCAGGTAGTACTTCTTAAAGTGCATTTCATGTAATATGAGAACTAGTCCTGACTAAAGACCGAGGGTTACCATAAAAAGACGCAAGACTTGCTTAAAAAATGTTTTTTAACTACACATCATTTCTTACAATGATACGATACAGATAATCCCGCAGATCCACGTTATGATAAAATGTGGGATACACAATATCTTTTTTACTGCTGAAATCCCAGCCCCGCAAACATAAATACTTTAAATTAGTGACTCTACCCTATAGTGATTTAAGGCTACCTAATTTAATTTAATTTAATTTCATACATGTTTGCATATTTTTCATGAGACAATAGCGAAAATATGAGTTAAATTTATAGCAGAGCAATAAAACCAGTAAAGCCAGAAGTTTCTTCGACCCTCATTTAGCGTTTGCAAACGCTTATTTTGTGACTGGAGTAATGAAAAGGCTATTTTAAAAAATAATTTGTCTGAAACGAACAATATCATGTAAGTGGGAGCGTCGTATTAAAGACTGGAGATTTCCTTCAAAATTCTTCATACTCGTGGCTATGCAATTCCAAATTTAAGGTAGTAATTTAAACGCTATAAAACGCAATCACCAGAATATTTATACTTTTAACACGAGTGCCTTTAAACTGGGTTTTCGGTTCTTTAATGCGACTCTCAGAGCTTTCATCCTTCTGGAAAGCCGCTCAGTTGGCCGCGTATTTATTTCGTGCGCTGATCTTATTTATACTCCGCAGCAGGAAAGAAATGTTTTGGGTTGTTTTGGATGTTTGTTTCTGTTTTGGGTTGGTTTATTTTTCGCAGTGTTTAAACGAGACGTGAGGCTGCGGGGAGCACCGGCCGGTAAAGGCGGCAGGTCCGAGGGGCCTGTTGGGGTGTGCGGGGAAAGGCCGGCAACCACGCATCGGGAATAACGCGCGGCTGCCCGCGGGCGGTGTACCCCGTCGGTGGGCATAGCGGGCCGGCCCAAACCCGTTCGCGCACTCCTTACGCAGAGCGCCGCGATGCTAAAGCGGGAACAAAACGTGCCGTGCCACACCGATAAGCCCTGGTATAACTGCACTCGCGGCGGCCGTTTGAGGGCCGGCGTCGCGCCTCTGTGGCCGCTCTCCTGGAAGGTTTGGCTTGTTTTCGGGGCGACCGGCGGCATCCGTAGCAAGGCTTCCTGAGGTCCAGGTTAACTCTGGGTCACCGTAGGCGACAAACGCCTGTGAGCTGTGAGGGCGCGGGAGTTCCCTTCGCCTCCCCATACTGGTTCCCGCAGCTCAGCTTCCGAGCTAGAACCACTGAGGGGATCCTGCATGCACCCTAGGCTTGGATGCTGGGGCCAGGTCGGCTCAGCCGTCCCCTTTTGGGAGAGGCCAGCGGAGTTCGAGCCCGAGGAGTCTCAAGTGCTGGGGAAGCCAGCCCTGCTCCCTCCCGCCTCAGCCGGGCCGTGGAGCTAAGTCCGTCGGGAGCGCGCACTGGGCGGTGTGTCCGGGACAGGCCCGGGATGAATACCGGGGGCTGAGTCCAGGATCGTCGGGGCTGCGCGGGCCTGGGCCCACTGCGGGGTGAGCTGAGGCCACCCGCGGACATCTGTGAGTCGCCCTAGTTACATGCCCACGAAGGCGACGCACATAAACGGTGGACAGAGTCCGGGCCGCTACCATCGGGAACTGAAGCAGCGCCCAGCCGCCGCCCCGTACTGTTGCTCCCGCCGGCTCCTGGTGCAACTTCCTCCGCCAGGCGATAGCCCACTGGGAAGTGGCGAGAGCAGGCTGGCTGGAGGGTCCCCAGCACAGCGGGATGAGCAGGCTGTAATACCCCGCTGCGGCCAGGGGGGCTGAGGGGGCTTTTCTGCCTCTTTTAAATTTAAACCACACTTAACCTTTCCTCAAGCATGTTTTGAAGGTGACCTGTATCTCGGGAAGAGTGACTCTAAGCTTGCCGTGCACCCTGTTAGAGGAAAGCTGGAAGTGCTGATTCGGCACCAACACTCGCAGTAAGCTCAGCCGCAACCGCGGAGAGCAGGGGAGACAGGGGCGAAGGTGCACTTGGAATGCAGAAACCCCAGAGTTTACATCCGATTTCCTCACCAGCGTCTGCACTTTTTCTCCAGTTGATAATGTTTGACCGACTACCCCCGTCAGCTACCTGATGTCAGTTTTACACGCCGCGTCTCCTTAGGGTGAAGCGATCAGGCTCATGGTGGGGAAAAGCGGATAATGGTATAAATATGTTTTCTTTAATGTCCGTTCCTCTGGTCCCCTGCTGGGAAGCTACAGAAAATCGTGGCTTTGAAGAGAAGGGACACTGAGGCTGTTTTACTCTCTAATGATATAATATGCGAAAAGATTTGGAGAAATCATACTGTGGATAGCGTAGTATGGCTATAACCATCTCCGAAATGTTGCTCTAGATTTTCGAAGGTAGCGTAGGAAAATATATTTCTGGTGGAAAATATTTTTGTTGTTGTTTTGGCTTTTGGTTGGTTTTGTTTGTTTGATTGTTTGTTTCTGTTTGGTTTTGATTTTGGTTGGTTGGTTGGGTTTTGGTTGTTTGTTTTGTTTTGTTTTGTTTTCCGTTCCAGGAAGTCTAAATATGCGACTCTTCTACATCAAATAAGTAGCAACTCGCCCAACTGCCTAAAACCCCGGACTGTATTTTGAAGTCCGGAAATAAAAGTAACTCCAAAATTAAGTGGTTTGAATATGTATATTAGTCTATTAGCAGGTCGCTATATTGAGAGATTCTTCTTTCATCATCACCCCCCCCCCCCCCCAAAAAAAAAAAAAAATAGACACATACAGGTTGCTCAATAACTTAAAATCCATCCAGTTATTTTAAAAAGCCGAGAAATGAAAGCATCAACCTACGGTAATCTGGCAAGGAAAAAAAAAAAAAAGAAAAGAAAAAAAAAGCCCTAAACAACAACAACAACAAGAGCCCGCCCTCCCCGAAAGAAGAATTAATTAATCCAGACGATTTGTAGGACGGGAAGGTTGCGCGCACCCCACGGAGCGATGTGGAGAAAAGGGTCAGGGTTTCTTCCACGGAGAAGTGCGGCGCTTGGCTCTAGGGGAAGGGAAAGGAATAAAAACTGCGCAGGACCGGCAAGCCCGTGCCCAAAGTCTTCTCCGAGACCGCCACGGCACGATCGCCGCCTCGGCCCCGACCCGGCCTTTGCAAAAGGGACTCTCCTCCGCCGCTGAGCGGAGGAGAGCGCGGGGAACAATTTGCTCCCCCTCTGAAGGTCTTGGAGTCCGCTCGGGGCCGACTTCGCTCTCCCCGTCCGCGCTGCGCTCCTCCAGAAGCGCAGCCTTGGCCTAAAGCCTCCCGCGCCCCGCGCCGCCCTCACGGCGCACCCGCCTCCTCCCGCTCTCCTCCACGCCCCATACTGGGCCGCTGCGGCGGGGGTCGATACCTGCTCCCGCGGGCCCCGCCGGGGATGTCGCACCGGTGGCGGTGGCGCGGGTGGCCGGGTTGACGCGGGCGGCGGGAGCACGGAGCGGGACCGCGGAAGGTGCCGTCGGAGATGGACGGGCGGGCGGGGAGACTATCGGAGCGCCCTCGGACAGAGAGCATCCATTTCCTTCCTTCTTTCCTCTCCCTATGGATCTCATCCTCACCGCGATGGCGTTTAAACTCGTGCAAGATCCTCTAGCTTAGCACGTTTCGATCACTCTCGCACATCTGATTTCCTTCAGATTCAATCACGGCTGGAGCAGGCAGAGCAGACAGACTTTAGACCATGGAACAGTTAATATGTCCCAGATTTAATGTAAAGATAAACTAACTCCACAGCACTGTTCGTTGGTGACAGGCATGAAGCATTTTCTGCTCTCCTATCGATTTAGGGCGACAGCCCGCTGCCGAGGACTTTTTTTCGTAGTGATGATTTTTTCTCAGACAAATTTTCATCTCTTCCAAAGTGGAGAGGGTTATTGCCCCTGCGGCGTTTCGTTTATTTAATTTTACTCTTTTTATTTTACTTTATTCAATTGACTCCCCGTCATATACCTGTATTTCCCCGTCTGGAAAACACTTCTACAATTTTAACAACCTTAGATAATTTATATCTAGAGAACTTTTATTAATAATCCTCTTCCTCAGACTCTCTGACGAAGCAGCAATTGAAAATAGGGATAAATTAACATTTTAAGGATAGGTAAAACGCAGTAGTGTAAACGGTTACGTCTCCTAAATGGCAGCTATTTCCTTTTTAGATTACAATCAGAAATCTCATCTGTGCCACTCGACGTCCCGAACAGGACCTCCAGGGCTGTAATGCAGACGAACCACACCACGAATTTCTCTCTTTCTCTCTATTGCCAAACAGCGAAGTGAAGCCGAGATGCTGTTCCCCGAAAGCGTGAAATTTCAGAGACTCGTTTGGGTTGGAAAACACCTTCCTCGTGATTTTTTACAGAAAAAAAATGGATTTCTATTCTGTTTCCTTCAGCGGAGCATGTCACCTCATTTAGTTCTCTGGGGGAAAAAAAAAAATATAAAACCTTCGAACAAGGGGGAAAAAAACCAAAAGAAAACACAACAAAAATCTCAATAGCGTTTTCGTTTCTCTAGGCATGCAAAAAAAAAAAAAAAAAAAAAGAAAAAGAGAAAAAGAATAATATCTGGCTCTGAATCTTTAATAGTTTTACTTACTGGAAAGATACGAAAGGGTTTTCCCCCTAACTATTCTATGCACATGAATATGATTATTATTAAAGTCGCTGCGGCTGGACGCATCGATGTTCATACATGGTTCCGTTTAATTCTCTTTTATTGCAGCTTCAGCGCCTAATGGGTTGGGTTCAAAGGGGGCTTCGGATGCTGAGCTGAAACCCCTCAGGAGCCAGCGTTTCAATAACAACGCGATCAATCTCAGAGTAAAGCAGCTGAATAATACTAATAATTACTAAGCCCTAACAGCAAGAAAGGGCACAATGTCTTTTTTTTTTTTTTTCATGTCCGAACGGTTTTCCCGAGCGAAACCCAGTGACCCGGGAGGCCACCTCCCTCCTTCCCTCTGCTTTTCGAAGGGAGCTGGGGCTCCCGGCCAGCCCGGTCCCCGCCGGGGGCGATGTGAAGGGGGGTGTGGGATCTCATTAACATTTATGGCGGGGTGCATCTGCCGCTGGCCGGGGCGCACGGGGCTGTTTCGGCCTGGGCGCGGTGGGGCTGGGGGCGGGCCGGCAGGCTGTCCCCACCTCCCCTCCTCGCCCGTCCAGGGCGGCAGGGGCCCCTTGGTAGGGCAGCGGGCTGGGGCGGCGGGGCCGAGGCCAGGGCGACGTTGATTGGACTGCGGGCGGCCAGGCCGTGGCAGCCCCCGCCCCGCGGCCCCGCCCTGCCCCCGCCGTCGCAGTGACACTAATGAGCGAGTTCTTCCCACCGGTCTCCTGCCTGGAAGTGCTGACAGATCAAGGCAACAAATTTCAATTACAAGCCCTAATTTGTGTCCGCAGAGCGTTTGTTACCCATGTCAGTCCTGCCTGGCCCATCAGACGGGGCAGAACGTGGAGGAGGAGGAGGGGGAGAGAAGGAGAGCCTCTGCAGAAAGGAATAGACTTTTTTTTTTTCCCTCTTTTAAAAAAACCACCCCCCCTAAGAAAAAAAAAAACCCAAATAACAACAACAAAAAAAAAACTTGGCTGATAACTCGGATTTAAAAAGAAAGGCGAGGAAAAGCCCCAGCCCTTTGCCTGCGCGGTTGGGAGAACGGGAGGGCGGCCGGCGCGGCTGGCCGGACGCGGGTGCCGGTGCCGGCGGCCTCGGCGCGTCTGGATGCGCGGGCTGTAGGGGGGCGGGCATGGCCGACAAGCGGCGGTCCTCGCCCGGCACCACCATGAGCCTAAAGGCTCACGCCTTCTCCGTGGAGGCGCTCATCGGGGCCGAGAAACAGCAGCAACAGCAGCAGCCGCCGCCGCTGCCGCGGCAGCCCAAGCGGCGGAAGCTGGGCGCCGAGGACGAGGCGGCAGAGGACGAAGGCGGCAGCGGGTGCTGTGCCAAGAGCTCCGCTGCTGCCGCCGCCGCCGTCGGCAGGACCTGCGGCGACATGGAGCTGGGCTGCGCCGCCCGCGCCCCCGCCGGTGAGTGCCGCCCCGCGACCTGCCGCTGCCCGCAGCCGCCGCTCGCTCGGGAGGCCCGTTCTTCCGCCCGGGCTCCGGCTTCCATCTCCCTCAGCTCGCACTCGTTTCCTCATTATTTCTTCTACTTTTCCATACTGCATGGACAATCTCCCCCAACCTTGCCGCCGGTGTAGCCGCTTAAAACTCGCGGGGCTTGCCGGCCCCGGTCGGCGGCGCGGAGCAGGGCGGCTGTCGGCCGGGGTTGTCCGTGCCGCAGCGCGGTGGAGCAACAGCTGGAGGCTTGTTTCCGAGGAGGCGGGAAGAGCGCTTATACAATACATACGTATATGTGTACTGCTACGAGTGTATATGTAACAGCGTGTATGTGTGTATATATATATATACAAAACATATGTATGTGTGTGTGTGTGCGTGTGTGTCTATGTCTGTAATTTACTGTATACGGACGGGACTGCACTTTGACGCTGCGGGGGCAGAAGGCCGCGGCCGGCGCCGGTTGCGCTAAACGCCGCAAACGAAACGCACCACCGGCCTCGCACCACGGACCCAAAGCCGCGCGCTTGGGCCCGGTCCGGGTTCGCTGCACGTTTGCTCTGGCCCGGGCCAGGTCGGCGCCAGTGCTGGGGGCGGCTGGTCCCTGGGATCCACGTCGGGGAGGCCCTCTCGCCGCCTGGCGCTCGGGTCTCCCCAGGGCCTGGCCCGCAAGGCCGTGCCCGGGCCCGTCGCAGCCCGTCAGCTCTGCCGGACCGGTGCGGTGTCGAGTCGGCGGGGCCCGGCTCGGGCAGTGGGAGCTCACCGGTGTGGAGGGTCCCACGTTCCCACACGCTTCCTCAGCTCTGTGCTTTCTCTGCAGGCGGCTGCGAGGAAGGGTTCCTGGCGGGCTCCCCTCCCGCGTCCCCCGGCGGCTCCCCCAAGGGTTCGAGGCCCAGCTCACCGCTGCCCACGCCGCAGGCGCCGCGAGTGGACCTGCAGGGAGCCGAGCTCTGGAAGCGCTTCCACGAGATCGGCACCGAGATGATCATCACCAAGGCAGGAAGGTAACGGGCACCCGCGGGGTTTTCCCGGGGCGGTCGGGCACATCAAAGCGGGTAAACCCGGGGGGAACCCCCCAGATTTACGAGGCAAGTAGATGGCGATAATTTTAGATGGGCACAGGAGCATATGGCGTTTCGGGTTTCCTGTTCATTAGGGCCAGAGCTGGGACCGCCGTGTCCTTCTGAGGGGAAAGTTTTCCCCTTTCCAGTGGATACACATGGTGAAAACCTGGGTAGTATAAAAGTATCTGAACTTATTAGAAATTACAAAAACATATTTTATTGAAGCCATATGCTCCCCTCTACGTTTTCAGAGAGGCTTTATTAATGATTGAAACGCGGTCTTCAGCAGCACAAAGCAACATTTGTCTTAAGAGAGTCCAGTCGGGGAATTTGTTTTATCTTACAGGTGCACTGAAATAACAGCAAAAACTAGTTAACCGCAGTCAGCTTCACCCTCCTCCCTCCTGCTTATTTAGAAATAGCAGAGATAGGATTTTTCTTTCCAATAACGACTTCTAATTGATTTATATATATATATGTAACAGCGGCAAATACTGAATAAACTGGAATGGCTTTCAGGTTTATAAAAGGCAGAAAAGTACCATTCATTACCTTGCAGCCGGCTCGTCACTAGGACGTTTCTTTTTTTGGCTTCAAGAATGAGCTTTCTTGACAGAAGGCATGCCAAGCATGAGCTAAGAAGTGCATTTTTATGTTAAAACCTCTGAATCGGTTAATTACATCATTTTCTTTGCAGAAGGATTTAAATCGTGAACATTTGGGTTTTGTTCTTTTTGTTTCTTTGTTGGCTTTTTTGTGTGTTGTTTTTTCTTTCCTTTTTAGAAATTACCTCGTAGATTTGTTTCTGCTTTCAATAAGGAAGTTTTACTATACCTTTCAAAGGCAGAGTAGCTCTTGCACTTCACCTTTAGTAAGTTGCAGACAGGAAGTCCTGTCTCAATAAATACCATATTGTTGGGTTACAGCATGGCACTTCGGCTTTCATAAAACGGCATCCTTGCAGTGTTATAATTGTATCGCTGTGCTCTCTAATTTGATGCTACAGAAATGATACACCATTTGCTGCTGTCAGTTGAAACTTCGGTAGTAGTTTGCAGTTCTTAAGGATTGGTCGCCCTGGGCATTGAGGTGGTGTTTGCACATCTTCAGAAACCTATTTCTAGTTAGTATCTCAAATGGGCATCTTTAAATGCCTGTACTGCTGAAGTCAAGTCCCCAAACCAAGTGATTTACTGTCTAACAATAAAAGTTGAAATGATGTGGTAATGGCTGTACTCCCAAAGCGTATCTCAAAACATATGAAGCATTGTTCAAGTAAATGCACTTTAGAAATCTGTTTTGACATATCGAATGGGCCATTTCATGTCTGTGTAACTATAATCGTCCAAAAGGACTCTGTAGCCTAAAAGGAAGAACGAGAAAAATCCCACGAACCAGTTACTTTTCCTAAACAACCATTCCCGAGTCTGTTTCATATTAAACATGACCTCTCTCTTTCTATGTTCAGGCGGATGTTTCCCGCAATGAGAGTGAAGATCTCAGGTTTAGACCCACATCAGCAGTATTATATTGCTATGGATATTGTGCCAGTGGATAACAAAAGATACAGGTATGGTGACTTTTAAGGAAAAAAAAAAAAACATAGGATGCAAGCCTTAGGGAGCTTGGCTATTGCAAGAAAGCATTAACACTACATGAATTAGCAGAAGGTTGGGTTTAACTCTCCTTCAGATTCGTATTTTTATCTCAGTGTATTAAAAAAAAAAAATTGTGCTGAGCATGCAAAATCAGCTAAAATTCCTGTTGAAGCTCTTCATACATGTGCCTCATTTTTTAAGTGTGCTGGGGGCAGATGCTCAAGTTTTGGCTTTCAGAGAGTGCGGTTCTAGTGCGGTCAGGAAATGTTACCCTATTTTATTCCTCATCATGTTAGTGGGAATTATTTCCTATTAACAAACAGATACGAAAATGCACTTATTTTCGGTGCCAAATGTCATTAATGTTAATTAATAACATTAATAGCCTTTAATGGCTGTGGTAATTTCAGGCCGTACCTGGAAAAATTTCTACAGATCTTGAACAGAAAGTAGTAGAATGTAAATAACTGGCAATTTTATGCTGGGGGGAAATTTTCAACCCGCCACAATGGCACATAACCTTTCTTGGTGGTGCTTCAGACTGATTACATAATTTAATTTAAAAGCTGGTCATCTCTCACATATTTGGTTGCTTAGGTTCACAAAGGGTAATGTTTCTGATTATTGTTTTTAAAAGAATTCATGGCATTACTGTCTGAAGAATGATGTGAGGAACGAAAGTAGTTCCCTGAACATTTGAGAGTAGGAATTAGATGCTGAACCTCACACTACTTTGAGGGCAGTCCTGTGGTGGGGAAATTAGTTGACTCTGCTGAAACTGCTGGTCCTGCAGAAATGCTTGCCGGATTGGGCCCACAGCAGTTACTGCTGTGAGTTGTAGATCGTTTGTAGGTCCTGCTTTAGAGATCTCATGCTCTGTAGTAGCCAGGAGCCTGGCCAAGTAGTTCAGTGGACGCAGGATCAGGTCCTTACCAATTGCTGGTTTGATTGTTTCAACCCTATACTTAGTATGATGTAGGGAAAACCACAGCAGATGTGATTGTAGAACCAGGAATATTTCAGACTAAGGCTCAAGACTAGTTGTAGGAATGCTGCCTTGTTTCCATGCTCCTTTGTTTCCTAAGCAAGCACTGCCCTGTGTTTCTTCTGGGTCCTTACCTCATTCCTTTTCTCATATGATTTGTAAGACATTTCTTGGGACCATTTTAGGTTTTGTGTTTTTTCAGTAAGGTGCAGATAATGGTCCTGAGGATGTCCAGTAAGTTAGGGGAGGCTTTCCTGACAGTACCATAGAGAAAAAAATGCCTTTTTTGGGGGGGGCCAGAGTAGTACAGCTCAAACAAAAGCCCTTGTCAGGCTTTGTGTTGCATGTGTGCATTTACTTTGCAATCCAAGTGCAGCATTCTTAGAAGGTCTGAGCAATTACTTAATTGATAGAAAAAGCCAGGTAAATATTCCAAACTGAATACAAATATTAATCTTAACAATTAAAAACAGTTACGTTGAATATGAGCTGTTTAAACCTTATTCCAATGAAAGTAAATATGGACATTACTGAGCTGCACTGCCTGCCCAATATGATGTGTGGTGCCCAGATAACTGCAGTAGCTTAACAAAAGTTCTGTGAAGGGCATTATTTCCTTAGTTGGCGAGGTTAGATTTCTGTACTGTCTACTGTACTGTGCCTTTAGCTTCCCACTAAATACTAATGTTTCATTTTGTGCTTGATTCCACTTTTCATTCTTTTCTGTGCAATCTGTGATTTTTTTAAATTTTTTTTTTTATTGGTGAAACTCATTTTACCTTTGGCTTTACAAACTGCTGTGCAGATCTTTAGATCTGAAAGATGTAAGAGCAGTTGAGATATGGAGCCTGGTCTTCAGCTGTCATAACAGATAGCAAAACTAAATGGAAATGAAGAAAATAACAACTAGTTCTAGATCTCTAGAAAAATGGGACCTTTTTTAGTAAATATTTTGAAGCTCAAGCTGTTGCTCAATATTTTGTGTATTTATGATTTTATTTACTTTTGCAGGGAAAGTACTTATTTAGTATAACCCAATAAAAACAAAATAAATCAAAAACATTACAACACTTGGCTGTATGATATGGAGTTGAGAATTTATCTCAAGGAGAGGGTTTTACCCCCATTCTAGATCTTACTTTTACAGCTTGATATGAGTTATATGGAGCAATGCATGTATTGGATCATTTTGTTTTCATTCCCGATTATGTTGTTTGTCTTTTTCTAATAAGGAATTGGATTGGGCAAACAAATGATTTGATGAAGTCTTTCTTGTTTAAATTTTAAAATACAGCTGACTTACTGGAATTATACTGGACTTGAAAAAAAAAAACTTTAACATTTTAATTAATGGTTTTTAAACTGTACTGTGAAATGACCGCCTTCAAAATAAATCTTCTACCAAAGCAGGCAGTGTTTTTATTAGAAAATTACTTTATCAGCGTTGGCCTACCAAATTAAATGTGGTCTGTGTTTTTTTCATTTTTAAGCCTTTCTGCATCACTGTTCAAGAAAATGAATACGGTCTTGCAGAAGTAAGACATAGTTTCATTATTTTGAACATTCATAATGTTCTTTCTTTTCAATAACTTTATAATTATATTCGACTCACCATGTTAAGTCTTCCAAACATGGAGTCCTATTCAATTTGATAAATGAAGAACTATGTTCTTCCCTGTTTGCCGATTCTTGTGCAGAGCAGAGCTGCGGCAATCAATGAATTGACACCAGCTTAAAGCTCAGTGTAGAGCCTAGTGTGAAGGCTGTTACTGATTTGAAGACTCAGGGCACAGCAGAGAGCAGTTTTTGACTTTACTTTTGCAGGTAACTGTGAAGCAAAGAACCCCCAACTTCAATTTATTGTCCTTTCATATTTCGTTAATTGTTGAGTTCTTGCAATATCTATGGCCCTTAATCCACTAACACTGAATGGGTGTGATATAAATTATTTTGGTTTTGTGGTTGTAAGTATTTGTTTGCTTTTTGTAGGTACGTTTATCATAGCTCCAAGTGGATGGTGGCTGGTAATGCTGACTCCCCCGTACCGCCTCGTGTTTATATTCACCCTGATTCACCTGCCTCTGGGGAGACGTGGATGAGACAAGTGATCAGCTTTGACAAACTGAAGCTTACCAATAATGAGCTGGACGATCAAGGGCATGTGAGTACTTGCTCTTCTGCAGTATTATATGTAGGCACATTGCTCAGCCCTGAAAGACTCTGACATACAGTTTTCAGGGGGCCAGAAACAGGCTTGACTTTTCAAAGCTGTTTTGGAACTTTACCATCCTGATCTAAAATCTGCTTACTTTCTATTCTGATAATTAACTGCTTATTAGAGCCTGCTGTTTTACTCCTGCCTCAAGAATGGAGCTCCATCTGCAAAGTAAGACTTTACAAGGCTAAATTGCCTAGTACGAAGGGGCAGAGTTGCTCTCGTGTTTTCCCACCGAGTGTGTTAGTCGCAACTTGTGCTCCGATCAAAAAGGATGCTGAAATTCACAAGTGGCTAGGAGAAACATTAATAGTGTGTAATAACTTCATGTGAATAAAAATACACTTAACTATTTTCTTAACCTAAACATTTGTGTGAAATCCCAGGAGGTGTTAATAATTGCAGTCAAAAGCGAACAACATGGGAGCTGGGTTCGCTCTGATAATGATTTATTGCATACCTTATGAAGCAAGACCCTTTCACAGCTGAGGCTCATTACTTCTGCAAAAACTGGCGAAGACGTATGCAGTATGAGTGTTCTGTTTGCAAGTTCTAAATTGTTTAGTTATGACATTATCTAATGTGACAAAATGTGTTATGTTAATATTTCCTTTTCTCTTCGAAACTGTTGAAACATGACAGATGTAAGCCAGTATCTTTCCAGCAACCCCTCAAATAGTTTTGCTTGACACTTTAGTAAATAATTAAAAAATGAAAATTGTTTTTAGCCAGGGTGAAGTCTTTTAATGTTGCAAAGACCTGTAATAAATGGCAAATGTTGGCTTCCTTTCAGAAGGAACATCGAGTTCCACGTGGTAGAGTTTTAAAATGTTGGAGGCAGGTTTTGAGACAGGATATGGATTCCATTGTCCTTAGCGTAGCCTAATTCATTAATCAGGATACTTTCTCCTTCATGGAAGGGGGTTAAGGAAAATGTACCTGGCACAGGGTACAAAAATACTTCTTTGCATTTTTCAGTGTTGTTGTACTTCTGTAATACTAAGCTAGGTATTTTGTCCATATGTAGTCCAATTCTTAGTATAAGATGTTTTCTCCCCCCACTTGTGTTTGCAAAGGAGATTAAGGTGAGACTCTGGTCAAATTTTGCAGGAGTTACAGATTTTCTGTTGCAGAAGCAGGAATACAGGAGACTGGCTGGGCTGAGCTAGTGAATGGGATAACAAGGATTAAAAAACCTCCCCTTGGTGTTTGTAATTCTATTGCACTCTTTCTTAAAAGGAATGTGGAGGTAGCCACATCTCTTAAGTTAGCAGTGCTTTTCTTCAGGGTTGTAAGAAAGATGTTTTGTGTTGCTTCTTTCCAGAATTAGAGTTGTGAGGTCTCATTTGACAGGGTCTGTTTGCATAAAGGTTCCTTTAGTTTCCCAGGATTTGTGTATTTGCAGCTCTCCTGAACTTGGAATTGCTTTCTCTGAGTCTTGTGTCTTTTGCAATGGCTTTAAAAAGTGATGTGGATGCGAATGGTCAAATGTCACTTTTCCAACGGAGAACAGGTTGGCTGGATTTTGTACTCGCTCATTTCAGAGGGATGAGACATGGTACCATGGTCCACCCGTGCACTCGCAGTCACAAACTGCCCTGTGATAAAATCTCAGCTATGCAGAGAATTGTATTGCTGTATTTTCCATCCCAGATCTTAACTTTGTTTTTGTTCCGAACTGAAACCTGTGTAGTGTACACAGCACGCCATTATTCATAATGTGAGGGGATATAAATTTTCTGGTCTTCAGTTAAGTGTTTTGATTTGGAAACCGGTGAAGGCGAAGCCCAAGTAGAGTGATTTGAGACACATTGAACTGATTCAGACCTACGGCGCTGCCCCTCCTCCCCAAAATGGAAATTTTAAGTATTAAAATAAAAGGACAAAAGAAAGATGACTGCAAAATAATTTTGTATTTCTCAAATCTGGGAAATTGCAAACATGTCATTCATAATTACCGGAAAAGGCAAAAGCAGAAAGCAGAAAAGTCTCTTCCAATGGGTACATACTTTCTTTTAAAGCTATGGTAGTGTGGAATGCTGTATTGAAAAAAAGCTATGTAGCCTCTGAATGCCTCCAGCAATAATGGAAAACGAATAATCATATTTTGTGATGAATATAAAAAGCAATTGTTTCTCATAAGCAGGAAGGAACCGTTTTTCTCCAGAGCGTACCAGGGGAGGGATGGGGGATTACAAGAGCTAGGGGTCAAGGCTGTACTGTCCCTCAAATATTTGATTTTACATCAAGTGTTCTGACTCTCCCACCTCCGTATGGGAGATGGAGTATAATTTAGATTATTAGAAAGTCAGTGGGTTTTTTTCTCCTCCTTAAGCAGAATGACTCAGAGAAGCTTCAGTGGGGTCTCTAAACTCCCCTATCATTCCTCCAGCAGTTCAAGCACTGTCAGGCTTTAGCTGTTGTTCTTTGAGTGTGTCTTCCGTGCTGTCTGGTTGTAGGGCTTTAACCCTTGTTGAAATTCTTTCTTTTTCTCTTCCTGTGCTCCACAGAAGTGTCAGCTTTTGCAGAGTTTGTGTGTTAAAATCCCAAGGCCGGGCTTTGATCTTGCGGGTGTTGAGAACAGGGAGCTTGCATGAGATCAGTCCAGAGCCCTTTTACCTATTCTAGAGTATTGATTAGTAGAGTCAGTGAGAGAAGTGACCCATGTCCATGGGAACGGGGACAGTATTTGCAAACAGATGCTAAGGTAGTATTCCTGTGCAGTATTTATATTGTGGTAGTAGTCTGTGGTAGCCAGCTCCTCTTGGCTTCTTGTGAAAGGAGATCAGCCATCTCTTAAGACAACTTGCTTTGCTGCTTGAACACTTTCTGGGCTCCATGCTGTCGGCTGCTATTTTCATCAGTATTTTGAGTGGGAGTTTGTGACAATGTAATCTTACAGTGCTGTTCTGCAGAGAGATTTTGAAGTACATCTGCACGTAGGACACTCTGATACATGGATTCCACTTGCAGGCTGAGGAGATCAAGCGGAATTTATAAGGCTATGTTTTCCTTGTGTGTTTTTGATCTCAAAAATTAGTCCCAGGGTGAATTCCCAGCTTTGGAAAGATTGCATGCTTATAGTGGCATGAAGGCCTGGTGACATCCGTAAGACGCACACTGTGGCATTTGTCTCTTCCATCTGAGTTGCAAAGGTAAGGAAAAGTAAACCTTCATTTTGCAGTTGACACTGAGCAGTGTGTGGTCTGGGCACTCTTTATTAATGTTCCTCATCCCTCTCTCATCTGTGGAGTAAGTGCTGCCTTGTAAAAGTAGTCTTTCCCTTTGGTGGGTTAAAGCTGGCTGATTTCTCTATTTTGATGCCTTTTCTTTTTAATCTGACTTTCAGTAGAGGGGAAAAGTCAATATTTTTTAATGCTATTTTCCCTGCTTTTCAGCTGATTAGTTTTTGATGCAGAGGAACATCTTTTAACTTTTAGTGAAAATGAGGCTGTTAGCGTGTTAATTGTTCCTTGGTGGTTGGTGTGTTGGTTTGGTTGGGGGTTTGTTTTGTTGCTTTTTTTTTTTTCCCATTTGAAAATGGGGTGAGGCTGGAAGCATAGACAGACTGTTAGTCTGCCCAGAGCTGGCTCCAAGTAGCAGGATCTGCTTACAGGCAATGGGCAGTTCTTGTCACAATGAAAAGCTGGGAAACATCAGCATTTGCACTTGAAGTTTTTTTCTTTGTGAAGAGGGAATCTGTGCTTCTTCGCCATGCAAACTTCCCTGCCTGCAGAAAGCTTGGGCTTTGAGAGGAGGATAAAGGAGGATTTTTGGTGAAAACAGCATCAAGGTGAGGATCATGCCATTGATGGGGATGTGACTGGGCCATCTCTGCACTGCCAAGCTGGCAGAGGATTGGCATCTCCCCTGTGAAAGAGTCAGGCTCTTGCTTCTGCTGGCTGTGACATTTGTGTCACGGTGGTACCCAAACTCAGATTTAGCTCTGAGGCCTCATCATGGCAGCATCTCTCAGAAACCATATTGTGAAGGTAGTCCTGAAGGTAATCTGAGTTTTGTCTGTCTGTGGGTGTCTTGGCTGCCTTTGCTCTGCCAGCTTGTTGCCTTGCCCTGCTGCCTACCTGTGCGCTCTCTGCTGCAGTGTCTTCCATCTGATAGTGATGTCTTGACAGCTGCTGTGGTCAATAATTTTGCCTTGGGGGGAAGAGGTTTATTTCCCCACAAAGTGTTTTGGTTGTGCCCTGTGAGGAGTTTGTAGAGCGAGACAGGATCTTCAGCTGTGAATTGAAAAGTGATGCTGGTTTGTGTTTAGTAAGACTTCTTCTGGCTGTTGGTTGTTTTTTTTTTTTTTTTTTTTTGTTTTGTTTTGTTTTTATTGGTGGCTTTTAAGGGTATAAAGGGAAAGTTCTTACTTCTGTAGATAAACTATTTGATCCTATTTGTGCTGTTAAATGTGCAAGCACCGTGACCTGAGCTTTTCCTTCACATCAGCTTTAGGTGATACTTGGAGATGCTTAGAATAATAGAGATAAACTGTTTCCAAAAGTGGTTGTGGCATCTCCCTTTCCTTTCATGCCCTCTCTTTGTAGTGTTGCTCTTTAATTCTCTGCACTTAGGAACGATTTACTTAGAATTCAGAGTAGTGATCATTAACAAAGATCCCATTGTACAGGGCATGCTACAAAATAAACAACTAAACATTTTTTTGGTGTGGATTAGCTGATCCTCCCAAGAGTGTGTCAGCCCAGGAAATGTCAGCAGAGTGCAGAGCCAAGCCAGGTTGCTCTTAAGAGCTGACAAGAGGCAGTTTAGCTGTAATAGCCATCCAGATAAGCAGTGGGAAGTGTTCATCTCCGTGTTGCTGTGGCATCACTTGGTTCTGATACATGAGCTGTTTGTAGCTCTCTGGGTTATCGTTGTGTATGGTTAAGTCCAGCATGTGGGCAAGAGGTGGTTTGCACTGCAGAGTTGATGGGGATTGAGGTGGGAGCAGAACATGGCATGCTCAGTGGCCCTGAAGCAAACGGCAAGGCACAGAATGGACAGTGGACCAGAGCTTTCCTTGATATTTTTTTTTTCTCCTGTTGCACCAGTAACTCCCCTGGTGTCACTGGGTGTTCACAGAAAAACAGGGTCAGGAATGTGCTGTCCTCTCTGCATTTTCATTTTGTACATCTTTGCCAAAGGAAAACTGAAAGGACTGTTGTAAAAGAGAATACATGGTTGCAAGATAAAAATCTTGCTCTGTGCAAGATTTCAGAAACTGGGAAAAGGCTTCATATGAGAACATCATAGAGCACTCCCAGAGCAAATTAATTGGAGCCTGTGATGTCACTGTCAAAAACCTTAGTTACAGGCTAATAAAACCCCTGATTAGCCAGAGACTTGGCTTATCCACAACAAGGTCATGTCATCTGGCCAGGACCAAGTGTTCTAAGCTAGCCAAACTCTGGTTTATCCAAATGAATGTAATGTCCTCTATGTCATTTGGATGAATGAACTTCCATGGTGTCTGGCATAGGGGCTCTGTTGAGTGCCTGAGCACATGCACATTCTGAGGCTACTCAAGGAGCAGGAAATTAAAAAGCTTCCCCTGAATGTTGATTAGGGGTTCCACAGGCCAATAGCCATGCGACTATTTATTTATCGAGTTACTAATTTCTTAGGCCTTCCAACAATAATAGTTGAGCTTCCAAATTTTTTTTTTCCTTGAAATCTCCTATTTTAGTAGTGGTTAGCTGAAGTGGAGTAAAACAGAGGAAAAAAAAAAATCTGTACTTTAAATATCCTCTAAAATTTCACAGCAATAACAAGAGGTATTTTGGTGCTTAATTTATGCACTGTGAGTTCATATACTTGCTGTAATATCCTTGTTATAATTTATTCTTAATTGAGTTTTTGTGTGCTGGGAGAAGTTTCTGTATTGATATTCATTGTCTGTATTACAAATATAGGTTTATTAACACTTTAGAATTTTGGACTTTGGTATTATTTTACTCTCAAGTTTCTGCTGCTTTGGCATGTGAGAGGCTCTGCTTGTGTTCAAAACAAGATATGTTTCCAGTCTTCAGGAAAAAAAAAAATCTCCAAGCATATCCTGAAGGTTCCAAAAACAAAAGGCAAATGCTGCTGCTATTAATCCTGTTAGATCAAATCCAGGCTCCAGTGGAAAAAAAAAAACAAAACTTTCTAAGTCCAGCAGGACCAGGACTTCCCTCCTGATTTTATTTATTTGTTTATTTATTTATTTATTTGGAATTAGGCTCAATTGAGCCAGTCTTTGAATGTGGAGCTCCTGAGTCGTAATTTTTAAATGCTTAGAATTGGCAATAACATAAATGCACAGGGATTAGACTACTGTAATAAGAACCTTCAGAGGTTAAAGAAAACATTTGATTTCCAGTAAGTGGCTTGGTAAACACATACCATAATCTGTTCCAAAAAGCTATTAGTCCTGAAACAGCGGGGTTTCCTTTCTAATAAATGTTATCTTTTTCCTTTCATGACTGCATAGATTATCCTTCACTCTATGCATAAATATCAGCCGCGTGTCCACGTCATCCGAAAAGACTGTGGAGATGATCTGTCCCCCATCAAGCCTATCCCTGCAGGAGAAGGAGTGAAAGCTTTCTCCTTTCCAGAGACAGTTTTCACTACTGTCACAGCGTATCAAAATCAACAGGTAACTTGGGCTTCCTGCTTGGCACTTGACAGGCTTTTCAGAGTAGACCAAGGAAGTAACAGATAGGAGCACCTCTGCTACAAAGACAGGCTGAGGGAGCTGGGGTTGTTCAGCCTGGAGAAGAGAAGGCTCCAGGGAGACCTAATAGCAGCCTTCCAGTACCTGAAGGGGGCTACAAGAAGAATGGAGCGACTGTTTACAAAGGCCTGCAGTGATAGGATGAGGGGCAATGGCTTTCAAACTAGAGAAGAGCAGATGACATTGGACATTAGGAACAAGCTCTTTACCATGAGGGTGGTGGAACATTGGAACAGGTTGCCCAGGGGAGGTGGTTGAAGCCCCATCCCTGGAGATGTTCAAGTTGAGGCTCGACAGGGCTCTGGGCAACCTGATCTAGTTGAGGATATCCCTGCTGACTGCAGGGGGGGTTGGACTAGATGACCCTCAGAGGTCTCTTCCAACCCAGACCATTCTATGATTCCATGAAAAGTGGATATTTTTGTTACACTAACTTTTAAAAAGCTTTGTCTAAACTTTTTTTTTGTATTACAAGTAGCTTTCACTGGTAGTATTGCAGCAGCACCTGGAGGCTACAGCTGAGACTTCAGGCTGTGTGGGCTATATGCTGCATATAAGAAGTCATCATGCAGTTGAATTAACATAGGTAATAGTCTTAATTATAGATAACAGCATTGAAGATCCAGGCAAAGAGCAGTCTAATTTTTAAAGGTGTTTTTGTACCTTAAGTGTCAATACATGTCTGGATAGACCTTTTAAAGCACTTTTGGTCCTGATTGCAGTGGCATTAACAGGGAAGCTGAGAGCTGAAGCAGGTTGCAGTCGTTTCCATTAACTGCACTCAGCACATGTTATTGACTGTAGTTTATCTAGGTTCACACAGATTCAAGGCCAAAAGTAAACTGCAGGTTGTGTGACTCCAATGTGTGGCTCTTATTACCACTTTTTAAAGTATTAACATACATAGCCATAACCATAGTTAGTGTTGTGATGTTTTATTAATTTCCCCCCCCTCTCCTCTGCCCTGGTGAGACCTCATCTTGAGTACTGCGTTCAGCTTTGGGCTCCCCAGTTTAGGGGGGACAGGGATCTGCTGGGGAGGGTCCAGTGGAGGGCTATGAGGATGATTAGGGAACTGGAGCACTGCCTGATGAGGAGAGGCTGAGGGACCTGGGGCTTTTTAGTCTGGAATAAGAGAATACTGAGAGGGGATTTAATAAATGTTTATAAATATCTGAGAGCTGGATGTGAGAAGGGAGGGGACAGGCTCTGCCCACTTGCTCCCTGTGATAGGACAAGGAGCAGTGGATGTAAGCTGCAGCACAGGAAGTTCCACCTCAACACAAGGGGGAAGTTCTTTACTGTAAGGGTGACAGAGCACTGGAACAGGCTCCCCAGAGAGGTTGTGGAGTCTCCTTCTCTGGAGACTTTCAAGGCCTGTCTGGATGCATTCCTCTGTGACCTGAGCTAGATTGTATGGTCCTTCTCTGGCAGGGGGATTGAACTCAATGATCTCTTTGGGTCCCTTCCAACCCCTGACATCCTATGATCCTGTGAAGTTTTTGGAGGTGTCTTTACAGAGAGAAGAGCAGAGGAGCTGTGTAAATACTGACATAAAAATATTAGGTGCCTATGCCATTCATTTAAATAAATTGCAAGTATTTTTGGGTTGGTTTGCTGTTTTATTTTTATGGAGGGTAATAGCCTAGAGATAATCTCTTTTCACATTTCCTTTCGACTCCTACAGAAATAAGATTTAATTTAAATTTTATTGCAGTTAAGCAGTATACTCTCTTAAGGGAAGAATGACATTCACCAGAAGGTTTTTTTCAAGAATTCCAATCTGCCATTTCACAGAATCACAGAATGTTAGGGGTTGGAAGGGACCTCAAAAGACCATCCAGGGATGTCCAACTCCCCTGCCAGAGCAGGATCACCTAGAGCACATCACACAGGAACACATCCAGGTGGCTCTTGAGTATCTCCAGAGAGGGAGACTCCACAACCCCCCTGGACAACCTGTTCCAGTGTTCTGTTACCCTCACAGTGAAAACATTTTTCCTCATGTTTACATGGATGTAGCATTAATTAAATGCCTATTAGCTTCACTGGAGATTTGCAAAACAGAGTGATCGGAAGACTGGACCTTATTTTGCTCTATTTCAGGACACTCAAACCACACAAATGTGAAGATGTTTCTACTCCACCATCAGCTTAATTCTGTCAGGTTAATAATTTTGTGCATTACTTGGGTGAATTTGCTGGTAATAATTTCTTCAATCACTTTCACAGATAACTCGTCTGAAGATCGACAGAAATCCATTTGCCAAAGGGTTTAGAGATTCAGGACGTAACAGGTAGGTGTTGAGGAAGGAGGTGGGCTTGTTACTGCTAACAGGATTGGGTTATGAAGGCTGGTCAAAGGACTTAGACTCCTAGAGGGAACACTTAGGTTTCCCCAATAATGCTCTCTATGGTGGGCTCCTGTTCCTGCTCCTCTAACCTTCTAGGTCAATGGATTAGCACACAGCTTGACTCAAGTACTCAGATTTCCTTTTGATGGAAGCCAGGGCATACTGTGAAGGCTGCAAATGGAGTTAATGCCTACTCAGGTCTGTGATTTCAGGCTGCTCCTGAAATTGCTTTCTCCTAGCTGGAAGCAAAAATTATGGGTACCAGTGTCAAGCTATAAGCCCAGGCTTTTTTTTCCTGTAAGTGGCATTTAGTAAGGATGAATGACTTGTTTTCTCTTAAAAGTGGAAAAACTAGATTGCCTCTTGCAGTAACCTTATATTTAGTACACTTGCCCAGGAGGTGGGAAACCCGTGTTCAGCTGTGTCTTTAGCCTGAGGAGTTCTAAGTCCACATCTTGGGTGAATGCCTTTCATACTGTGCTACAGAGGACCTTGATATGAGCCCAGTTTCCACCTCTTCTGTTGTGGTTGGACTGACTAATTGCTTGTTCTCTTAATCCATGAATCTTTCAAAATAGCAATGGGGAATCTGAGTAGTGCAAAGTAGAGACTTGAGTGTAGTCCCATCTGCCAGTACTGATGAGGTATTTTGTCCAAAACCTGTTTAGTACAATATACTTAAGACTGTTACAAATTGTATGTTAAACCATTCCAGCTAAAAAAAGCAGCATTTAATTGTGGTGCTTATTACACATCAGTTCCAGTGACTGTATTGAGTTTGGTGTCTACAGCTGTTCTATTTATGACCCTAGCCTTGGAGAGAAGGAAGCAGACATAGCAGTGCTGGTAGGAATGCTCAGAGAGCTTTGTTGAGCTTCACTCTTAGTAGTGGCTACAGCATTAGAGCCTATTTTCTGCTATCACCAGAGTTACACAGATATTGAGACTGGACAGCAAATGAAAATAGTTTCTAGATGAACATTTATAGAAGGGGTGGGGTAGTTGTAAAGATTTACAGGAATTCACTCAAAGTAATTTTTTCACTTTGCACTCCACATTTGCTTCTCTCTTATGGTTTCTGTCTTCTAGCAAGAATCAGTTTGCCGTGTCCTGTCCTAGGGCCTGGAAGGGAGTCCCCCAAACCACTGTTGTAAATTAGAGTTTTATCCTCCTTTGTAACCTTGGTTGAAATTAAGTGAACAGTAGCTTCCAGATAAAAGCAGTGACAGAAGAAGCAAAATATGCTGTGTGTACTTGGGGAAGAAGAGAGTTGCTCTATGTGCCCTGTTTGGTAGCTCTCCATAGGCATTTGCAGAGCTATAAGATGAAGTACTTAAGGAGCCTCCTAAGCAGTGTGAAGCTCTGCCTCCTCTGAAAATTCTGAGTATAAGTGGAGTTAGAATTTCTTCCATAAAGTTACATGAAACAAGAGAAGATGCCCTTGAAAACAGGGAAGAACAAGTGATTCAGAGAAGTTTTGAACTGTGTTTAATGTGATGGGGCAGCCCAAGTATTACCCAAAGACAACACAGGTGAAATAAGAGTACTGCATCTGCAACCATGCAGATCCAGTTGCAGGACTAGGGATGTCTAGAGAGATTTTTTTTTTTGGGGGGGGGGGGGTTAACTATTAAGAATAAATTTGGTTCAGGCATCAGTATTTTTGGTTTCTTTGTACTAAGTGTGTTTGAGAATGCAGCTGAGATTTTGAATCGTGGAGGAAAATTTCTTTTAAAATTTAAATTACTGGTTCACTCAGTTGATTGTTGACTTACTCTGTTGTTAAACAATGAAAATCAGTGCTAAGATACTGTAATCTTTGTTGTTCTAGCCAGTGTATGTCTCACTGAGGCATTTTAGTCTGCAACAAAAGTGTAAAAAACCCCAAACAAACAAAAAACCCCAACAACCCACCCCTATGGTACTGTTATATGCAACCTTCCAATACTGTTTTAATTATTGCAGCTATTTTACTCTACACTGCTGCATGTCATAATTCTGTTTAATTAAAAATCTTCTCTTTCAGGTCATTCCTGTTCAGTCCCACAGGCTATTTTGCAGAAATCAGTAGCTTCACCTTTTAAAAGCATTCCCTGTGCATTTGCAAAGTGCAGCACAATTTATGTGCTGAGAATAGTTCCATTCTTCAGTTAGGCCTTAAGTTTGACCCTATAAAAACTTTTACTCAGGAGAGGACCAGAATTTCTCCCTTTTAAATACTTCAGGAAAAACATAACTGTTTTGTTAAATAAACTTGGCCATTTGATAGCATAAATGAGGGTGGTGATAAAATGTGGAAATTGCTCGAAGGCATCTTGTGTAAATTATCGCCTTGGCTACACTCCTCCAGGAGGTGGCTTTTATCTCTACTTTTAACTATAAATGAAAATTCACCATTACTGCAGAAAATGAAGGCTGTCTTTTTAGCCCAGGTTCGGCTAATGAAGACTTTATAAATGTTTCCTGACATAAGCTTGTGATCCTGCTGGCAATATGACAGGGAAGAAACGGTGTCAGAAGAACGTGCTGGTAGCTTCAAATTGGGCTCTTTGCATAATTTGAGCTTACAGAATGCTGCTGCTTAAAGGCTTGTGTTTGGTGTGTGCTTGATGCTGACACTTACCAGACCTTTGGGGCCCAGCAGCCAAAATTAACAGCAAAATTATACCTCTGAGGTGCATTACTCACAAAATTATGTCAGAAACCAAATGAGCCTTTACCTTCAGGAAACAGAGGTTCTGAGTACTGTCTTGCCACAATTTTCTACCCAGTTTTTTGTTTTGTCACAAGGGTGTTGAAAGAAAATGACAGAAGGCTTTTAGTTTCCAGTGGCATTTTGCTCAGCACGTTATAACCAAGACACAATATTGCTTTACACAGTTGGGTAGCAAAAAGAGCTGTACACCCAAGCCTTGCTCATGTTGTGAGGGTGATGTTTCCAGCTCATTGGTAATGACTGGGTATCCTGTTTTAATGGAAGTAGTCATTAGATCACCTCTTTCTTCTAGGCAGAAATAGGGGATCATCCCCTTGGCAGTTAGAGCAGTTGCTCTTAAGGAAATGTCGTATGGGGAAATATTTGATGTCATTTTAGCCATATCTCTCCTCTCAAATTACCTTCCTCAAAAGGCCAAAAGTATTGAAAAAGAGACCCAGACTTAGGGAGTTGGGAATTTCTTTGTGTGTTGACAGTGCAGTGGCTGCAGATCACAGTGATCTCATGGATAAGGATGTAAGACCCTCCTCTGAAAAGCAAAATGAACTTCAAAATAACAAATAGAAACATTTCAGGAGTATGGTTTCTGAGGTGAAATATCCAGAGACATGTAACAAAATGCGGCTTTCTTTCATGACACAAGGATATTTTTGTTCTAAATAGAATGGGTCTGGAAGCTCTGGTAGAGTCTTATGCCTTCTGGAGACCTTCTCTGAGGACACTTACCTTTGAAGATATACCTGGGATACCCAAACAAGGTAACAGTCCTGTTTGTGTTTATTCAAACCAAAAATGCATAAAAGTAGAGCCTGGTCCCTCATGCTTTACAAAATTCTAGGAAATTCTAGGTGTGTCACTTGTAGTGAAAAATTAACCAACCAACCCCAGTGCAGGCCAGTACCTCTCATCAGAGTTATTCTAAGAAAACTAATGCTAACTTAACCATTGTGGCAATAAAAATGTTAGGTTGTAAATATAATCAGACCAGATACGGAGATTTTTTAAGGGTGGAAAAACCTATTCCTTAGCATTATGCGCAGGCTAAACACTTGATGCAGAGATCATTTGTGGATTATGTCCATTGTACACATCCAAGCTGCAATGTAGGAATTAGTTTTGTGTTTTTAACAACAAAAAAAAAAAGGTATGAGAGGAGAAAAATCCTCATAAGTAATTAGTAAATAATAAACAATTTAATTGGTTTTCTTCTGTGGAAAGCTTTCCTGATCCTTAAAGACCTAAAAATAAAGCATTCAGCACTGCTATTTGTTAAGTAAAATAGTTTATTGATATCAGAATAACAGTTTGCAAACAGTTTGCTGCAAACCTAAACCTCCACCTACCCACTGGAAAAAAAAGAAAGCAGCCATGCACAGTACTCAGTCTGCACTTTTTCTGAAGTTTTGTTCTCAGCTTTTTTTTGGGTAGAAGTTGGAAATGAAGGAGTTGGAAAGGTTCTAAAGTTGTGAACCTTCCTGAAGTTGTTATGCTGTGAAAGCCTCTATGATTTGAGCTAAGGAGCTGCTGGTTCTGTATCTGGTGCTCTGACAGTGACAGTCAATGCTTGAAGCTCACTCCAGGCAAAAGCAGAGAACACAAAATTTGTCATTTTGAAGAAGGTTTCTGGTGATGTGGTGCTTAGTTTGGTATATCTTAGCTGCCATACAGTTTCCTCCTAATATCAGATAAAGAGTAGTTAGCTTTTTGGGCAGGAGCTCCAAGTATTGGGTGCTTGTTGCAAATGTATAACTTACTTTCTCTTTCTGGGTTGGGTTGTTTCATTAAAAGTATGCCTGTGCCATACACATCCCTTCCTTCACCCTCCCCTGATATTTTTTTAATTTGGGTCATGTTTAATGTCACAGGTTATTAGAAAAGACAAAGTCTTCATCTGGTCACCTAAGGGAGCCTCTCCCAGCGTTCTTCTTACTCTGTAATACTCTTTTCCAGGAAATGCAGGTTCCTCTACTTTACTCCAGGGATCTGGCAGTGGAGTGCCATCCACCCACCCTCACCTTTTGCCGGGCTCCCCTTGCTCCTCTCCAGCCTTCCACCTCAGTCCCAACACCAGCCAGCTCTGTAGCCTTGCTCCAGCTGACTACACAGCTTGTGCCCGCTCAGGCTTGACCCTGAACAGATACAGCACTTCTCTGGCCGAAACCTACAACAGGCTCACAAACCAGACCAGCGAGACGTTCGCACCCCCCAGGACTCCCTCCTATGTTGGTGTGTCAAGCAGCACAACTGTGAATATGTCCATGAGCGGCAGCGATGGGGATGCATTCAGCTGCCCGCAGACTGGCTTGTCGATGCAGATTTCAGGGATGTCTCCACAGCTCCAGTACATCATGCCATCCCCATCCAGCAATGCCTTTACCACTAATCAAACCCACCAAGGCTCCTACAACACGTTTAGACTGCACAGTCCCTGTGCTCTCTATGGATATAACTTTTCCACCTCCCCCAAACTGGCTGCCAGTCCTGAGAAAATCGTTTCTTCCCAAGGAAGTTTCTTGGGGTCCTCGCCAAGCGGAACCATGACGGATCGGCAGATGTTGCCCCCTGTGGAAGGAGTGCACTTACTTAGCAGTGGGGGGCAGCAGAATTTCTTTGACTCCAGGACCCTAGGAAGCTTAACACTCTCCTCTTCTCAAGTGTCTGCACATATGGTTTGATGAAGCCTTTGAGTAAAAGTACAGTGTGTTCGGTGTCTACAACGTATTTCTTTTCGGCATACGAGAGGACACTCGATGTAGCTTGTAAAGTGTGTGTGTGTATATATAATGTGAGAGGAAGTTTCACTGAGTTTCTGACTTGCTTGTGGCCAGATTATTCTCCTATTTTGAGTTACACAGAGTTCGCCGCAGCGCAGCCTGCTTTAGTTTGCTGGTATAATACACTTAGTTGTATAACACGTTGAGACATATGCAACAAATTAAGGAAGACTTCCTCCCCTTTCCCCCCCCTCCTCTGTTCTAACCCCTTTAAAGAACAAAATGACACTTGGAGTATTAAACAACACAAACAAGCCCACTTACATTTCCTATAGTACTAGTGAGTTTCTTTAAAACATTCATACAAGGATAAACTGATGCACCAAAGGCATTTTGTTAGTTGTTTTCTTTTTTCTTTCTCTGTTATAAGGGATATGAAGGGTATTTGGACTTTCAAGTGGTAAGCATCAAGCATCCAGCCTGAAATAGAAGTTTAGCTAATGGATTATTTACAAAACAAACAGAAAGTTTAGTTTGCCTTCTCATGATACTCTGTTTTTAGCTTATTGAGGGCACAGAATTCTCACTAGGATTTTTTTTTCTTTTTCAGTATTAGTATAGATTTATGGTTAGGCATTTGAAGAAAAATAGTGAAAATTGTGGTGATAGGAGTAACTTAAATCAACAGCAGAAGCAGCAGCATTCCTTGCTACAGAATGAACTTTGAGCTGCTTCATTTTTGTCAAAGAAAGGGCTTGATGCATTTTTTTTTCCTCCATAAATATTGCCTATAAGACATTTACTGGACATTAGGATATTATAATGTATCTTTATTTTTGTATTGTTTACTTTTTTTTTTTAAGGAAAATGCAGGTTTGGTTTAGAAAAAGAAAAAAAATCAAGCAGGATGAGAAAATCCATTACTGGTTTTACCCATTTACTCTGTTATGTTTTGGGGTTGTTTTTTTGTTTTGGTTTGGGTTTTTTGTTGTTATTGTGGTTTTTTTTTTTTCAGGGCAAAAAGTCCTCCATCCTCAATATCTCATAAATTCATTGCCTGTATTGATTTAGGCAGATGACCTGATTTGCCCACAAGTGTTTCTGGATGCAGAGCACTGTCATAGCTGCCTCTGCTTCTTTGTTTCTCAGTTTTTGCCCTGGAACTGGAGAGGTTCCCTTCCTTCCCAGTTCTGGTTTTAAATGGCACTTGTAAGAATGCAGATCACAATCTGCTCCTGACCAGGCTTCTCCAGAATGGTAAAGAAATGGAGAGACACTTGTCATGGCAGAACCTCTGCCCTCATCTTCATCTGCACTGCTCTGCCCTGGTGTGCATCAGTCCTGCTGCAAAAGCTGCCTCTTAGCTGAGGCAGCTGAACCACAGAGGTTGTGGAACAGATTTTAATGCTTGAGAGAATGGATTGGCTTCAACAGTGTGCTAGGTAGGCCTCAATTACATTATGCAGGTGATGTGAAGGCATTGTAAAGTGGGTACAAATGCTTGAAAATGCTTCCCCAGTCAGCATTGAAGGAAAATGGGACCTTTGAGATGTTAGGCTTGTCTGTGTTAGACTGTTTTGGTGAAGGTGGATTGTTGTGTTTCTCAAGGATTCCTATGTCTTTTCTGGAAAGCAGTGGCCTTAACCACTCCCACTTGAGGAAGGACCTCATTGCAGCTCATTTCTTCAGTGGGATGGGGATACTGCACGCAGAAGTGTGCATCTTGCTGTCTCCTCCTGGGAACAGAAGAGAAACCACAGCAGTCTTTTAAGCCTGTGCTTGAAAAAGGCTTTATTTCTATTGGTTGTATATTTGTTTATGTTTAAGAAGACATGTAGGAAATTCTCACTCAAAGCTGGAAAAGACAAGAGGATGCAATTGAGGAGATGTGGGTTTGCTTCTTTGCTGTCTCAAACTTCCCACGTGATCTTGGGCTATTCACTCAGCCTCTCTCTGTCTGATTTTGTTCTTCTGTAAAATGTGATGATAGCACTTCTCTGCCTCACAGGAAAGGGTAGCAAGTATGCTGAAGACGGAGATTGTCTTTACATCTGCTGTGCTGTGGACAGGACGTTACAGATGAATGGCTTGGGAGTGCTCACGTGAGAGGGTAGCAAAGAGCATTTGTGTACTTGAGGCCTGTCAATAGTTTTGGCATTGCAGTGTCCTTTGAGGTGGAGCTCCTAGGAGAGACCTGGAGTGCTAAAAAACGCTGTTCAGAAACCTCACACTAATGACATGAATTGGTTCTAAGATCTGTAGAAAATGGGCAAATTTTCAGTCACATCAATTGTCATAGTCTGTTGGTTTGAATTAACAAGAAACTTGTGTATAGGTCTGGAGCCCTCAGTATAGGAAGGTCATGGACCTGATGGAGCAGGTCCAGAGGAGGGCCATGAAAAGTGATCAGGGGGTTGGAGCCCCTCTGCTATGAAGAAAGGCTGAGGGAGCTGGGGGTGTTCAGCCTGGAGAAGAGGAGGCTCCAGGGAGACCTAATAGTGACCTTCCAGTATCCGAAGGGGGCCTGCAAGAAGGATGGAGAGAGACTGTTTACAAAGGCCTGCAGTCATAGGACGAGGGGCAATGGCTTCAAATTAGAAAAGAGCAGATTTAGATTGGATATTAGGAACAAATTCTTTTCTATGAGGGTGGTGGAACACTGGAACAGGTGTCCAGGGAGGTGGTTGAGGCTCCATCCCTGGAGATAATCAAGGTGAGGCTCGACCGGGCTCTGAGCAACCTGATCTAGTTGAGGATGTCATTGCTTACTGCAGGGAGGGTTGGACTCTATGACCTTTGGAGGTCCCTTTCAACCCAGACCACTCTGATTCTAGTAATCCCTGCTCTAGCCAAAACTTGGGAAGGTTGCAGTTGGGCAAATCTTTAAATGGGAGCAACGGTACAATTCATCTGTACTTGAAAAAGAAGATAATTATCCATGTCATCCTGAGGGCTGTGACTAGGTAGAAATGTGGAAGAGCTAAATCATGCTTGTTCCTACAAGAGGAAAAAAAAAAATACCCCAGAGTTGTGCATGGATGTTCACAGAGGTGCTTCTGACAAGAGTTTGTGCTTATCACCTGGGATTTTTTTAGAACTGGTCTCTTTTTCCTTTTTTTTTTTTTCACAAATTATTCTTATCATATAACCACACAATATTGCTTGAAATGTGTTCCTTAAAATTTGAATGATATTGTAAATACTTACTGGTGTGTCATTGTGAAAAGACTAGCTTTTTATCAATACAGTAAATGCTATTATATGCATTATATCTTATATATCTGTATTTTACAAAAATGCCACAGAAAATATATTAAAATGTGTATTCAAACACTTTTTACTACACTTGGAAAATTCAGGGGCTTTGGCCTTTTTTTTATTCTCTATGACTTCAGCAAGATGGAATGAAGTGATGCCAAAGTAAGCTCTGAAATTCAAAGACTTCATACAACAAGCTGCACCAATCCAGCTCCTCCAGAATTCTTAGGTGGCTCAGTTGCTGTTGAGCCTCTCTGTTTGTTGTGTGCAAAGGTCACAGAATCAACGAGGCTGGAAAAGACCTCAGAGATCATCAAGTCCAACCTATTACCTAATGCCTCCTGACAACTAACCCATGGCTCCAAGTGCCACATCCAATCTTTTATTGAACACCTCCAGGGATGGTGACTCCACCACCTCCCTGGGCAGCACATTCCAATGGCCAATTACTCTTTCTGGGAAGAACTTTCTCCTCACCTCAAGCCTAAACTTCCCCTGGTGCAGCTTGAGACTGTGTCCTCTTGTTCTGCCACTGGTCCTGACAGATGCTGAGTACAAGGAGATGCTGAGGCTGATAGCAGAGCTGGGAGGTTTTATGTGGGGAGAGGGGGGCTGAGCTGCTTGCCAGGCTTGTTAGCTAGTGATGGAGCTTCACTGATTCCTCATAGCCCAGGTCATCCTAGCTGCCAAGACCAGTCCAGCTGCCCAGTATGAGCCAGATCTGGGAAGTAAGCTCTTCCATGTGACCAAGTCCTTGAGTAGGTGCTCAGTGCCCTATGTATTTTCTCCTTGTGCTCTTACCTCTGTGTGCTGCTTATTCTAAATGCAAGAATCCATCGATTCCCAAGGCACAGCTTGCCACCTGCAGTCAGCTGTGAGTGTCCTGTTACTCAGCAAGGAGCAGCACTTCACCCCACAGGAATACTGTTACCCGTGGTGGCCTTATTTCCTATTGTATAGCAATAAATGATTCCATGTGATGTAGGGAGCAGGGCCTGAAAATCTGCTCAGTTTAGAGAGGAGGCTTTTGTAGTCACTTAACACCAGCATTGTTGCAAATGACCAGAATGAGGGCAAGAGAAGGAGGCATGAAATGCTTGATCATAAATACCAGGCCTTGAGAGAGAGAATGAAAACTTCTGGGTTTAATAAAAGAAGAAACTTTTTTTTCCCTTTTTTTTTTTTTTTTCTTTTTTTGGAATAACACTATCAGACTCTGAGAGTCTGCTTCATTTCTGCTTCAACAAGGGACGACAGGAGAAACTTTAAAACCAGGGACAGTGTTGGATTTAATGCTAGAAATCACAGCCTGGGCTGCATCAAAAGATGTGTTGCCAGCAGAGCCACAGAGGTGATTGTGCCACTTTACTGTTTTGGTGAGACCTCACCTGGAGTATTGTGTGCAGGTCTGGAGCCCTCAATGTAGGAAGGACATGGAGCTGATGGAGAATGTCCAGAGGAGTGCCACGAAAATGGTCAGAGGGTTGGAGCACCTCTGCTATAAGGACAGGCTGAGGGAGCTGGGGGTGTTCAGCCTGGAGAAGAGAAGGTTCCAGGGAGACCTGATAGTGACTCTCCAGTACCTGAAGGTCCATATTGAAAGGATGGAGAGAGACTGTTTACAAAGGCCTGCAGTCATAGAACAAGGGTTAATGGCTTCAAACTGGAGAGGAGCAGATGTAGATTGGATGTTAGGAACAAGTTTTTTACTATGAGGGTGGTGGAACACTGGAACAGGTTGCCCAGGGAGGTGGTTGGGGCCCCATCTGTGGAGATATTCAAGATGAGGCTCAACAGTTCTCTCAGCAACCTGCTCTAGGTGAGGATGTCCCTGCTTACTGCAGAGGGGACTAGATGACCTTTGGAGGTTCCTTCCAACTCAGACCATTCTATGATTCTGTGATTCTATACCCACAAGCAGTTTAATAAAAAAAGCTTGAATAACCATCAGTAGTAGCTCACAGGTTCTGTTGGCATATCTTTCCTGTCAAGATAATATATCTAATTAGTTTGTACAAAAGTGTGATTAAAAAGGCTGAAGAGTAGCTACTTGCAGAGGTTTCTGTACTAACTTTGCATTAGAAATTACAAATTCTGAATGCACTGTCGAACTCTCATGACATCAGTGTTTACATTTACTTCAAAGTCCAAATTTTAATGTCAATAACTGCAATTTAGCATAGTAAGAAAATGGTTAATCTATGTGGGTTGACTCTGCGCTTCAGCTGACAAAATATATTGACTTGTCACAGAATCACAGAATTGTCAGGGTTGGAAAGGACCTCAAGGATCATCTAGTTCCAACCCTCTTGCCATGGGCAGGGACACTTTCCACTACATCAGGTTGCCCTGAGCCACATCCAGCCTGGCCTTAAAATCATCCAGGGGTGGTTTCCACCACCTCCCTGGGCAACCTGTTCTGGTGTCTCACCCTTATAGTGAAGAACTTCTTCCTAACATCTAATCTAAATCTCCCCTCCTCTGGCTTGGATCCATTCCCCCTAGTCCTGTCACTACCTGATAACCTAAAAAGTCCCTCACCAGCCTTCTTGTCGGCCCCCTTTAGGTATTGGAAGTTCACAGTAAGGTCTCCTCAGAGCCTTCTCAGTTGAGCTCTTCATTAATGAGGTCCTCAGATTCAGTATTTCCCCTTGTATTTAGCACAAAGTTGCTCCTATGTCAATTTCTTATATGCAAAAGTACAGGAACATTCATTCATGTCCTGCCTTATGTTCCACCATTCTCATGTTACTCTTCAAAACACACCAACACACCAAGATGACACACAGTTTGAACAGGTGATGACTTGCTTCATTAGGAAATCACATTGCTAGACAGTACTTCTGCTTGATCTTCATGAGGGTAGGGAGGCTCTACAGAAGGACTTGGATAGATTGGATCCACGGCCAATGTTAACAGGATGAGCTTCAAGAAGGCCAAATGCCAGGTAGTGCACTTGGGTCACAACAACTCCACAGGCTTGGGGCAGTGTGGCTGGAAAGCTGTCTGGCAGAAAGGGACCTGGGGGTGATAATGGACAAGCAGCTGAACAGGAGCAAGCAGTGTGCCCAGGTGGCCAAGAAAGCCAAAGGCATCCTGGCTGGGAATAGAAATGCTGTGTCCAGCAGGAGCAGGGAGGTGATTGTCCCCTTGGACTCAACTCTGGTGAGGCCATACCTGGAATATTGTGTCCAGTTTTGGGCACCTCAATGCAAGAGAGATGTGGAGGTGCTGGAGCCAGTGCAGAGGAGGGCACGGAAGCTGTGAAGGGCCTGGAGAATAAATCTGAAGAGTGCCTGAAGGAGCTGGGGATGGTTAGTTTGGAAGAGAGGAGGCTGAGAGGAGACCTCATTGCTGTCTACAACTACCTGAAAGGACTTTGTGGAGAGGCTGGGGCTGGTCTCTTCTCACAGGCAATTAGTGATAGAACAAGATAGGCCTCCAGTTGTGACTGGGTAGGTCTAGACTGGACATTAGGAAACCTTTTTTCCCAGCAAAAGTGGTCAGGCATTGGAATGTGCTGCCCAGGGAGGTGTTTGAGTCCCCAAGCCTGGATGTGTTCAAAGGTGGTTTGGATGTGGTGTTGGGGTTATGGTTTAGGGGCGACCCT
The DNA here is from genome assembly GCF_027791375.1 of Indicator indicator. Classification (NCBI taxonomy): domain Eukaryota; kingdom Metazoa; phylum Chordata; class Aves; order Piciformes; family Indicatoridae; genus Indicator; species Indicator indicator. The sequence continues at coordinate 6,483,308 of NC_072011.1, read as the reverse complement.
TGTAGAGTAGGGTTCTGGGTTGGACTTGGTGATTCTGAAGGTCTTTTCCAACCTGAATGATTCTGTGATTCTGTAATTCAATTTGCTTTAAATGGTTTGGGGTTGTTTTGTGTCAGTTTTCTTATGTTCACACTCCATAAGGTGTTTGTTTCCCTTAAAAGCAGAAGTCTTATGGAATCATCACTTATCCTTGGAAAGCATCATTGAATGGCCATAAAATTGTCTCAGATAGGTGCCCAGACCACAAACAGAGCAGTTCCCACAGATGAGAATGTGAAAATTCTGGACATACCTGGAGAAAAATATGGGCCTGGATTGATAATTGTAGCTATTGTTTATATCAAATCTGAATCTTCTTCCCCTGAAATGGTTGTAGCTAAAGCAGTTTCCTAGGTCTTTTCTTGCTAAATATAACCTGCTGCAGGCTGGCTGAAACCTGTCCCTTCCTGAAATACCATCATTGCTCCTGTTGCTCCACTCTTTTAGGCTCTCTGCTTGCAGGGGAAGAGCTCAGTACCTGCTTCATTGGGGCCAGCAGGAACAAGGAGGTGATCATTCCCTGCTGCCCAGCACTGGTGAGGTCACTCCTCAAGTACTGTGTTCAGTTCTGGGCCCCTCACTACAGGAAGGACACTGAGGTGCTGGAGAGTGTCCAGAGAAGGGCAATGAGGCTGGGGAAGGGCCTGGAACACATGGTCTATGAGGAGCATCAGAGGGAGCTGGGGTTGTTCAGTCTGGAGAAGAGGAGGCTGAGGGCAGACCTCATCACTCTCTACAACTACCTGAATGAAGGAGGGGGCAGCCTCTTCTCCTTGGTGTCAAGTCACAGGACCAGAGGAAATGGTTTCAAGCTGCACCAGTGGAGGTTCAGACTGGATGTTAGGAAATATTTATTTGCTGAAAGGGTTCTCAAACACTGGAATGGTCTGCCCAGGGCAGTGCTGGAGTCACCATCCCTGGAGGTGTTTAAGCAGCGTGTGGACCTGGCTCTTAGGGACATGGTTTAGTGTTGACCCTTCAAAGCTGGATTGAGAGTTGGGCTGGGTGATCTTGGAAGTCTCTCCCAACTCTGCTTCTGTGAACAAAGACTCATTGCCCATAGTGAAGTAAAGTGATAATTGCCAAATGTCAGCCACGATGTTTGCCTCGATTGTAGAATTTGAAGTCCATAGACTAAACATTTTTAAGAGGTGTAAGTAAATCAGAAGATCAGTACTGCTGTCAGGAAAATACAAATGCTATGGGCAGGTAGAAATTTGGAATTTATTTGCCTCCTGAATTTTTTTTTTTTTTGCCTGTCATCTTCTATTTAGAACTTCATGACCCTTAATATCTCATTGATGTTATGTGACCCTTAATCTCTCCTTGATACTAATATGACCCTAAATATCTCCTATCTTCCGTTTGACCAGAATGAACATTAAACCTCCAGGAGCTGGATAAATGTCTACATTTTTCTTCTGTGGCCTTTCTAAATATTGGAAGTAATGCCCAGGTTTCAAGACAAGCACTTGGTCTCCAATTCTGCAGCAGGGCATGGCAGGAGGAGTGGAGACAGCACAAATGGACCCTGCAATTCCACCACACCCATTTGAAATGTCACAGGTACTGTGGCAGTACCCACAATGTGTAGTTCTATCCAAGTGTGCCTCAGTGCACTCTCACAGGAGTGTGTAGCCTAAAATGAGAGCTGTCAGCAAAAGCTACTCAAGAAGCATAAAGCTTGATGTGAAAATTCTTGTGCTGTCCCAAAGCCGTGCTGTTGCAATGAACAGTAAGTGCAACCCCAGCACAGGCTTAACCTGCATCAGCACTGCAGCCACTTGGGCTGTGCTGTGCCCTTGTGTTTGTTTGCATACCACTGCCTTTTATTTGGATGCTATAATATAGAGCCAAGGGCAAATGCAGAGGAAGAAGTTCTTCACCATAAGGGTGATGAGACACTGGCACAGGTTGCCCAGGGAGTTGGTAGAAGCCCCACCCCTGGAGGTTATTAAGGCCAGGCTGGATGTGGCTCTGAGCAGCCTGATCAAGTGGGAGGTGTCCCTGCCCATGGCAGGGGGTTTGGAACTGGATGAGCCTTGAGGTCCCTTCCAGCCCTGACAATTCTATGATTTTATATTGGAGGAAACCTGTTCTCCAGTGTGGCCAGTGGTAAAGTCACTCTCCTGAGCTTTGTGGATAGCACATTTTCAAACCCTGGGCCATCCCTCTGTTGCTGGGTGCTTTACTAGCTCTAGTCATAGTGTTTTCAGTGCCTTTCTCCTGACCCTTTGTGGTGTTTTTCAGGTGGATAACTGACTTTTTGTATTTCATGTGCTCATATTTTTAAGATTCTGCTTCTGCTGTTTTTCAGTTACAGTCTGCCTCACACTGAAAGACAAGACAAGGGCTGGAACTCGATGCTCCCTCCCCTAGACATCTTGCTCGTGGATGGTTTATTCCCCTGCACTGCAGATAATTGACTATGTATTTCCCACAATATTTTAAATTGTATTTTACAGAGAAAAGTAATAAAAATAGAGGCTGTATCACAATCAAAGCAGTGTTTCCATTCCTGAGGCAGTATTTTTTCAACAACCCAGAGGAAAACACCTCCCCACCCACTCCTGGTTACTATACTTGCTGTATGGTTCTCAGTAAGAAGAAAACCAGATGCCATATTTAAATGCAAGATGGCAGAAACCAGAAAACCAGAAAAATGGGTCCCCATTCAGTGCAATGTTCCCAGATAGTTTTTTTGGTGTTCTTTGAAGTGCAACATGGATGCTCATCTTTCCAGAGACATCTGCAAAGACCCTTTGATACATGACCAAGTAGATGGATGTTTGGGTATGCCAAATGCCTTGTTGACACAGCAGGCAGGAGGCTGGCAGTGCCACACAAAGATGTGTGAGCAAAGGCCATTTATGTGGTTCTAGTCATCCTACACAGAAGTGCAGCTTCACAAGTGTTAAACAGAGCCCAAAGCTATGTTAAGAGACCAGTGGTTGGGAAGAGCTAGCTGCATGCCAAACCCTTTCCACCCATCAAGTCGTCCTTGTGGTGGTTGTTAAATAGCATCCTACAATGAACATAAACCTCATGCATCTAAGCAGGCTTTTATTCCACTCTGCTGGATCTGAAAAGGAGATATTAATTTCCTGAACATTTTGGGGAGGGGAAGAGGGCAAAATGTCTGGGGCCTGAAGTGGTGAATGTTTTAGAATCATAGAATTGTTAGGGTTAGAAGGGAAGGGACCTCAAGGCTCACCCAGTTCCAAATCCCCTGCCATGGGCAGGGACTCCTCACAGTAGATCAGGCTGCCCAGAGCCACATCCAGCCTGGTCTTAAGAACCTCCTGGGATGGGGCTTCTACCACTTCCCTGGGCAACCTGTTCCAGTCTCTCACCAACTTCATGGTGAAAAACTTCTTCCTAACATCCAATCTGAATCCACCCATTTCTATTTTTTTCCATTCCCCTTAGTCCTATCACTACCTAAAAAGTCCCTCCCCAGCTTTCTTGTAGCCCCCTTCAGATACTGGAAAGCCACAGTAAGGTCTTCTTAGAGCCTTCTCTTCTCCAGACTGAATAGCCCCAATTCTCTCAGTCTGTCCTCATAGGAGAAGTGCTCCAGCCCTCTGATCATCCTCATTTTAGACTTAGAGGATTTTTTTATTTTTTTGTGGAATAGGAGAACTTCGGAAATGAAAATTTCGGTCAAGAGAAGCAAATGAAGGCTTGTCTGCGAGCAAGGAACTTTTAGACATCAAAATATACCATCACAAATGTCTGAAAATGGTCTTTCTTGTGTCACATCCTTGCATTCAGCAGAGGTCAGAGCTGTTACATTAAGGAGTGAAGTGATCCACGATACCTTAAGAACTGCTGGGTAGAATGAAGGTCCTTTGTGTGGTAAGTTAAAGGCTGGGCTACTTAAAATGATCTAAGGTTGAATGCCTGCCATTTTGAGCCTTTAACATTCTGTTCTTTAGCCTTTATTGTTTTGTTTTTAAAGATACTCTTAGCAAAGATGAGATGATGTTTACAAATTTCCATCCAGATGTGCCTCCAGACTTTCCCAGAGCTGAAGGGTATTCGAATACAGTGCGGATTCAACCCACTCTGTAGATAAGTTTGTTTTATAGCTGGCTGCAGCTGTGAAGTCTGGATTCAGATCTGTAACTCCCCTAAACTTTGAAGACTGTAGTCAAATCTGTGGTTTTGGATGTGAACCTCCAGTTGCTTGTTGCATCAGACTGTCATTCCCATCTGCTACACCAGCAGCTCAGCGCTAACCGCGATACCAGCTACAGGCTCTGCAAAGCTGCACCTCAGCAAGGCCACTTCTCAAGCACACTGAGACATATCAGCAGTGACAGCAGCTTATTGCAGGTCTGCAGGTTATCAGCTCTCTACATGCCATCTAATGGGCATCAGTGACCCACCACAGAGCCCTGGCTGGTGGGTCACAGTTTGTCAGCTCCTGCCCTGCAAAGTGTGCCTTATGTGTTTCCTTCAAACCATCTTCCTGTGTGAGCGAACCCTGTAGCTTCCCACAGGGATATCACACAATGCTGCTGTGTGGAAGGAGGAAGGGCTGGTGTAACAGCAAAGGGGATGAAAGCTGGTGCTTGAGGTACTCTCTGAGGGCTTATCCATACAGAGCAGTTCACAGGATCACAGGACGTTAGGGGTTGGAAGGGACCTCTGGAGATCTTCGAGTCCAACCCCCCCAACAGATCAGGACCATAGAATCTAGTGCAGGTCACACAGGAATGCATCCAGATAGGTCTGGAAAGAAGAAGACTCCACATCCTCTCTGGGGAGCCTGTTCCAGTGCTCTGTGACCCTTACAGTGAAGAAGTTCCTCCTCATGTTGAGGTGGAACTTCTAATGCTGCAGTTTATATTCATTGCCCCTTGTCCTTTCACAGGGTGCAAGTGAGCAGAGGCTGTTCCTTCCTTCCTGACACCCAGCCCTCAGATATTTATAGACATGGATTAGATCCCCTCTCAGACCTCTCCTCTCCAGACTAAACAGCCCCAGGTCTCCCAGCCCCCCCACATAGGGCAGTGCCTCAGGCCCTTCACCATCCCCGTAGCCCTCCGTTGGACTCTCTGAAGCAGATCCCTGTCCCTCCTGAACCAGGGAGCCCAGAACTGGATGCAATACTGCAGGTGGGGCCCCACCAGGGCAGAGCAGAGGAGGAGGAGGAGAACCTCCCTCGATCTGCTGGGATTGCTGAGAAATAAACTAAAAGATGACTTAACAACACCTCAGCTCCACAGGTGGGCACTCTTAACATGCAGTAAGCAAGGGGAAGATCCTCCATGTGGAAAATAAGAGAGGAAAAAACCACTCCACACAGGCAACATCCCCGTGAGGATACAGTGCTGTGAGGCTCAGATCCTGCAGTTTCCCCTCTCTTGTTTGCTCTACAGGCAGACCTTAAGACTTCACCCACACTGTAAAAAACAAAAACAACAACCCACAACTGTCTGCCTGGGAGGATGTCGCTGGTCGTCACCGTGGCACAGACGGCCTCACCGACTGCGGCGACAGAGCCGCCCGTGGTAAGGGCTGGACAATTCTTCTGACCTGTTAATGGCTGGCAGACTGTTTGATGACAGTTGCAAGAATCTGATGCACAGCAGTATCCTTTACAGCAGTTTAATCTTTGTCATCAAATCCCCCAGCAGCCGTGATTAATAGCCGCACTTGAGCTGGCTTGGGAAGTTGTATATTTGGCAGCTCTGAACTTTGATCTATGGTTTCGCTGTGAGGAATGGCTACGGCACAAACTTTTCCTGTAAGCCTTCCATCTAATTAAACCACACACAAATACTGTGTGGGGAAATCTGATGCTATTGATATAAGCTTGTGTGTTTATTACAGTATTTTAGGCACTTTATTAAAGAGGAGAGTCGTTTCCCAACGAGATAGCAGATAAGCTCCCCAAAAACAATAACATCACCCAGAAAGAACAGAGAAGAGAATTTCCCAAGGCCAAATTCGATTAGACACTTTCTTTCTTGATTAATACTGTGCCCTTGAACCCTTTCAGGGCACAGATGTTTTAACCTGAGCTAAAATTACCAGCTTATAATGAATTCAACCTACGAGTGAGGTGCTGGAGCAGGTCCAGAGGAGAGCGATGAGACTGGTGAGGGGGCTGGAGGGAAAGTCTGATGAGGAGAGGCTGAGGGAGCTGGGGGTGTTCAGCCTGGAGAAGAGGAGACTCAGAGGGGACCTTAGCACTCTCTACAACTACCTAAAAGGAAGTTGTAGTCAGGTGAGTGTCAGGCTTTTCTCCCAGGCAACGTGAGGGCATGGTATGAAGCTGCATCAGGGGAGGATTAGGTTGGCTCCTAGGAAGCACTTCCTGACAGCAAGGCTGATTAGGCACTGGGATGGACTGCCCAGGGAGGTGGTGGAGTCACCATCCCTGGAGGTCTTGAAGAAAAGCTTGGATGTGGCACTTGGTGGCATGGTGTAGCAGATGTCATGGTGTTAGGTCATAGGCTGGACTTGATGATCTCAGAGGTCTTTTCCAGCCTCAATAATTCTGTGATTCTGTGGTTCTGTAATGTGTACTTTTCCACAGACAAAGGACTTCAATGTCTAACATGATACTGTCTGTCTGCCAGCAGTAGTTTGTTCAGTATCTGCCTGCAGTTTAATGGGGAAGCTTTCAAAGAACCAAGAAAATTTATTTTCCTATAAATATTTCAAACCATGAAACATCCATCTTTTTGTAGCAGAATCAATTGCAGACCAGACATTTATTGCTAGTCCCTATCTGCTCTGCTAGACACTGCGTGGTGAAATTCCCATCAGGTGGATAAAGCTCGTGTTTTCAAGCCTAAAATAGGAACCATGGATCAAAGTCTGAGCAGTGACTTTTCTAGGGCTAGTGTGCAGTGCTGCATAAGCAACTGAATAGGAGCAAGCAGTGTGCCCAGGTGGCCAAGAAAGCCAATGGCATCCTGGCTGGGATTAGAAATGTCCAGCAGGAGCAGGGAGGTGATTGTCCCCTTGGACTCAGCTCTGGTGAGGCTACACCTTGAGTATTCTGTCCAGTTTTGAGCACCTCGATACAAGAGAGATGTGGAGGTGCTGGAGCCAGTGCAGAGGAGGGCAAGGAAGCTGGGGAAGGGCCTGGAGAATAAATCTGAAGAGTGACTGAAGGAGCTGGGGATGGTTAGTTTGAAAGAGAGGAGGTTGAGAGGAGACCTCATTGCTCTCTACAACTACCTGAAAGGACTTTGTGGAGAGGCTGGTGGTGGTCTCTTCTCACAGGTAATTAGTGATAGAACTGATAGAACAAGATAGGCCTCCAGCTGTGACTGGGTAGGTTTAGACTGGACAGTAGGAAATGGTTTTTCCCAGCAATAGTGGTCAGGCATTGGAATGTGCTGTCCTGGGAGGTGGTTGAGTCCCCAAGCCTGGATGTGTTCAAAGGTGGTTTGGATATGGTGCCTGTGGATATGATTTAAGGGTGACCCTTGTAGAGTAGGGTTGTGGTGATCCTGAGGGTCTTTTCCAACCTGAATGTTTCTGTGATAGTCTTGACTGAGTTGACTTGTGTATTGCATCTTCATGTCCCCAGCATTTGTGTGGAAGAGGGTTCCTTCCTCTAGTGCAGGCTACCTGGGTTGTGAGCAACCACTTTATGAAGCTACCTGGAATCTCTGGAGTTTCTCCTATTGGTCCAAAGTGTGATCTGAGTGCCAGAAAACTGAGAGATACCAGATGTGCAAATGGCCATCTTGAGGTTCCTGCTGCTGCCAGATCCACCAGCATTTATATTTGCCAATTGCCATCACTTCCATATTTTCTGTATAGACTTTCAGCCTAAAACAGGACTCCTGTCAGTACTGGTTAAGCCAAGTGACCATGGTTTCTGAGTCAGTTGGAAAGCAGACAAAGTACCAAGCACAATAATTTTCCCAAACTGTCTCACAAATTTCCAGAGTCTTCATATAAATCTGGAACAGCTGAAGCAACACGAGTTGATCCCTTGGAGAATTCACAGCTGAGTGCTCTCAAGCAGAGAGAATAGCTGCCCATCACCACCCTCTGGACTTGAGCAGAAAGGAGTCCAACAGAACTGCTTAATGCAATTCCATCTCCTCTTGCCAGGTTCTCCAGTCTTGTCATTAATCCCTTGCTATGAGCTGTGTCCAAGGCTACCACAAGGCTGAGCAGAATTAGCAGGGACATTTGTCACATGTCTGTTTGTCATGAGGGAGGCTGGATCACTGTCCAGAAATGGCCTTGACCTAACCTGCTCCTGAATAGCTGGAAACAAGTTACTTGAGCTGTCATCCTCTCTTTAGCAGCTCTTCTATGAAAAGCAAAACTTGCTCAGGTATCCTGGAACCCTTCCTGCCTCTGCACAACGCAGGGCTTTGAGTGACAGTCGCTGCCTGGGTCAAGTGGAGGTGTCACGTTATTCCCAACCAGCCACGAAGTCTTGAGGGTGGAAGTAAGGTCAGAATGTATTTCATACACAACTAGAATCAAGTTTTCTATAAAGAGCTTATAAAACCTCATAGGGACTTTATATTAGATCAAGGGCTGCCTCTTGTTCTTATGGAAATCAATGGGAATTTCGCTACTGACTTCAAAGGAAGTTGAAAGGAGCCATGAGGGGTTGATTTTCACTGGTACATCTGTGCTTCTGCACACCAAATTTGCATCTGGAAGGACTGTGTTTGAGTTGCTTTTTGTTGCTGCAGTTGTTGGGGTTTTGACTGCTTGAGAGTGTCTATGGGCACAAGATCTGCTAGATGCAGATTGTGGATATAAGGCTGCAGGAGCAAATAGCTTCTGTCTGTTGTACAAAATTATCTGTATTGTTGTACAAAATTATCTGTACTGTTGTACAAAACTATCTGTACTGGTGTACAAAATTATCTGTACTGTTGTACAAAACTACTCTACATATACATTGCATGCATTCAAGTGTGAAAAAGGATGCACTCAACTGTCTCATCCAAGTGGCATCATTCTCCCAGGAGATCAAAATCTCTCCTAAGCACAGTGGCTCATGAAGCAGGTTCTTCACCTGCCACTAAGCTGTATAAAACCAAATCAAAGATAAATGAATCCTTTGCAGGTCTGCACTTCAGGTCCTGCACTTGTGTCACAACAACCCCAAGCAATGCTACAGGCTTGGGGCAGTGTGGCTGGAAAGCTGTCTGCCAGAAAGGGACCTGGGGGTGATAATGGACAAGCAACTGAATAGGAGCAAGCAGTGTGCCCAGGTGGCCAAGAAAGCCAAAGGCATCCTGGCTGGGATTAGAAATGCTGTGTCCAGCAGGAGCAGGGAGGGGATTGTCCTCTTGGACTCAGCTCTGGGGAGGCCACACCTTGAGTATTCTGTCCAGTTTTGAGCACCTCAATCCAAGAGAGATGTGGAGGTGCTGGAGCCAGTGCAGAGGAGGACAAGGAAGCTGTGAAGGGCCTGGAGAATAAATCTGAAGAGTGACTGAAGGAGCTGGGGATGGTTAGTTTGGAAAAGAGGAGGCTGAGGGGAGACCTCATTGCTGTCTACAACTACCTGAAAGGAGGTTGTGGAGAGGCTGGTGCTGGTCTCTTCTCACAGGTAATTAGGGATAGAACAAGAGAGAACAGACTCAAGCTGTGACTGGGTAGGTTTAGCCTAGACAATAGGAAATGTTTTTTCCCAGCAACAGTGGTCAGGCATTGGAATGTGCTGTCCTGGGAGGTGGTTGAGTCCCCAAGCCTGGATGGTGGTTTGGATGTGGTGGTTTGGGCTATGGTTTAGGGGTGACCCTTATAGAGTAGCAGAGGTTGGACTGGGTGATCCTGAGGGTCTATTCCAACCTGAATGTTTCTGTGATTCTGTGTCTTTTCCCAGACTGCAAAATGGGAAGCTTCAGCTTCTGTTCTATAAGCAGGCACAGGGTATCCTCAAAGCCAGATTCAAGAATCCAAACAGCTGTCAAAATTGTTGGCAACTTGCTTCTGAGCACATGCATTTCCAGTCCTTCTCTGCAGCAATTTGCAGAGGATGAGATTTATGAACTGCAGTCATACACACTATGTAAGGTGAGAGGACTGCTTACACAGGAGTATGAGTAAAAACCTGAAACTGTTCAGAAATAGGCACAAAGTTGTTAGAATGGGGCCACAGTGAGTAGGGAAATGACCCTGAAAATAGCTGCCAGTTCTGCACAAACCTTCTGTGCTCTAGAGGCTCCTGGAAGCTGAAGCAAAATCAAACTGAACTATTTTCTGTGTCAGTATTAACCTACTCTGCTTTATAGTTGATTGAGACCTCACTGCTTATATTTATGTTTAGGGCTGGTTTCATAAGCTGGAGATCTTCATGTTAGGAAACACTCCTGCATTGCATGCTTCAATAATTACCATCCCATTCTTGAGACATACTCATTCTCTATGAGCCTAAGCAATGCCACTGTTCCATAGATTTTTTTTTTTTGTATGGTTCAGCCATTAGAAAGCATTCTCATAGCCTTCCTCAGTGATCCTGTGGCCAAGTCATCTGTATTTAATGCCTTCAACCTTCCCCTGTGAGAAGAGACCAGATAGAACAGAAGAAAAGTTGAGGCAGCATCTGCATCCCTGAGTAAGGATAAAGCAGAAAGCAGAGTGACTGAGACCTCTCAGTCTTTCAAACACAACAACTGCTCTGCTTGTTCCTCCCCTCCTGCATGACTCTCTGGATTACTCAAATCAATGGTATCCTGGGGTGCATCAAGAAAGGTGTGTCCAGCAGGTCAAGGGAAGTTCTTCTCCCCCTCTACTCTGCCCTGCTGAGACCACACCTGGAACACTGTGTCCAGTTTTGGGCTTTCCAGTCCAAGAGAGACAGAGACTGCTGGAGAGAATCCATGAGGATGCTTAGGGGACTTGAGCATCTCCCCTGTGAAGAGAGACTGAGAGCCCTGGGGCTGTTTAGTGTGGAGAAGAGAAGACTGAGAGGGGATCTGATCAATGTCTATCAATAGCTGAGGGGTGGGTGTCAAGTGGAGGGGGCCAGGCTCTTTTCAGTGGGGCACACTAATAAGAAACAACAGGTCCAAGCCTGAACTTCACCTCAACATGAGGAGAAACTTCTTTACAGTGAGGGTTGTGGAGCTCTGGAACAGGCTTCCCAGGGGGGTTGTGGAGACTCCTTCTCTGGAGTGCACTTGGATGCATTCCTGTGCAGACTACCCTAAGTGATGCTGCTCTGGCAGGGGGGTTGGACTCAATGGTCTCTGGAGGTCCCTTCCAACCTCTAATATTCTGTGATACTGTGAAATCATGGGCATGGAGCAGAAGGTTGCTGAAGCTTCACAGAAGATGACTTCTGCTAAACTGAAGAGAGTTCAAGGACCAATATGACATCTGTAGGAGGAGACTGGATAGTGTGGAGATGGATAGTAGCAAGTAGGGAATCTTGATGAAAGCCTGAACAGCCTTGGAGTAAAGATGTTTAGGCAGTCCCATAAAGCAACAGCACCTGCTTGCTGATGAGAACAAATCCTGTTTTCTGAGCTGACTGATGTTTCTTTGCTCTTCATGAAAAGTATATATATATTTAAGATCTCACACTCTGGTCAACTTTCCAGAAAAGGTTTGCTATATTTCCTTGTATATGAGGTCAAAGGGCTTTGCTGCAGCTGCAGCTCAGCCAAATAATCTGGATCTGTGGCAGGAGTTACCAGTCAGAGCTCTGATTTGTGTCAGGTGTAGGTTCAAACCAGATGTGACAGGGGTACTTGCTGGTGTTGAAAGCTAGGTGAGGTGTTCCACACTTCCTGGGAGCTTAGCCTTGGGCAGTATATGCTGAGGAAAAAGAGATTTAAAAGGCAGACAATTTAAAAAAAGAAAAAAGGTGACACTGGAAACTGAGTTATAATTCATCTAATAAACAGAAACATCTTATACCATCGTTGTGATTGTGCCTAGTGCTGATTTTTTTATGCTTTCTGCAAGGCTTCCTTTATGTCCAGGATTAGTTTTTCAACCTAGTGGAGTGATAAGGGCTTTGGAAAGGACAATGGTGGCTAGGCATAAGATAAAGGCACAGAGCAGCTACTAGATGTATTTTCATTAAAGCAAACAGCTACCAAACCTGAGAAAGTCATTGTCCTGGAGACAGGCACTGACACAAGTGTCCAATTTGGAGATCCACATCTTTTAAGCAGTAGAGTTTAGACTAAAGAGGATGAGAGGGAAGAAGTATATAAGTATATAAGGGATATCTGTACATATATATCATTGACACACACAAATTGGAGCTCATGGCATCACAGCTGGGCTAGGCTTGCCTGTCAACTCTGAGAACCCAGAGAAGACTGAGAGGGGATCTGGTCAATGTCTATCAATATCTGAGGGGTGGGTGTCAAGTGGAGGGGGCCAGGCTCTTTTTGGTCGTTCACAGTGATAAGACAAGGAACAATGGGTTCAAACTTGAACATGGAAGATTTCAGCTCAACATGAGGAGAAACTTCTTTCCAGTGAGGGTGACAGAGCACAGGAACAGGATGCCCAAGGGGGTTGTGGAGTCTCCTTCTCTGGAGACTTTCAAAGCCCACCTGGATGCATTCCTGTGCAGACTACCCTAAGTGATGCTGCTTTGGCAGGGGGGTTGGACTCAATGATCTCTGGAGGACCCTTCCAACCTCTAACATTCTGTGATTCTGTGAACCCTCAGTGCAGAGTGAACAGGTAAGGACATAGCACAGATCCTTGTCCCACATTTTGACCTGGAAGTCAGATGTTTAAACCAGAGTGTTTCATACCATTTGGTCTTAGAGATTCATGCCTGTAGGTCTTGGTGGGACCTCTTAGATCCTCACTTTACATGGACAACACTGTTTCAGTGTAAAATAATCAGTGACTGACAATACTCTGGAAGCCAGTTTCATTGCAACAATTAAGAGGGATTTTTCTCAAAATGATGTGTCGGACTTCTTTTTAAAGCTGTTCAGGCCACTTGCTGTTCACTGAGAGTCCATTACTGCACCCTGTTTCCCTAAATGTGAAGAGAAAGTAGGGAGTGTGTGAAATACCTATCTGGTACTGCCTGCTCCATAGAAACCCTGAATACATTCTGCAGAGAATCATAGAATCAGTCAGGATTGGAAGGGACCACAAGGATCATCCAGTTCCAACCCCCCTGCCATGGGCAGGGACACCTCACACTACATCAGGCTGGCCAGAGCCTCATCCAGCCTGGCCTTAAACACCCCCAGGGATGGGGCCTCAACCACCTCCCTGGACAACCCATTCCAGGCTTTCACCCCTCTCATGGGGAAGAACTTCTTCCTGACATCCAGTCTGGATCTGCCCACTTCCAGCTTTATTCCATTCCCCCTAGTCCTGTCACTACCTGATATCCTAGAAAGTCCCTCCCCAGTTTTCTCGTAGCCCCCTTGAGATACTGGAAGGCCACAAGAAGGTCACCTCAGAGCCTTCTCTTCTCCAGACTGAACAGCCCCAACTCTTTCAGTCTGTCCTCATAGGAGAGAGATGTAAAAGCAAGGCACAGCTCTCTTCAATAAGCAAAATGACAACACATGTATTTAAATATCAGAGCCTGAATGGAGTCTGCTTCTTTTCCCACACCTCTGTAAAATCAAAGTTTGAAACCCTGTAGGAGCTCTTTTAAAATATCCTGGCTTCCTTGCTGCAGACCATATGTTGTTTCAAAAAAGCAGGGCTGCAAACTCAAGTAATTGCATGACTTGCATTCTATCACTGTAGACTGTGCTCCACTGGCTTCAACTGGCACGGTTTGGTAGCTGTTACAGATGCCACAATTCGTTGCTTTGAAGTCTGCACATTAAAAAAAAAAAAAACAACACAGGGGAGGAGGATGGGGAGGGAGGGAATGGAACAGAAAAAAAAAAAAAAAGAAGAAAAAAAGAACAGCTTTCAAAAGATTTTCCTGACTTTCTGTTATGAATAATCCGATGGTTTGCAACATCTGTCATAGTCCCTGCCACTTCAGCTTCCTTCCTCCACTCAGGCTTATGTGTTTTATGGGGATACTGGAGCAGCTGCAGGGATTCACACAGCAGAGTGATGAGGGCAGGTAGCTGAACTCTGAGGATCAGGCCACAAGGTGTTGCCTGATTGTGGCTATTGCAGTAATATCTGCCTGGGAGCAAATTGTCATTACAACGGTTTGCCTTAGCCTGTCCTTGTGGAAGAGGCTCAGATCATCCCTGAGGAGCCTACAGGTATACCCTAAAAGCTCAGGCATTTAGAATCATAGAATGGTCTGGGTTGGAAGGGACCACTGAAGGTCAACCCCTCCTGCAGTAAGCAGGGACATCCTCAACTAGATCAGGCTGCCCAGAGCCCTGTCGAGCCTCACTTCAAATATCTCCAAGGATGGAGATTTACTCCTTCTTCTCTACTGCTCTGAACAAGATGCTATGGACAGCTGTGGCTTGGGTCACTGGGGTGCAACTAATCTCCTTTTGTCTCTGCCCATGGCAGGGGGTTTGGAACTAGATGATCTCTGAGGTCCCTCCCAACACAAGACATTCTATGATTATATGGAGGCTTGGGACAACGAATCCACACTCTGCCCAGCCCCTCCTCATGACTAATTCAAGTGTTATCATAGAGGAAATAAGCCTTTCCTGTGCTGTTTCTGTGGTCATTCATTTTCATATTGCTAGGTGCAATCTGTGTAATCTCACCCGGTTGCCACATGATAGGACTCAGAGGGAAAAGTATCTTCCAGGTGGTCTTGCTGCCAGATTTTTTTTTTTAATGTTTTGGAAAATAAATATTGCCAAGGAGAACGCAGTGCTCTCAGTGATAAGGTTAAGCTTTGACTGCTGAAGTGTTTGACCACTAAGAAAAAGCACCTTCAGCTTTGGCAACTTCTCCTGGCTCCTCAGAGAATCTGCAATGAGATATCATTTTGCATTTCTCCATCAAAAAGAAGAAAAAAAAAAAAAAAGGTGATGCCAGCTCTGCCAGCTCCTCCTTGGCACGTTACAAGCAGGGTTCCTCACATAGTGCTGACGCCCGAGGAGGTGCCATAGCTGCCTGCAGTGCCCTGAACACGCTGAACCTTGGCTCTTTCATCCAGGCCTCACGTGGAATAATTCCACCCAGGCTGTTTGCAGGTTTGAATTTGGGTGGGGAGGGCTGGAATTCATCACCTGGGCGGCTGCTGCCCCCAGTTCAGCGGTGTGTTCCGTCACAGGCGTCTGTAATCCCTGTAATCCATTTCACCCTGCTCGCCTCCTGCGTGGAGGACGGGAAGAGGAACCATCTGACTCCACAAAAGCATGCAAACACTGCCTGTGACCCTGCTCAAAAGCCAGAGGAAGGTGTCCTTGAAGCTATTAAGAGGAGCTATGTGACAGCTCTTTGCACTATTATTTTAAGTATTGACTTCAGCTTCCTTATTAATTTCCAGTATATTTTTGTTTTGGTTTTTATTTGGTCATAATATCCCGAGCAGGGCACTCATCTGGTTTAGCTGAGGTGCTGCTACCGAGGTGGTGTTTTTTTTCCCACCCCCTCCTCTATACTGTTGGTCTGGGAAAAGGGTCATAGGCAGACATAATTAAAATGCCAGCACAAGAGCAGATTTTGTCCACATGTTCTCAAGACCTTGTTGTTCTCGGATTTGCTGTTTCTATGCACCAGGTGCTAAGACCAAGTTATGTTAAAGGGATTTCACATGAGAAGAGTGCATTTGATGTGGTATATTATTAGCTGGCAGTGGTGCTGTCTTACCCTAGTGAGGTAAAATGGAAAAATTTTGCACAGCACTGCACTTTGCAATCTTTTGCTATGTGAAGCATCTTAGGCCCTGGGAAAGTGACAGCATTTCAGCAGATACTGCTTTGTCTCTTCCTTCTCAGCCATGATTCGGGAGGGTTTCTTAATCTTTGCCATTTGAAATCCCATTGAGCTGAAACTTGACCAAAAAACTGTCAGCCTTGTTGCTTTCTTTTCTTTAACACGCTGTTCATTACTTCCATATACCTTCTCCCACAAATAATAATAAAAAAAAAAGGGGTAAGGAAAAAAAGAAAGAAAGAAAGAAAGGACTTTTTATAAAAGCTACTACAAGACAGATTTCTAACTGGTGGCGATTTACAATCTGTGCAAACAACTAAGTTTAGGTGAAGGCAGAGATTTTTTTTTTTTATTTTGATGATGAGCATTGTGAAAGAAAAATATTTTGAAGCGTTGAGATATTGATGTTTGGAGGGGGGGAAAAAAAAACATAATTAGAACCATGCTGTCCTTTTCATAAGGATGTGATTGTCTGTTGTGGTGCTTGCAAAAGGTCAGATTTAAAACCTCAAAGACAATTATCCAGGATCCCATGTGTGGCAGTTTTTAGGCTGATGCCTAGGAAAATTTTCCACAGATTGAGGAGAAAAGTGGTAGAATGTAAAGACATTACCACTGGATGGAAAAGGAAAATAATGACAAAGTATAAATAATCTAACAATCATACACACACAGAGATTCAAACAGAATCAATAAGGTTGGAAAAGACCTCAAGGATCATCAAGTCCAACCTGTCACCCAAGACCTCATGACCACTAAACCATGGCACCAAGTGCCACATCCAATCCCCACTTGAACACCTCCAGGGATGGTGACTCCACCACTTCCATGGGCAGCACATTCCAATGATAATAAATAATCTAATAATGTCTAAATAAGTATAAATAATCTAATAATGATAAGGTCTGGTAACTAACATAAAGTTAGTTGTATAAACTAACTCTTGCTCTTTTCAGCTTCCTGGCTCTAGCAGATACTAGCTGGTAGCTTTTGCTTGGCTGTTGCTGACCTTGGCTGTGTTCTTGTTGTGGCTAAGTACTAACAAGCTACTCTCTGCTCTTCTCTCTCTTTACATTGTATAGGGTTGGGGAAGGGAGCAGGGAGGGGGAAGCTGTTGGTAACCCCCTGGTTTTGTCCAGGGGGGTTCTTGTGTTGTTTATAAATTGTAAATATATGTAAATCTTGCATATTTTGTACATGTTCATTGCACTTCATACTTCTAGATCCTAGTTTTGCTTGTAAATATAGATTCATTGGCTTTCAACTGAGCTGGTCTGGCAATTTTATGTAGGGGGGGTAACTTCAACCCACCAAGCCCTGTTTAACTGAAAATCAATATAAGAGGCAAGCACAAGTGGAAAAGCAGTTAGATGTAGAAGGGACAATTTTCTCATGTAAAATCCTTGAGCAAAGATCATTTTGCTCCTGTTCCTGCCCATTTTAGTTAAGAAGATGCCTAAGCCGAAGATCAAAGAAGTGATGCACAGAAATGATTCTCTGAACAACCCATGTTAAGGCCACAGCTGCAGAACTGTTCTCATCCTTCCTGCATCTTCTAGGATACCTCCAAAGGCAGATTTTGGGGGGTTGGGGAGTGGAGAGGTGGAAAGGTAGGAACAAGGATGTAGAAAGTTGGGAGGGAGTGTGGATCTCCTGGAGGGTAGGAGGATGCTGCAGAAGGACCTGGCCAGGCTGGGTCAGTGGGCTGAGGCCAATGGGATGAGATTCAACAAGGCCAAGGGCAGGGTCCTGCAGCACTATCAGACT
Organism: Indicator indicator; assembly: GCF_027791375.1. NCBI lineage: Eukaryota > Metazoa > Chordata > Aves > Piciformes > Indicatoridae > Indicator > Indicator indicator. The sequence continues at coordinate 6,465,743 of NC_072011.1, read as the reverse complement.
GGGGGATGAGTGGCTGGAGAGCAGCCTGGCAGAGAGGGACCTGGCAGTGCTGGGTGACAGCAGCTGAACATGAGCCAGCAGTGTGCCCAGGGGCATGGGAGGCCAATGGTTTCCTGGCCTGGATCAGGAATAGTGTGGGGAGCAGGACTAGGTGTGGAATTCTGCCCTGTACTCAGCACTGGTGAGGCCTCACCTCGAGCACTGTCTGCAGCTCTGGGTCCCTCACTTGAGGAAGGATCTTGAGGTGCTGGAGCAGGTCCAGAGGAGAGCAATGAGACTGGTGAGGGGGCTGGAGGGAAAGTCTGATGAGGAGAGGCTGAGGGAGCTGGGGGTGTTCAGCCTGGAGAAGAGGAGACTCAGAGGGGACCTTAGCACTCTCTACAACTACCTAAAAGGAAGTTGTAGTCAGGTGGGGCTCAGGCTCTTCTCCCAGGCAATGTGAGGGCATGGTATGAAGCTGCACCAGGGGAGGTTTAGGTTGGATATTAGGAAGCACTTCCTGACAGCAAGGCTGATTAGGCACTGGGATGGACTGCCCAGGGAGGTGGTGGAGTCTCCATCCCTGGAGGTCTTGAAGAAAAGCTTGGATGTGGCACTTGGTGGCATGGTGTAGCTGATGTGGTGGTGTTAGGTCATAGGCTGGACTTGATGATCTCAGAGGTCTTTTCCAGCCTCAATAATTCTGTGATTCTGTGAAACAGAATGAAATGTGAGTGTGTCCTGTGTGCATAAATGTCATTTTGTATGATGACAAGAAAGCTACCAAGAAGGCAGCCTGGAAACCATGAGCTGAGCAGCCACCACTTATCTGCAGACTGGACTGCACACAGACAGGCTTCACTCATATTTTGCAGACATCTACAACACAGGAACTGATCATCTGGTTTCTACTTTATACCCCACAGCAGAGAATTGGAACTTCTAAGCTTCCATTCCTCTTTTTTTAATTATTATTCCCCGCCCCCTCCCAAGAAAGCATGTCAATCAGGTCAGATAAATTACTTTCTACAAGCACTGCTAACTCTGCCAGAATTACAAAGGGCACTTAAGGACCCCAGCTCTGATGTAGCAAGATAACTCTAATTAGGTAGGATAAATCTTAACTGCAATCACTGTGCTCATGACTCTGACTTCCCCTGGATCTCCTTGCATATGTACAGGCATCATGTTCAGCACATGGTACTCCACTGCTTGCCATTTGTCCAAGATTTGCCTTTTTTTCCAGCCCTGTGATTTCTTTTTCCATCAATGCTTTTGCAAGGTGTTGTCCATCAGGCAGAGTGACTTCTATACCTGTGCCTGGAACAATACCTTCAAAGCTTGGCTGGACTGAACATGAATTCTTTCTGTTCAGCCTGGAGAAGAGGAGGCTGAAGGGAGATCTCATCACTCTCTACAACTACCTGAAGGGAGGTTGGAGCAAGGAGGGGGAAGCCTCTTCTCCTTGGTGTCAAGTGACAGGACCAGAGCATACAAGCTGTACCAGGGAGGTTCAGGCTGGATATTAGGAAATATTTCTTCACTGAAAGGGTTAACAAACATTGGAATGGTCTGCTCAGGGCAGTGATGGAGTCACCATCCCTGCAGTTTTTTAAGCAGTGTGTGGGCCTGGCATTTAGGGACATGGTTTAGTGTTGACCCTGCAGTGCTGGGTTGAGGGTTGGACTGGATAATCTTGAAGGTCTCTCTCAGCCAAATACATTCTGTGATCCTGTGGTTCTGTTTCTCTTCCTGAAATGATGCTGTGCTAGAAATGCACAACTATCTCTTCAGAAATCAAAAACCTTAGTGTTTGGAACATCACCTGAGGCATAATTCTTCCTGCAATGTACAACAGTACTGACCACCCAAAGTAGCTGTCTCTGTGCTTAAGACAGAGTGTGACTCTTTCTGGTACTCCATGCCTTTTCAAAGACCTGAGAGCAGAGGACATCAGTAATTTCAGCAAAGTTAAAATCCCTGTCTTTTGTCAAAAACCTCCGAGAGCCTTAGAGTAAGGATGGAGTATAAAAGTAAGGTATAAGGATGAGTATATGTATTGGGTAAGAGCCTTAGTATATGGATTAGATGTGGGCCAGTCTCTCCCTCTCATTCAGGTCGGTATTGCTCTCTACAGCTACCCGAAAGGAGGTTGTAGCCAGGTGGGGGTTGGTCTCTTCTTCCAGGCAACCAGCAACAGAACAAGAGGACACAGTCTCAAGCTGTGCAGGGGAAAGTTGAGACTTGATCTTAGAAAGAAGTTCTTCACAGAAAGAGAGATTGGCCATTGGAATGTGCTGCCCAGGGAGGTGGTGGGGTCAGTGTCCCTGGAGGTGTTCAGAAAAAGCTTGGATGTGGCACTTGGAGCCATGGTTTAGTTGTCAGGAGATGTTAGGTATTAGGTAATAGGTTGGATTTGATGATCTCTGAGGTCTTTTCCAACCTGGTTGATTCTGTGATTCTTGTTTTGTTTTGATTTTCCCTCTATGCTGACACAAAGCTTGGTGTAACTCCTTAGCCTGTGTGTTTATTTATCTGTGCTGAAATTAACACACTGAAACAAACTGTAACAGTGGTAAACATTGCAGTTAAGACTGAAGTGAAACTGGTCCCTGCTCATGGCAGTGGGGGTGGAAATGGATGATCTTTGAGGTCCCTTCCAACCTTGACAATTCTGTGATTCCCACTACAGGTCCTGCTTTTATATCTAATTATAGTGTTCTTAATCTCCTACCAACTTTGCTTGGCTGAAGTGTTGTATTTGCGCTCATGCGAAAAAATAATTCATGGGGTGGTCAGTCATGAGTAATGCAGCAATTTCTGCTTCATACCAGTGTCCACACACTCCTGCCTTCATATATATTATGTTTACCCATATAATTTGTTGCTGTTTTCTATGAGTACACACAGATATTTGCACATGCATACAGGAACTCATGAACTGATAAGGAAAAAATATTTCAGCATCAGGCTCTCAAAGAATTATTAAGTTAGAGCAGAGTGAAAGGTTTGCAATGAAATTTAAAACTTTACTGGCTATAAGATTTCATTACCAACACAAAACTCAGTCCAGTACTTTCCTCAGACCAGGATTGATTTATTTTTAGCAGGAGGGATGGACTTGGAGTTAAAATTGTGACTCGGAGTTAAAATTGTAAGTGAGAGTAAGGTTTGATTTTCATCACTAAAACTCCACATTGCAAAGTAGCTCCTAAATAAAAAACAAGAACCAAAAAAAAAGAAAATGAAAGAAAAAAAAAAAGGGAAGGAAGGAAGGAAGGAAGGAAGGAAGGAAGGGAGGAAGGAAGGAAGGAAGGGAAGGAGGGAGGAGGAGGAAGGAAGGAAGGAAGGAAGGAAGGAAGGAAGGAAGGAAGGAAGGAAGGAAGGAAGGAAGGAAGGAAGGAAGGAAGGAGGGAGGAAGGAAGGGAGGAAGGAAGGAAGGAAGGAAGGAAGGAAGGAAGGAAGGAAGGAAGGAAGGAAGGAAGGAAGGAAGGAAGGAAGGAAGGAGGAGGGAGGGAGGAAGGAGGGAAGGAGGGAGGAAGGAAGGAAGGAAGGAAGGAAGGAAGGAAGGAAGGAAGGAAGGAAGGAAGGAAGGAAGGAAGGAAGGAAGGAAGGAAGGGAGGAAGGAAGGAAGGAAGGAAGGAAGGAAGGAAGGAAGGAAGGAAGGAAGGAAGGAAGGAAGGAAGGAAGGAAGGAAGGAAGGAAGGAAGGAAGGAAGGAAGGGAAGGAAGGAAGGAAGGAAGGAAGGAAGGAAGGAAGGAAGGAAGGAAGGAAGGAAGGAAGGAAGGAAGGAAGGAAGGAAGGAAGGAAGGAAGGAAGGAAGGAAGGAAGGAAGGAAGGAAGGAAGGAAGGAAGGAAGGAAGGAAGGAAGGAAGGAAGGAAGGAAGGAAGGAAGGAAGGAAGGAAGGAAGGAAGGAAGGAAGGAAGGAAGGAAGGAAGGAAGGAAGGAAGGAAGGAAGGAAGGAAGGAAGGAAGGAAGGAAGGAAGGAAGGAAGGAAGGAAGGAAGGAAGGAAGGAAGGAAGGAAGGAAGGAAGGAAGGAAGGAAGGAAGGAAGGAAGGAAGGAAGGAAGGAAGGAAGGAAGGAAGGAAGGAAGGAAGGAAGGAAGGAAGGAAGGAAGGAAGGAAGGAAGGAAGGAAGGAAGGAAGGAAGGAAGGAAGGAAAGGAAGGAAGGAAGGAAGGAAGGAAGGAAGGAAGGAAGGAAGGAAGGAAGGAAGGAAGGAAGGAAGGAAGGAAGGAAGGAAGGAAGGAAGGAAGGAAGGAAGGAAGGAAGGAAGGAAGGAAGGAAGGAAGGAAGGAAGGAAGGAAGGAAGGAAGGAAGGAAGGAAGGAAGGAAGGAAGGAAGGAAGGAAGGAAGGAAGGAAGGAAGGAAGGAAGGAGTTCTTATTGGCAAGAGTGAAAGCTTACTAAATGCAGTGCACCAGCTTAGGATTAGCCCTGCTCTGCTGTGTACAAGTGCATTTTCTTCTTCATGTTGTTTCTTCCCCCACACAACATCACTATTTCATTGTACTGACACTGCAGGGGAGAGGTGAGTGTGAAACTGCTCATCCCTGTGCTAGCCAGGAGCATTTGTTTAGACGCAGATGTTGGTGTGGTTAGGTTCTGCCTCCTCCCTCCTTTCCCATGTGAGTGCATTTGTGCCAGTGAGGTTTTCAGAGCAGAAGGGCTGTTAATGCACATGAAGTTGCACCAAGTTCCTGGAAACAAAACTGCAGTATCCGGAGTCATCTCCTCAGGCTGGAGGCAGAAATATTTCCTCTTTTAGTCAGCCACAGAGCCTGAGGTGTGAATGAAGAGAAAAACGGTTTATTTTGCAATAGCAGTCACAGCACACAGTTAGCAGGAGAAAATCTCACAACCCACAAACATTTACACGAATATTTGCTGAAGGGATCAACTTCAAATTACAAAGGATTTTCTAAATTCTATTTGTAAGTGGCGTGCACTTGCCAGATACCCAGAAACACGAAGTGGGTCTCAACAAAGTCAGTCTTAGGAAGACAAAAAGCAAGTGGCTTGTCCTTTGTTAATTGCTTAACTTCCTTCACTAAATAATATATCATTATTAAAACACAATCTTCTGAGCTAATAAACCTACATCAAAGTGAATGACTTCACTGATAGAGCTTCAAGTGAGAAAAGCTGAGGAGGGATTTCTGTCATGCAATAAAGATTTCTGTATTTCTGTCATGCAATAAAGATTCAAACCCCTCATTGCTGGGCATTAGGTTCTTCCCCATGAGGGTGGTGAGACACTGGAACAGGTTGCCCAGGGAGGTGGTGGTAGAAGCCTCATCCCTGGAATTTTTTAAGGCCAGGCTGGATGTGCCTCTGGGCAACCTGATTTAGTGGAAAGTGTCCCACTTTAGTGTTCCACTTTAGTGGAAAGTGGGGGAGTGGAACTAAATGATCCTTGAGGTCCCTGCCAACCCTATCAGTTCTATGATTCTATCTCTGATGCTATGACACAAGCCTGTGACGTTTTCCTCTTAAAACATATATGCACACATTGAAATTTTACACCTGCCATCAGTTCCCAGCTCTGCATGCTGGGGAAAACAATCTTTTGTGAGGAGAGACATTTTAAAGCCCTTTTATGGAAAGCCCATTGAGCCCAGTACTGTACTAATATTTTGTTAATCTGAGCAGATGTTTAAACAAAGTTGTAAGACTGCAGCATCCGTGGCTGCTGGGAATTGCCCTGTTCCAAGGCAGAATCATGGAAAGTTGCCATAAGGAATTATTCCTCCATGAAAATGAAGCACAGGTTTGGAGGTGACAGACTACCCCTGAGGAGGAACAAGGCACCCCTGGAGAAGTTCTTTTCTTTGGCACTTAACTTTATGCGAGCTAGGAGGCCCCCTGGGTCTTCTGCAATTGTTCCAATGGGTGGGAAAGGCAGTTAACATTTAGGAAAAGCAATTTTTAACTGCCAAAACTGCAGTGTCTGACAGTTTTGCATCCAAGCAGAACTGATGAAAATCCAAATATTTGTGGATTTTTGCTTCGGATGCAAAAATTCTCTATAGCTTCAATCCCAAACTTGCAGTCCCACCGGAATTTTGATTCAAACTGCTGATATTCATACTTCAGCATTTCCCTCACTACAAAGATCAAGCTGGATCTTTCTTACTGACTTTCTGAGTGGATATACACATGTAGAAAATATTCCAGCCTAGTGCATGTTTCTAACATGGTGTGTGAGCTCTCAAAGCTGAATTCAGTGAGGATTTTTGTGCAGAGTGTGTTTGTTTGTTTGTTTTTTATGGCCAAAATAAGAAGCAGCAATGAAGATTATTTACCAGGAGGTATCATTGAAACAACCAAACCACACACTTCTTGGCCTGTGGGTCAGTCATGCTATCGATCACCTTGTACAAAATCAAACTTAGGAGGGAGAAAACAGAAAGTCACAACTGAAAACAACAGTCAAGCTTGTGATACCACTTGAATGAGCAGAAAGGATATTTGCAGGGCTGAGTAAGTGTTGCTGTCTTCTGTGAGCTAAACAGGCACAACAGACATGGCAGAGCTGGCTGCTGGAAGAAGAATGATGTGTGATCTCAATTTGAAAATAGTATCTCTGGATTTTGTTTCATATGTTCAATGATTACAGATGTGAGCCTTCCTATTAGTCCTTGGATCAGGGAGGTTCAGATGGTTTGCCCTTGAAAATCCAGAAAGCTTTCAGCAAGGTTTCCTGACCAATGTCTGCTAGAGAAACTAAGCTGCCGTGGGATGAGAACCAAGACTCTGACACCGTTAAATAGCAGAATAAGAGATAGGAAAGAAAGGTTAGGAACGAAAGGTGGAGGGAAGTCATGAGTGAAATCCTGCAGGATCTGTGTTCTGGCCTGTGCTCTTCAACATGTTCCTAAGTGATATGGAAAAAGGAGTGAATAATGAGGTGGCAAGGCACACTGATGATAATAAGTTATTTAGGGTGGTAATGAGAAGGGCCTCTTCATGGTCAAAGAAGGACCTGACAAGATTAAGTAACTGAGTAAATTAAAGATATCTCACATAAGTAAGTGTAAAATAATACATACAAGGAAAAAGACTTTTCTGGTTTTACCTATTCAGTGGTGAGCCCCAAGACCTGTTGCCAGTGTCTTTCATGAATGAGATGTTTGCATTCAATCCACACTTCCATGGAGGCACCATCTCAATGCACAGAAACAGTGAAGAAAATACATTAGGTGTTAGGCACTGGTAGGAAAGAGAGGGTTAAAAACACTTATGATTATGCCACCATACAGCCTGTGGTGGTGGTGTATGGAACACTGCACATAGTTCTGGCATCTCTGCCTCCATAAGGATGTCCCAGAGCTGGAGAAGGGTCTGGCAAAGAAGAGTTGTCAAAGTAGGGTACATCTTCTGTAAGGATCCATTGAAGAGAGCAGGAGACACCTGACAAGAGGTACAGTACTGCACTCTAAAGTCATGCTTCTCCAACAGAAGGCAAATAGGAAGTAGACAGCCACCACCTCTTCCAACTCAAAGCCAGTCCAAAAAGAATGAGACCTTACCTGAAGATAACAGTGGAGATATTTCCTCCGTAAACCCATGGCAAACTGTGGAATGCCTTGTGACTAGACACCAGAAGGACATGGACCTGATGGAGGGGGTCAAGAGTAGGTCGAGAGCAGGTCCAGAGCAGGTCTGTGAAAATGATCAGGGGGTTGGAGCACCTCTGCTATGAGCACAGGCTGAGGGAGCTGAGGGTGTTCAGTCTGGAGAAGAGAGCGAGCTCTGCAGGGAGAGCTAATAGTGACCTTCCAGTACCTGAAGGGGCCCTACGAGAAGGATGGAGAGAGACTGTTCACAAAGGTCTGTATTGATAGGACAAGGGGCAACGGCTTCACACTAGAGAAGAATAGATTTAGATTGGATGTTAGGAATAGGTTCTTTACCATGAAGGTGGTGGAACACTGGAATGGGTCGCCCAGGGAGGTGGTTGAGGCCCCACCCCTGGAGATATTCAAGGTGAGGCTCAACACAGCTCTGAGCAGCCCCCTCTAGTTGAGGACGTCCCTGCTGACTGCAGAGAGGGTTGGACTAGATGACCTTTGGAGGTCCCTTACGACCCAAACCATTCTATGACTTTATGATTCTATAATTTGGATGCTAACAGTTACTTGGGTTGAAAAACCTAGTGGCAAAAGAGATGAAGTGGAATCGTATTGAAGGTATGCAAACACAACCCCCCTCCCCCATTAGTTCCAGTCTATAATACTTCCTAAACTACGAGTAACTGAGGGGACTGAGGTTGGATTTTTGAGGAAATGTTACTACATACTTACCTTGCTCTTGCTGCCTTCCCTAGACACCTACTACAGACACTCTTGGAGAAGAGACACTCAGCTGGATGTACTTTTGGTAAGGCCCAGTCAAACTAACTTACATTCTTGCTCTTGTGACTCATGATCTATGTCAGTGTGGATACACCTCAGTGGACAAATGAACCTTTAGCAAGGAAAAGTAAAAATGCTCCCTCCCTCCTGAAGGCAACAAACCCCCAGCAAGTGTCCCTGGTGTAATTCTTGTGTTAGTTCAGATAAATAGTCATTTACAATCAGAAAATATTTGGATGGTCACAAATGTTTCCTTGAGCATTTGGATTTCTTTTTGGAAAAAATAAATATAACCAGCATGAATTCTTCCCTCCACGCTCAATAAGATATTTTCATATTTCCATTCTGCATCAAATCTCTCCAGTTTTTTGAATCCTGTTCTTAGAAAAGAACACAGGAAAACTTCCATGGGTCACAGTAAAGACATTTGCTGGTTTTTACTAAAAATAAAATATTTTTATATGTTGTCATGGGTTTATCCAGTTGAGTCTGATGAGAGAATCATGGAACTGTCAGGGTTGGAAGGGACCTCAAGGATCACCTAGTCAGGGACACCTCACACTAGATCAGGTTGATGAGTTACTTGAGTTGAAAAACCTAGTGGCAAAAGAACTGGAATAGAATCCTATTGAAGGTGTGTAAACACACAAACCCCCTCTCCAACAGATCCAGTCTAGAATACTTCCTAAACTACAAATAACTTGTTAGAGTGGACTGTCTAAAACCAGGCCCTCTGTCAAACCCCTGTGAGGCACACTGTTTAGTCACATTACAGAAAGCTTCATGAAGGCATGAATTTGGCAATATTCCTTATCCAATCTTTCCCTGAGCCTCTCCCCTGTATGGAAGGAACTTGACCTGGCAGTAACAGAGCACACAGGAATGACTCCATCCTGGAGAATGTACAACCAACAGGAATAGCAGCAGCACTGCCATCAATCCTGACAGAAATAAGAAATCCAGAGTCGTTGAAATGCCAGGCATGAGCACTGTCCTGGCAGGAGAGATAACAATGCTACCAAGCAGGAAGAAGAGCAGCAAGAGCAACTCTTGCTGAACTCAAGGGGATTTTAGACAGGCTGTGCTGATAAGGAGTTCCCAGCTGGCAGGCAGACAGAATGCAACCCTGCAGAACATCCTGAAGGCAGGAGATGCCTGTGTGGCAGTTTTAGACTGATGCCTACGAAATTTTCCACAGATCTTGAATAGAAAGTGGTAGAAGGTAAATAAGTTATCACTGGATGTAAAGGGAAAATAATGATAAGGTCTAAATAATCACACTGGTCTGATAGCTAACATAAAATTAGTTGTATAAACTATTCTGTCTCTTTCTCATCTCTTCGCTCCAGCTGATACTAGCTGATGGCCTCTGCTTAGCTTTTGCTAGCATTCTTCTTGTGGCTAAGTAACTAACAAGCTACTCTCTGCTCTTTTCTTTCTCTTTTCCCTTGTGCAGGGGTAGGGGAAGCTACTGGTAGCCCCCTGGTTTTGTCCAGGGGAGGTTCTTGTGTTGTTTATAGATTGCAAATACCTGTAAATATTGTATATTTTGTCCATATTCCTTGCATTTCATACTTCTAGATTTTAGTTTGCTTGTCAATACAGCTTGCTTTGCTACCATCCTAATCTGAGCTGGTCTGGCAATTTTATTTTGGGGTAGTTTTCCAAATTAGTTGGGGGATAATTTCAATCCCCCACAGCCTGTTAGCCAAGGTGTGTGTAAAGGAATAGTGTGGTGCAAAACAGGACTGAAAGACAGAACTCACATGGCAGAAACCATCATCAGGACTGAAGGTCTGCAAAAAGTGACACAGCCTTGAGCAGCTGTGGAGTCTGTACTTGAAGTTTGCCTAGCCAAAGTTTTCTGGAGCAGCAGAATCTGTTCCAAAAATTTCTGGTGTTTTGTATTTATGGTAACTGTGTTGTCAACCATGGAAAAACTACAAAAAAAATTGTTAGGAAATCCTGGGCTATGAAGTTCCACTCCACTAGTTCTAATTTTGCTGTCATCCATAGAAGTCAGTTGCAATTACTGTTTTTTTCATCTGCAAATGCCTTTTATTGAAGCTAAACATAATTCATTAGCATTTTCTTTGGGTTGTTTGTGAAGGGGGAAAAAAATGATACTTTGTTTTTTCCTTCTGTCTTAAAATGAGAAAGTAATTTGAAGGTCTCTTTCAAAATAGGGAAGAAAGAGAGACACAAGGAAAAGGAAGACTTTGCTACCAGTAACTACCTCCTTGTCAATTCTAACAGTAATTATCTAAGTTCCAGAAAATGTGTTAACTTAGATATTTCCCCAGAAATCTGTCACTCTAGATTATAAGAAAGAAATTACAGGATCACTTAATTACAATTTGTGGGGACCATAACTCTGGTAAGAAGAAAATACAAATACCCATCATCCTTCAATGACTGGAAGCTCAAGAAAACAACATCTGAAAGACCAAAAGGTAATTGACTATTGAATTAATTGATGTGATCAAGGTTTTCTTCCAGGAAATTCTATGCCAAGGGTATTTATGTTGAACACACAGGATCACAGAATTGTCAGGGATCCCAAGAATCATCCATTTCTAACCCCCTTGCCATGGGCAGGGACACCTCACACTAGATCAGGTTGCTCAGAGCCACATCCAGCCTGGCCTTAAAAACCTCCAGGGATAAGGCTTCCACCACCTCCCTGGGCAACCTGTTCCAGTGTCTCACCACCCTTATGATGAAGAACTTCTTCCTAACATCCAATCTGAATCTACCCACTTCTAGTTTTGCTCCATTCCCCCTAGTCCTGACACCCTAAAAAGTCCCTCCCCAGCTTTCTTGTAGGTCCCCTTCAGATACTGGAAGGCCACAAGAAGGTCTCCTCGGAGCCTTCTCTTCTCTGGACTGAACAACCTCAACTCTCTCAGTCTGTCTCCATAGGAGAGGAGCTCCAGCCCTCTGATCATCCTGGTGGCCCTTCTCTGGACACGTTCCAGCACGTCCAGATCCTTCCTGTAATAGAGGCTCCAGAACCAGACACAGTACTCCAGGTGGGGCTTCACCAGAATTGAGTAGAGGGGGAGAATCTCTTCTGTTGACTTGCTAGCCACACTTCTCTTGATGCAGCCCGGGATACAGTTGGCTTTTTGGGCTGCTGTGGCAGTTAGAACAAGTTCCTAGCTTAGACATTAATTGTAAAATAACAGCTGCAAGTGTACTCTGGCAGCTCATGTTGAGCTTCTTGTCCACCAGTACCCCCAAGTCTTTTTCTTCAGGGCTGCTCTCAAACCAGTCACTGCCCAGCCTATATCGATGTTTGGGATTGCCCCAGCCCAGATGTAGGACACATCTGAATCAATGTGAGCTCTTGAAATTCCATCAAGAATTCAGTAAGGAGTGTCCTGTATCACTGAGGGCCTGAAAAGCAATGTGTTCCTTTTATAGGTAGAGAAAGGTAGGACCCCTCAGGTAAGTCACACTTATGATTGAGAATTATGCCCCACCTGGCAGAATCAGCTGTTAAATGGGCTTTAGGGGAAGGGGCACTTTAAGCCAGTGCTCAGGGGTCTCAGGCAGTGCAATCAGCACTCTGAAGCCCACACTTTCAAAAGTCCTTGGTGGTAGGTTGATTATTCCTCAGACCAGAGGTCCGGTTCCAAATAAGCAACTCTGTGCCAATCTTTTTCTGTTTCAGAGAGCAGCTCACTTTGGCAAAATCTGATCTTTTTCTTCAGCCATCACAACTGCAACCTCCTTTGCACACCCAAACTTCAGCCTAATGAATCTGAAAGGAAGAATTCCCTGAAGTCACTGGAAATTGTAGCTCTTCTCCTTCTTGCAGAAGAGAGAGTCTTCATAAGGCACTCAGGGAGATGAGACTCGTAACAAGCCTGTTCTACTTGAGGGCTTCTCTTAATTTGACCAACAGCACATCCTGAAGCACATTCTTATACTCCATTTATTGATGCTTTTAGTCAGTTCCTCACCTAGCAGAGAAATGACTATGTCTTGTCAGGAATTTGGAAATTTGGTCAAATCTGAATCACTGATACCAGTGATGTCTTTTGTCTTTTTCCTTTTCTTTTCTTTTTCCTTTCCTTTTATTTTCTTTTTCCTTTTCTTTTCTGACACCACTGAGCAGAGCCTGGCTCCATCTACCTGACACTCACCCTTCACATATTTATAAACATGAATGAGGTCACCTCTCAGTCTCCTTTCCAAGCTAAAGAGACTCAGCTCCCTCAGTCTCTCCTCATAAGGAAGATGTTCCACTCCTTTCATCATTTTTGTGGCTCTGTCGTGGACTCTTTCAAGCAGTTCCCTGAGGCCCTTCTTAAACTGAGGAGCCCAGAACTGGACACAATATTCCAGATGCAGCCTCACCAGTACAGAGTAGAGGGGGAGGAGAACCTCTCTTGACCTACTGACCACAGCCCTTCTAATCCACCCTAGGATGCCATTGGCCTTCTTGGCCACAGGAGCACATTGCTGGCTCATGGTCACTCTTCCACCCACCAGGACCCCCAGGTCCCTTTTACTTTCACTGTTCCTCCCCAATCTGTACTGGTGCATGGAGTTGTTCCTTCCCCAGTACAAGACTCTACACTTGCCCTTGTTCTGGAGTTGAGTTCTGGAAGAGCTTTTCTTTGCCATATAGAAACATCAGGGAATAATATGCAATACATTTACAATGATTACAGTTCCAGATTTTACATTTCAACAGCAAATGAAGGACAATGGTGACTTATGTATGGTCCTAAATTGTGTTGATTTGATTTGGTTATCTATGTAAGGTCAGTCTACTGAGGCATGGTTTGCTCTTACTAGAATAAACTTACTAGAATAAACTGCCACAAATGGTTTTAGACATCTTCTCTCCTTACCTCTCTCTAAACAAGACATGAAGTCAGGGAAATTCAGAATATATTGCAAAATTCTTGCCTTGAAAAACAAAGCATTTAAAAGCAAATTTATCTTAAGAGGGCACTTGGAGATCCTGCAGAGCTCTTCTGATGTGAGATCCTTGAATTACCAGACATTAACTCTTTTTACTTCAGGATTAGTTTGGAGAAGAGGAGACTGAGAGGTGACCTCATTCATGTTTATAAATATGTAAAGGGTGAGTGCCAAGAGGACAGATCCAGGTTCTTCTTGGTGATGCCCAATGACAGGATGAGGGGCAACGGGTGGAAGTCGAGGCACAGGAAGTTCCATGCAAACATAAGGAAGATTTTTTTCCCTGTGAGGGTGATAGAACACTGGAACAGGCTGCCCAGGGGGGTTGTGGAATCTCCCTCTCTGGAATTATTCAAGACCTGCCTGGATGTGTTCCTGTGTGATCTGGTCTAGGTGATCCTTCTCTGGCAGGGGGGTTGGACTGGATGATCTCTTGAGATCCCTTCCAACCCCCATGTGATTCTGTGATTTTATCAGTAGATGAATCCTCCATAACTCTTAGGAATTCATTTTGCTAACCCCCATCCCAAAAAAAAAAAAAAAAAAAAAAGAGAGCCTGCTCAGAAGAGGGTTAAAACACAGGCTTCCTACCAGCAGAGCTATGTGCTAGCTTCAGCAGAGCTGCTGGCTGTTGCACTTAGAGCACACTGACATTTGCTGATGCCCCTGTGAGCAGCTGGCATGATTTGTGACTGCTCTTTGGGCAGGTGAATGGCAGTGACCGCAGGCAGCGCGCTTAGCCGGGGGGTGCCTGGCTGATGCAAGAGAGCCAGTGTGTCGCCATTTCTCCTCTCCTGGCTGCTGACTCCACCACCTTCTTGTTTATTTTTAGCTGGGACTGTGGCAAAGCAGGTTACACAGCAGATTCAGAAATAGTTTGCTACAGTTTCTTGGAGTGTGTCGTGCTCGCTGTCACCTGTGGATTGCTGTCGTGCAGCGTAAGACAGAAAGGGAGGAATGAGGGGAAGACAGAGGGTATCAGAAGCAACACCACCACAGAGATTCACAGATTGCATTGGGTTGGAAGGGACTCTCAAAGGTCATCTTGTCCAAACCCCCTGCAGCCAGCAGGGACACCTACAACTACATCAGGCTGCCCAGGCCCACACTGAGTCTGCTCTTGAATGTTTCCAGGCACGGGGTCTCAACCACATTGCTAGGCAGCCTGTTCCAGGATTTTACTGCTTTCATTGTGAAGAGCTTCCTCCTCATGCCCAACCTAAATCTACCCTGCTCCAGTTTCAAACCACTGCCCCTTGTCCTGTCATGACAAGCCCTTCTAAACAGTCCTTCCCCAGCCTTCCTGTAGGTCCCCTTCAGGTATTGAAATGTAGCTATGCTGTCTCCCTGAAGCCTTCTCTTACCCAGGCTGAACAGCCCCAATTCTTTCAGCCTGTCTTTACAGGAGCTGTACAGTACTCCAGCCCTCCTCTGGACCTGCTTGTGTTGGAGGGTTCCAGAGCTGGACATAGTACTCCAGATGAGGTCTCACTAGAGCAGAGTAGCAGAATCAGATAGGAATTTTCAGACTCAGGTTTTGAATCTCTGCACTGTTACATTGATGTGTAAGCAAAGTGCACTTACATTTCATTTGTATTCAGTGCACATGACTGCAGAATGTACTCCTTTGTTTTCAGCAAGGTTATTGTGAATGTATTAGCTGTCCTTGGACAAAACTTTTCCTGCATAAAAATCAAAAACCAAAACCAAAGAAAGAAAAGAGAAACAGAAAAAGATATGAACATGTGCCCTGCCCAGCTTCATCACCTGTATTTTGTTAGCACTCACCAAGATGAAGTGGAGAATTAGAGCCATGTTCCTGCAAATCTGTGAAGTGCTGTTGAGGTCACTGAATCTGGAGTGAACCTGTAGTACTGCATCCAGTTCTGGAGCCCCTACTACAAGAAGGATCTGGATGTGCTGGAGCATGTCCAGAGAAGGGTCATGAGGATGATCAGAGGGCTGGAGCACCTCTCCTGTGAGGACAGACTGAGAGACTTGAGGTTATTCAGTCTGGAGAAGAGAAGACTCTGAGGTGACCTTCTTGTGGCCTTCTAGTATCTGAAGGGGACCTACAAGAAAGCTGGGGAGGGACTTTTTAGGGTGTCAGGTAGTGATAGGACTGGGGGGAATGGAGCAAAACTAGAAATGGGTAGATTCAGATTGGGTGTTAGGAAGAAATTCTTCCTCATGAGGCTGGTGAGACACGGGTACAGGTTGCCCAGGGAGGTGGTGGAAGCCTCATCCCTGGAATTTTTTAAAGCCAGGCTGGATGTGGCTGTGAGCAACCTGCTGTAGTGTGAGGTGTCCCTGCCCATGGCAGGGGGGTTGGAACTGGATGATCCTCGAGGTCCATTCCAACCCTAACAATTCTGCGATTCTAATCTGGCTTAAATTTGGGGATTCTACATGTCATGAGATGACTGAAGGTCACAAACATTGTCTCAATTTCAGAATCTCAGAGCATGAAACATAGAAGCATGCTTAGTCATACTAGGAACATGGTTCTAGGAACAAACAGAAACTACACAAGAAGCTGAACTTGTGCTGGGATGGGAGTCACTATTTCTTCCTTATGGTTCTGGTGCAAGCCCTGAAATGGCTGAAGTCTCTAGGAGTAGGAAGCTTGCTGTGGACATCTATTGATGAAGAGGGAGAAAAGCAGCTCAGACTGGGCTGCAAGCACCGTGTATCAGAAGGATGGATGGGGCTGGAAGCACTTTGTGAGCATCCGCTGGTGAGTGAAGGGAAGGACTAAACCAGCCCAAACATATTTTGGTCTTTTTTTGTGGCCTCATTTACCAAAAGTGTTTCTGAGTAGGGATCTATTCTGAGAATCAATTTTACTTCATAGAATCATAGAATTGTTAGGGTTGGAAGGGACCTCAATGATCATCCAGTTCCAAACCCCCTGCCACAGGCCCAGACACCTCACACTACATCAGATTGCTCAGAGCCTCATCCAGCCTGGCCTTAAAAAATTCCAGGGATGGGGCTTCTACCACCTCCCTGGGCAACCTGTTCCAGTGTCTCACCACCCTCACGGGGAAGAATTTCCTCCTAACATCCAATCTGAATCTACCCATTTCTAGTTTTGTTCCATTCCCCCTAGTCCTGTCACTACCTGGCATCCTAAAAAGTCCCTCCCTAGCTTTCTTGTAGGCCCCCTTCAGATACTGGAAGGCTACAAGAAGGTCTCTCATATATCATGTCAGAACATAAAGATCTATTATTTACAGTTATACCATTAAATTTTTACCCTCTGTAGGTCATCAGCTCTTATCCTAAAATGTTGTACAACACAGTCGCACAACTTTGTCTTTCTCTACCAGAAATTCAAATCATTTGATATCCATCATTGTGGTTCTGCAGCACTTACAGTGTTGTCATATCATGGCTATGTACATGCATAAATCCCAGGTTTCATTGTGTGTACACACTACATGACTGGGGGATGATTTTCACATGTAGTGATTTGCTGTAGTTCCCTCATTACAGTCCAAGCATGGGTTTAGTCCATTTGCCAATTTTTCAGCTTTTCAAGAAGAAACATAGACAGGAATTGCCATCAGGTTCCCATTTCTAGTGATTCAGTTTGCTCTCTGTCATGAAATCCTTTGATACACATAAATATGCTTTCACATGCATGTAAAGAATGGTTTTCAAAGTACAGTATGGGCCCACAGACAAGGAAAACTGCCTGACAAGCTTCCAAAAATGGACTGAACACAGCCTTGCTGAGTTTAACAGCAGCTCTTCACGAGTAAATAAGGTTGTATCCACTTACACCAGGTCTGAATCAGGCCCCAGCTTTCTTGAAAAGAGCAAACGTCAAACCCACACTTGAATACATGAAACAGCTATTTATACAATTAAACAAAATGGGCTTTCTGGTGCTTCATAGGGAGCTTTCCCCAACTACTCTCTGTGGTGGATGGCAGTGAATTCACATCAGCTCAGCTGGCAGGTCCAACACCTTGAAGGAGAGTCATGCATCTTTCTCAGTATGTATCAGCTTGTACTAGGCTTGGAAAAGTTGGGAGAGAGAAAGCAAGCTTGTATGAAGCAAGATTGTATAAGGAAGACTTTGGGGTTTGCCCTTCAACTGGGCAGGTCTCAGATAGCAGAGCACTGTCACCAAAGCTCAGGAAGTGCACCAATGAGATAAGAGATGCAGAGGGATGCAGGGAGATATGTGTCCATGAAACAGCTAGAATCCCATGCTCTTCTCTGACTCTTAGATTTTTTTCTTCTCTGTATCTAATGAAGTTTCACCAGTTCTCCAATGATAAATGTAGAGAGCAATGAGGTCTCCTTTCAGCCTCCTCTTTTCCAAACCAACCATCCCCAGCTCCTTCAGTTGCTCTTCATCACATTTATTCTCCAGGCCCTTCCCCAGCTTCCTTGCCCTCCTCTGCACTTGCTCCAGCACAGAGGAGGGCAATAAAGCTGGTGAAGAAGACAACCACCTTCTTACTAAAACCTGGCCATCCGTTTGATACGAATATAAACACTGAGAAGAAGAGTATAAATTCTTAGTGAGCTCCAAATGCACATTTGATTAAAAGGATGCCTCTTCAGAGAAGTAGACTGCCTTTATATATTTTGGATGGAGCACTTATATTTTTTGGCGGGCCCACACACAGAATTTGCATGTTAATATGTTAGCATGGAGATGCTATTTTTAAGTAGCACACAGCAGAACTCATATTGTTTTCCTTTGAGTCCCTACCACAACATCACTGACTGTAGGAGGTAGATGAGGTTTTTAAGAGAGCCTAGGAATTCAACACTGCCGAGCTTCATGACTTGTAAAACTCATTAACCACCAGCCTGGGTAAAATTTCCTAACATCTGAAACATTTAACACCCATGCCCATGAGAATGGAAACCTAGGACAGGGTAAGAAAAAATGGCTCAGGCATGTCTATCAGCTAAATCTATAGATGATAAATTCCCAATACATTTCATTGTAATTCATAATGCAAGCCAAGGAAAAGAAAAAACACACTCAGAAACTGACAGACTTCATCTAATGGCATGTTCTTGAGGCATCACTTTTTAATTTTATTGGTCCTTCTCTTTAAAACCCTGAAGTTTTGTACTTGGAGTTCATTTGCTGTTTTTGAAGGCAAGAGGATTTGGAAACCCAGGGTATGGATTTACATGATATCTTTCTCCAGAATCCACTGCAAGATGCTAAGAACAACCCTATTTTATTTTTCATTTTTCAGTAATAATAAATGTAGCAACAACAACTCTTTTATCTACCTTGTAGCCTGATGAAAAGAGACTTTTTTTTGGATTGTGCTCTTAAAGAAAAAACTTAAAACCTTCCAAATATTCCCCATGTACTTTAGACTGGAGTGCTGGAAATGACTAGCCTTAAAAACAGTTGAGTAAGATTTGCTTTGTAGGAAAAGATTTGCCCATCAAGGCAGATCTGAAGAAAAGCTATATAGATGTGTTCAGAATTAAGGTACAAAATTGGCTACTTTCTTCAGAAGCCTCAGAACTTCACTTTGGAACAATGTCACCCACATCTGTGAAGCTCCTGACCATATGGATGATATTTTGGTGCCCTGTCCAGGAACATGTGTTTCATTTTGCAGTCCCAGGTACCCAACCTGAGTGAGTGTTACACAGCAAGACTCAGCACTGGGCAGTTCTTACAGGCATAGTAATGTCTTCCTCTCCAAGACATTGTTAGGAACAACACCTGAGAGACGTAGTCTGGAAGGCATAATTTGTTAAAGAAAAACAGTAAAACTTGCTGAAAGTAGGACAGGAGGGGGGAATAAAAGGAAATCCTCAATATATCTGAGGGGTAAACAGAATGAAAAGTTTTCTTACAACAGGTACATGTGATTTTCAGTTACTTCAGCCAGAAATGACAGGATTCTGTTTAAGAAATAGATATGATATGTAAATGCTTTTAAGTTAAGTGCAAGACTTTAAAGAGGAATCTAGTTCCTGTAGTCAGATACAGAAATTTCCAGCATTATCCATGGAGAGAGAGGTGCACAATGTTCAATGGTTAGTTCCTTCCCTTCAGAAAGTTGGGGCCTGGCTGGAGACTCTTAGGAGTCGCTTATGGCCACCTTCATACCTGGCATCCTCCTACACAGAGAGTTCCCCAAACCCACTACCTGAAAAACAGGCAGCATCTGCCAGCCCTGCCTGTCTTGTGGTAGTATTGTAGCCCTTGACCATGAGGAAAAGAATTGAAAGGGGAGTTCAGTGCCCTTCTCAACCCTCATGAGCTCAAATTTCCATCTCCCAGGTAAGCATCCTAAATCATAAATAGCAAGGTGCCATATAAAATGTGAACAGCTTCTGAGTGAGAGGAATGGAGATTTTGGACCTTAATCTGCTTGAGTCTGGCAGTGATTCACATATCATGGAAGGAGAGGGGGAGAAATTAACCCTGCTGCATGCGTCATTGGCCATATGTGGGTGCTGCTAAAGTATCTGGGGTCAGCCTGGAGCAGGAAGGAGGCTCTTCAGGGTCCTCCCACAAAATTACTTCTGTCCCTGTGAGTCGTCAAAATGAATTGCCACTCACAGCAGATTGTG
Organism: Indicator indicator; assembly: GCF_027791375.1. NCBI lineage: Eukaryota > Metazoa > Chordata > Aves > Piciformes > Indicatoridae > Indicator > Indicator indicator. Next base: position 6,445,894 of record NC_072011.1, on the reverse strand, counting down.
CAGCTGTTCAAACTATGATTGTGCTGCCGTCTGGGTGCTTGGAGTTTGGCTCTCTCACACTGAACATGCCTCTGAGCAAGAAATTCCCAGATAGTAGTGGTTAGATAACACACCAAAGTAGCAGATACTATTTTTTAAAAGGTTTTATCCCTCTTCCCCTCCCTTAATCTAGAGGTTGACATCTTAGATATTGAGTTGCTAGGGTCAGGGCCCGTGGGGTCTTATTTTTAGAGTGTACCCAGCACGTTATAGTCCTGATGCAAGCCAAATATATTATTATAAGTCAGTATTGGAAAAAGGTTGTTGTTAAGAGCAATGATCTTCTGAGGTTGCCAAGCAGGCTGGAGGGACTGCTGGATGGTACACAGTGCATGCCTCTCCTCCTGCATAAATGCCTCCTTCCATGCTTCAGAAGGCAGGAAATCAGCTGCCCCACTGAAGATACCTGCTGCATGACTTCATACCTGTGAAAATTCATCACACTGTTTACCATCTCCCTTCTCTTGCAGGCTGTAACAAAAGGGATCCCTGGCATCTTAGTATTTCTTCCTTCTCAGCATCCTGGAACTACAGATGAATTTTCTGTGTCGCCCTTACACAGTCCAGGGCTCTGGCTGGGGACGCCTGTTGAGGGCAGTTGCTTAAAAAATTACTTCACAAATTCAGTTCCTTCTGAATTTCCTTGAAAATGACCCAAACCCTTTTCTTCCTTCAACAATCTCCTTTTAGACTCATGCAAAGTGTCTCTCAGTTAGGTAAATCTATTTAAATCTATTTATTTATGAGACCTCCACCTTGAGTACTGCATCCAGTTCTGGAGCCCCTGTTACAGGAAAGATCTGGATGTGCTGCAAAGTGTCCAGGGAAGGGCCACAAGGATGATCAGAGGGATGGGGCTCCTCTCCTATGGAGACAGACTGAAACAGTTGGGGTTGTTCAGTCTGGAGAGAAGGCTCCAAGGAGACCTTATTGTGGTCTTCCAGTATCTGAAGGGGACCTACAAGAAAGCTGGGGAGGGACTTTTTAGGATGTCAGGGAGTGATAGGACTAGGGAGAATGGAGCAAAACTAGAAGTGGGTAGATTCAGACTGGATGTTAGGAAGTTCTTCACCATAAGAGTAGTGAGACACTGGAAGAGGCTGCCCAGGGAAGTGTTGGAATCCCCATCCCTGGATGTTTTTAATGCCAGGCTGGATGTGGCTGTGAGCAACCTGCTGTAGTGTGAGGTGTCCCTGCCCATGGCAGGGGGATTGGAACTAGATGATCCTTGAAATCCCTTCCAACCCTAAGAATTCTATGATTTATTTAAACAAGGTGTCTATCAGTGTGCATTTGATAGATATAATGATTTTCTGTATATAGAAATGTTTCTAAGACACAGCTCTGAATGCTCACAATACAGAAGACTGTTAGTGATCTTTTTCAGGTCTTCCTTGCCACGTTATCACACAAACCATGCTTTTATTCTACATTTAGATAAACTGCAGAAAGCATACCTGTGCCACTTTGGAAAAGAAGAAAGAACTTTTAGTTTCTGATCAACATGTTTGTACCAGAAGATATTCACAGAGCTGGAGGCTTTCTAGTCAGCAGGGACTATCTAGAAGAGGATAGACAATATAATTTCTGTTTATGGCTCCCAAGGACAACACTTTCTGAAGTCTGTAAGATACCATAATGTACTTCCACTTTTCCCTCCTATTCCAAGTCTCATTTAGAAATCAAAGGGGCAAAAAAAAAAAAAAATCCAACTAATAGTAGTAATTTACAGCTGTAAACCTCTGACAGACACTTCTGTTCTGAACTTTCATTTGTGATATCTACCCCAATGTTTTTATTTGCTGTGTTTCTCTTCACACTTTGCAAGAAGATAAGCAAAGCTTTGCTTGGATGAGTAACTAGTGTTGGTGATTTAAATGCACTGGGCTCAGGACTGTGTTTATTTTTATTTCTAACTTATTTAATATCCCTTACAATAGTATTCTAAAATACATAAGCCAATATGTATATAACACATTCTGTTCTGCTTCCTTTCCCTCTTATGGTTTCTATACCAGTTGCAGGTGTCTGATCTAATTTTACTATGCAGGTGGGTATTAAATTAGGCCTCAAATATTAGTGTGTGAAGAGGAAAGCCAGTTGAAAGTCGCTTAAATTAGTTCTTATGTCTCTGCAGTTTATTGTTGTTTGTGTAGTTCATCAGGAATTAGTTGGTTGTCCAGAAAGGAAGCAAGAATGTTTCATAAAGGTGCACAGGGATATGTCTCTAAAGTTTTAATATAATAGAATAAAAGGAAAATAAAAATTTCAAAACATTTACTTCTGAGAGTAGCCCATAGAATTAACTATGTATTTATTGCACCCACACCTCACTTCTATTGGGTGTGATGATCATAGCTACTGGAATGTATAAGTTTATCAAAGAACAGTGTATGAGCCTTGTGTATTTCTGTGGTAGGAAGTTTTTAACTTTCTTTCTTCCAAACCTTTTAAATTTACACAAAAAAACCATAGATGATATCCCAAGGCAAAGTCAGGGCTGCACTGTGTACACTGGAATAGATCACAGTGTAAATAGAGGAAAAATGAAAATAAAATTCCATTTGAAATACTTGTCCAGGAATAGTCTACCCAGATCTAAAGGTTACAAAAAGCCAAAACCAAAGAAGTCTTTTCAACACTAATCTTATTTTCAAATTATTAATGTCCTTCCAGTAATAACATTGGTTTTAAAATAATAATAATATTTACCATCCCATAAGTGCCAGGAATCAAACTCTATGGGATATTCATTTTTAGTTCCTAAGTGACACATGGTAAGAAGAAATTACTTTCCAAGCTTTTCTGTGCCTGGGTTGGCGTCTCAAATTGATCTGCATTCTCCAGATCTTTGAGAGCTGTGTCTGGGATGTTCCAAATCTTTTTACTCCCTGTTGTTTCTATCAGATACTGCTACTTGCCACCATGGTTTAAACAGGTCATTAGCACATAATAGAAGTAAAGCAGGTGGAAAAGGCAGGCTAGATGTGGTCAGGAGTAAATATGCACCTTGGAGAACATCCATCATGCCTGTTTTTTTCCTTGTAGATATTACTTATACAGTTTCCTTGTAAAGCGTGGCTGGGGTTTGCTGCCCAGATTCACTGTGAAACAACAGAGACCCAGGAGTTGATTTTTTGGGAACATGGGTGGCACTGACAGGAACCAGGAGTGAATATGAGAATGTGGATTGTTGCGAAGTCACATATGACCTCCCTGTTTATGGATGTGACCTTGGATAAAAAAGATCCTTGAAATATGCCTTGCTTGTCCATACTTTTCTGGGCAGCAAAAGCAGGGAAAAAATGACCCTTGTCATAGATGAGAAGTCTTAGCAAGGAAATCCTCTTGGAGTGAAGACTTGGAAAAATCCTTCCTGTGTGGATTTCGCAACGTAACTTTTAGTGACTGATTTCAAAGCTACTGTAGCAACTTTTCCTGGCTGCAATCAAAGCAAGCTAAATTTCACCAGGAATTCATTTGGCTTCTGGTATTTTTGAGAATGGCAGTTATGTAGTAATTCACATACATCCTTGTGAAACAATGCCCAGGGCAGAAATCATAAAGAAATAAAAATAGAGAAAATCTACTGGAAATGCTGATTCTTTTCGCAGTAAGCACTGTTGCTTGTGGGGGTTTTGGTTTAAGTATCACAATCATACTTGTGATTTCAGAGTGAATAGTGACTCCTATTGTCAAGAACAGAAAATAAATAAGTAATTAGAGCTCTTCAGAGAGTGTGTCAGTAATTTTAACAGCAAGAGCATGACTTGTGAAGGACTGTTGATTTTCTGTTCTGCACGTTCAGCTGCAAAGCTTCAAAGCGCTGCTGAGCAGAGGCTCAGTTTGATGCGTTTGGTGCATTTTATCTTTACACAAAAATCTTAAAAGACCTTGTTTTTCTGAGTTTTGATACTTCCAGAAGGTATAGAAGTGAGCTTCTCTTTGCCACCCAGGCAGACAGTTGCTGTGCTGACTTGCTGGGCAAAACGAATGGGCTGCCCTTAAAAGCTGAGGAAATTCATTATGGTCTGGACACTTGCGCAGTGTCAAGTGATCTCAGTTCCTGAGGCTGGAGATGATGTGAGGAGTGATCAGCAAGGCACTTGTCCAAGACACAGCAAGGGTTATGGCTGACCTTATGGTCAGCAACTGCACAAATATGAAATAGGCTGAGTTTGTGGAAGTAGGTTTCTACAAATTATTTGAAGTGTGGGGCTGCCTCCTATTTCTATTTATTATTCCAGTTCTTGGTGCAGCACTGATGTAAAGCTCTGTTTGCTTTAAGCTGTTCCCATTATGGGGACAGCGTTATAGGCATTTCCCCCCCAGTGCTGCTTCCACAGTAAAGCACTGGCAAATGTGACATTATGACAACCTTGTTTAAAAATATTCAGCTTAAGATGAGGAGCTCTGTTTGTTCTGTAAACCTCTCGGTGTTTTAGAAAACAAACTTACATGTCTGTCACCTTCTGGGCCTAAACACTCCTGCCATGGGATCTAAGGCAAATAAATATTTGTCCGTTTTGTGTCAGGGGCTGGGCAAGGCGGAGAGCAGAGAGGAGCAGCAGAGGGGAAGGCCAATGGCTTTGACATGCTGCAGTCTTTCTCAACATGGCCAAGCAATTCAGGAGAGCAGTTCCCCAGAGCCTCAGATGAGTGCTCCTGTCTGGAATACCCTTCGTGAGAGGTCATAGACAGGCCCAGCCTGCTCAGTCCTCTGCTTTCATTTTGAGCAATACCCGTGGCAGACGAAGACATACAAAGAAGCCCTCTTAGACAGGCTTCATTACTCCAGTCATCTGATGTCTCCTCCTCCCCCCAATCCTGACAGGCTTGGCAGCCAGAAAAAAAAGGAGGTTCAGAGAGATTTTACTGGTTTGTCATCACTGTCAGTAAGTAATAGCTCTGTTTTTCATAGCTAGCCTCTGGGTAGCACAGCCTCTGCCTGCAGCCTGGCAGACATCTGAGTAAGCTTTAGTTTGGAAAAGAGGAGGTTGAGGGGAGACCTCATTGCTCTCTACAATTACCTGAAAGAATGTTGTGGAGAGGATGGTGCTGGTCTCTTCTTAGTGATAGAACAAGAGGGAATGGCTTCAAGCTACAACTGGGTAGGTTTAGACTGGACAGTAGGAAAATTTTTTCATGGCAAGAGTGGAATGTGCTGCCCAGGGAGGTGGTTGAGTCCCCAAGCCTGGATGTGTTTAAAGGTAGTTTGGATGTGTTGCCTGGGGCTATGGTTTAGGGGCGACCCTTGTAGAGTAGGGTTGTTGGTTGGACTTGAAGGTTGTCAGTGATCCTGAGGGTCTTTTCCAACCTGAAGGGTTCTGTGATTCTGTAAGGGCTTTTTGCTAAGGCAGCAGATGGACAACTATAGATTACATAACCCACAGCTGCCAAGGCTGCGCAGTTACCTGTGTGATGCTCTAAGTGAAGTTTCAACTGAGCCCACGAGAGATGCATGCCAGCAGATTTGTGTCCTCCCATAAAGTTGGCCAGATGGTTGCTGTGCCCTGCTCTGAGCGGTGCTGATGCACTGATCTGCTCCCAGCATAACTGCAGAGGCTCCCAAGGCCTCACTGGGGAGATGGTGGTGTGAGGGCCTTGCTGGGGAGATGGACACACATGGGTCTTGCTGGGGAGATGGTCACACATGGGTCTTGCTGGGGAGATGGTGGTGTGGGGGTCTTGCTGGGGAGATGGACACACATGGTTCTTGCTGGGGAGATGGTGGTGTGGGGGTCTTGCTGGGGAGATGGACACACATGGGTCTTGCTGGGCAGACAGCCACATCTGGGCTTCTTGAGGGATGTGGCTGCACATGAGCCTCTCTGAGGAGATGGAGAGTGTGGTTGTCACCGAGATGACTCTGTTTAAATCTCTTCCCTGGATTGCTTGGTTCATGGAGAAGCTGAGGAGGAGTCACACATGGCTGAGAGGTCTCTTGGCAATGGAATGGTCCCCCCCATGGCAACCAGAGTGAAGAGAAGGTGGCAGTGCAAGAATGAGGATTTTCTTGAGGGTCATTCCTTGTGTGCTCATAAAGGGACATGCAGTTCTCCAGGGAAGCACAGTAAATGAGCATTGCTCCAGGCATTACCCAAACCCTTGTTCACCTGGAAAGCCCATCACAGCAGCTCCCTCACTAGCAAGAGTGATGAGAGACCTTCAGCAAAGATGGGAACCTAGGTGTTGCCTAGCGTTTCAAATGGGGCAGGGTTGAGTATTTCTTGATTAAAATAATTAATTAATCAGGTGCCAGAAAGAAAAATAATAGAGTACTGTGTATGTGCGTGTTAGTGCTGCAGATACACCTGTTATAATTTTCAGGTCTTACACAGGTTTTAGTTATCCAAATAATTTACGCGTTGGAGGGCAGAGAGATACTGGCAGGGATTTTTCAGAGTAACCCTGTTACTTCAGTGGGATGACTGCTCCTTGAATGATGAGTAGTAACAATTATGGGCTCAGAAGTGACTACCCTCTCAGTTTGATGGCAGCCCTACCTACTGAATGGGAAGTTCTGAGAGGGAAGGCAGTCTTGTGCTGGTCTCCAAGTTCAAGTAGATGCTATAACTTCTCCTGGATGTACACAGAGTACTTGGAAACCACACTCAGTATGGTGGTGGAGGAACATGACCAAACACACTTGTCTAAAGTACAGGACAGAGGCTTGGCTAATGAGCCATGTTGGATTATGACTGCAGAAATACTACAGAGAGTTCTGCATGTGTGTGTTTTAATGGGGATACAAATGAATGACTCACCCAGTGCTCTGTGCTTTAAGTCACTAGATCACATGGTATAGCTCAGTTTCCAGCTAAGAAACACTTCATTCAGCAGTTAAGTGAGTTGTTATCTGGCAGTCATTATATCTGTGATTTACAAGGAACATACAGATCTTCATTACCAGTGTCAAAGACCACCAATATAAAATACAGCAAATGGGATTTTTATCTTTCAGCACACAGCAAGAGTGGATGCATGAGCCACACTTTTCAGGCTGTATGTAATCAATCTAACCTAAGACGTTATCTCCAAAACAGAAGACTAAACTTAGGACTGTTTTACACGACTTCATACCTTTAAATACATTTCACAATCTGCTCCTCTGGTATCTTACAAGTTCTCTGTGGCCACTACAAGATGTTCATCACCGGCATGAAATGGTTACTGAAGCTATTATGTCAGAGGAGTCTGCTGACGACAAGCTAAGGAGCCAACACTTAACAAAAATCAAAGTCCATTTCTATTTTGTGTTTTAAATCAGCTTCAGCAATCTCTAAGGTGAGAAAAACGTGCACAACCTCGAAAAGTAGGCATGGAGTATTGAATGAATACTTCCCAACAGAGGCAAGGAGCTATAAGGAATGGAAAGTTAAAAAATAAACTCAGAATTTAGCAGTGACTGTATATCTTCCATATTTTGCAGTTATTTCATAACAAGAAAGAATCTGAGGGCAGGAAAAGAAAATAGAATCTGTTTGGCTTTGCATCTGGAGCAGATATGGGTATCCTTAAAACAAATAATTTCTAGGGCTGTTTTTCAGAAAGCACAAAGTTGTCTTTAATTGTATTCAGGAAGCACTCATTAGTGTAAAATTTGAACCAAGACTGCTCTCCCTCAGTCTCAGAGTGTATGACTCTCCATCCTGCTGGGCACCCTCAGTGGGAAGTGAGAACTCAAGACCTAATGACACTTAGAACATTTCATTCACTTAGGTGGGCTCCAATCTGGCAAGCACTTAGGATGTAATGATTAGAGCTGTGTAAACAAATGGAAAATTATAGCATTGCTATTATTTAATCATTTTTCATCAAAAGGAAGCTGAAAAACCTCAAACTGAATAAAACAGTTTAAACAAAACAAAATCTCAGGTACAAGTAAGTAAGGTATAGGAAACAAGTAAACTATTAGAAACAAATTGGGTAAAAGTCAGCATAATTATCTCTTTTCTACAAAAATCAAGCCAGGAAAATTATTTCCACAGACAAAGCTATTCAACACTCCCCACCCAAACTTGCAAGTAGGCTTGGGATGACCAAAACCACATGTTCTGGGGTTACCCTGAAGGGTTTTTTTTTCCCTTGGTTCTTGTGCCTAACTTCACATATACAGACAGTTTACTTGAATGCAGTGGGGCTATTCCTAATTCATAATAATAATAAAAAAAAGACTATGCAGCCTTTATATGTGTGTTACAAACAATGCCAGGAATTTTAGAGTCTGTTTAGTTGTGAATGATCATGTGGATATTAAGAGGAGAATTTTACATGATCATTGCCTTCTTGGTTTTACTGTGTGAATTGAAGCATGCTCTGTGTTTGCTAGCATGGTAGAATGAACTCAGAAACAAATGGATTTAAATTGGGGATGAATTTAGGTTTATATGCTTATGTCTCACCCAGAGTTTTAAAAATGTGCAGTGTCAGAGCAGGAAATTAATGTGTCCTATGATCTCAGTGTTGTGTATTTATAACTTGGGTTAAAGGTGACATCATAAACCTTCAGAAAGTCCTTGTATACAGAAAAAACAATGAGGGGGAGAAGACTGCTGACCTCTCATTCGCATCAAGAACACTCAGTCCTAAAATCAAAGGTTGGTATCAGTAATATTTGTAAGTTAAAAGTTTCCCTGTGTGGTGAATCTACGACAAGAAATGCATTGCTTCTGCTTTGGAGATAAAGGGGTTGACTGTTAAAATCCCTTTAAAATGTGGGAATTTGAGATTTAGTACTATTATAAGTAGTCCTTTCTGAAAAAAACCCAAATCAACTACATAAGGAGAAAGGGAAGAAGAAAATAAAGTTGGTTGTTCATTTGTTTCCCCCAAATCATCCTATATAGGTAAGAAAAATAGGACAACTTTTTTTCTGCCTTTCAGGGAGGTAACAGGTTGTGCAACATGCTGTTGCCCAGGAACAGTAAGAAGTCAAATTTCTCCACTCATTATGCACTTACTCCATGGTTTCAGTAGCAGTAGCAACGAAGTGTGGGCCCCTTCTGCTACTCCCCAGGAATGACCTGCCTCACTCTTTCCCCGTATACTCTTCTCTTTCTCCCATTTTTATCCAAAGTTAACAAGTCTGGAAGTAATTAAGAAATCCAGTCAGCTCTCCAGCTCTATATAATTCAATTTACTGCTCAGTGTGTGAAAATTAGAGCTCAAGGCAGTGTTTATCTGTTATAAAAGTGCTTTCTTGTAGGGGAAAAAACATTCTTCCTGGTTGCTTGTGGCTCATGGCTAGTTACTTAAATCATTAAAAACACAAGTCTAATGATTGCAAGTAACTTTTTTGGTTTTTTTTGCTGTTGCTCTTTTAGTGTACATGATGCTTTACTTCTTGGAGCACAGAAAACAAACAAAAAATAGAATAAAAAATAGAAGAGCACTTTTCCCAGTATCTTTACTATCATCCAGTTCTGATTGAAGAACAGAAACACCATAATAGCCTCACTGTGTCATGGATCAGGAAGATTCTTCCCTGGATTTGAAGAATAATATGAATAAGGTGGGGGAAGGTTATAATCAATGCTGTCCTTCTTGTGAACCACAAGCTGCCCAGGATAAAAGGATGGAAAGGAGAAGAGGAGGCTCGGGGAGACCTTTATTGTCATCTACACCTGCCTGAAAGGAGGTTGTAGGCAGGTGGGGGTTGGTCTCTTCTCCCAGGCAAGCAGCAACAGAACAAGAGGACACAGTCTCAAGCTGTGCCAGGGGAGGTTTAGGCTGGATGTTTGGAAGAAATTCTTCACAGAGAGATTGGCCATTGGAATGGGCTGCCCAGGGAGGTGGTGGAGTCACCATCCCTGGAAGTGTTTAAAATAAGAGTGGATGAGGCACTTAGTGCCATGGTTTAGTTGATTAGATGGTGTTGGGTGATAGATTGGACTTGATGATCTTGAAGATCTTTTCCAACCAGGTTGATTCTGTGATTCTGTGATTTACCCCAAAGGGAATAAAATAAAAATAAAATAAAATAAAATAAAATAAAATAAAATAAAATAAAATAAAATAAAATAAAAATAAAATATAAAATAAAAATAAAATAAAAATAAATAAAATAAAATATAAAATAAAAATAAAATAAAATAATAAAATGGTATAATAAAAATAAAATAAAAATAAAATAAAAATTAAAAAATATAAAATTAAAAATAAAATAAAAATTAAAAAATATAAAATTAAAAATAAAATAAAAAATAAAATAAAAATAAAATAAAATATAAAATAAAAAAAATAAAATATAAAATAAAAATAAAATAAAATAATAAAATGGTATAATAAAAATAAAATAAAAATAAAATAAAAATTGAAAAATATAAAATTAAAAATAAAAATAAAATAAAATAAAATAAAATAAAATAACAGAAAATAAAATTAAAATAAAATATAAAATAAAAATTAAAATAAAATAAAAATAAATACAATAAAATATAAAATAAAAATAAAATAAAATAATAATAAAATAGTATAATAAAAATAAAATAAAATAAAATAAAATTTAAAAAATATAAAATAAAAAATAAAATAAAATAAAATAAAATAAAATAAAATAAAATAAAATAAAATAACCTCACACCGAATTGGAGGTTAAATATGAATGCTATTTACAAATATACAGACAGAAATACAACAGGTATTCAGGGAAAAGGAATATGTACACAAATGAGGCTTACCAGGCCTACACCTTCCAAAACCTTCCCCCCCCCCCAGCCTCAGCCTCAGCCCCAGCAGGCCCGGGAGCAGACCATTCCTGCCCCCCTTCCTTCCTCTCCCCCAGGCCAGTTTTCCCAGGACTCAATTCTCCCCCAAGGCTGCACACAGCAGGCCTTGACCATGTCCCCTCCCTCACAGGCCTCACTACCCCCCACACCAGGCCAAAATTGTGTAGCAAGAAATTAGCCAAGGCTGCAGAAGGCCTCGGCAAGCCTGCACTCCTCCATGAACCACAAGACATAAGAGGAAGCAGAGGGAAGGGAGAAAAGAGAGAGAATTGGCTGTGAACTCCCTTTACTTAGGGAGCTGCAGGAATGGGATGGGATAACAAAAATTACACTTTCCTGTGTCCACCCCCCCTGGGGACTGTTTAGCCATTGGAGGTCTTTTTATCTCTATGGTAGGACACCCAGTCTTATAACAAATGCTATCTTCTACTTTTCTTACTTCCATACAGCCAACCATACAACTGCTTGAAATTGTATAAGAATTAATGAAAGTCTCTGCTTTTTAAAAGAAGCATGCTTTGGTGATGTTCTCATTTTCAAAGAAATTTGCATGCCTGCTGTTTGTCCAGAGTTAGAATTGGATGCACAGCAGTGATAGAGCTTGCAAAGATAGAGCTTATTAAGATGGAATTATATATAAGGCATCTTCCTGGCTTTCTTGGTTAGAAAAATGCATATTTTTTAGAGTAAAACATTCTGCCCCACCCAGCTTTGGTCATGGTGGGCCACATGTCAGGACTGCCCTAACTGGATGGATCTGCACTATCAACTTGAATGTGCCTGGGACCATTCCCTGGCTGCGAGGCCAGCTGGCACAGAGCACCCACAGCCATATAATTAATATCTTGCTGGTAATGATTTCTGGCTCCTACTGACTCCCACTGCTGCAGAGCACAGGCTGAAACTATGCCTGGGACCATTCTAACTATTTAAAATACAGACTGTTGAATCTATTGCATTTATTTTAATTGTTAACAAATGGATATTTAATTTATGAGTATAAATGATTGTGTTGTGCACACAGAAGAAAAGAGATGTTTCTTTTATATGCATCTCCATAATGTCCTTGAGGTGCAGGACGTATAAGACAAGTGACCTATACATGGAGAGTAACAGGAGCTGCCACAGCTGAAAGAGGGTGGAACAGTGTTTTCCTGCTCAGGATCCCCAGGGTTTAGAGAGTTGTGTAGAACTTGACCTTCCACATCAGGCCATTTGGCATTTGTAGGTAACGTGAAGTAATTCAAAGCACAAGTATTTACTGGACATGGCTTTCTTAAAGCCATAGATACTAAATGTCCAGGGAAACCATATCTAGCTGAAGAAAGCACATCCTTCCCCTCTTTCTACTTGGCTAGTCAACCTTTTTTTTATGACTTGTAAAGATAGCTGAGGTGCCAAGAAATAATTTTGTGTGTAACTGCTCCTTGTAAAAGTTTTCTGTTTGACAGACTATTTAGGTCTTTCTCCAGAGGTGACATGGTACCTGACAACACAACTGCGGGTAGTTGGTTACAGAAGGGAAAGGGGGATTCTGAAGAATCTGTGCTTTTCACTGTCTCATTCTGCAACTGCGGCCTCTTTAGTGCTGTTGCAATATGAATGGTAGCATACCTGTCTGACCACAGACTTCCTAACAATTGGACAAGATAACATCTTTGCTGTGAAGATGATAATCCCATCTGCTGTGATTATTCAGTGCCTAATTACTATTACTTAGCCAAGACTTTTAAGAGAGCCTTAAGTCTTGGGAAAAAAAACCAAAACAAACAAAACCTAAGAATATTAAAGTCCTGATAGGAATCATAAACAGAGCAGAGTCTTTCGAACTGTTCAGCTGATGTCTGTTTGGGAACTACAAGCTCTCTTCTTCCTGCGTGCCTTACTGTTCTTTCCTGTGTTCTCGAATATAAAGCCTTCAGAGCACGGTGCAAGCATGACACCAAGCACCTCCAGACTTCAAACCTACCCTTCTATCACCACTGCAGTTTTTCTGGGGTGCTGAGTAATAGCCAGCATTCTAGGAAGGGTCATTAATGGTGAGACAGTCTGTGTTTCAATCACCTGCCTATCAATCAAATTCCTGAAGGCCAGAGTTCAATTAATTGATGACACCCTTGAGGCAACCTAAGCAGTTAACAAGTCAGTGAGACTTGGTAGAAAAACAAGCAGTAAGTTGAAAAAAAATAAAACCCCACACCAACAAAACCTCCCATAACTCTCATTTGCCATTTTACCTCCCTCTGGTTTGTCTTTCCATTGCTGCCCCACACTTACAAAGACAATGCATATTTTTCATGCAAAAATCATGGACTAGACACAGAAAAACAAGATATATTTCATGTGCAGGCATCTGCCATGCCATGGGCAGATTCACGATCTAAAAATAGACCAGAGTCCGTCGCTGTCCTAATAGCTAATTTAATTATTTTCTTTTTTTTTTTTTTTAGCTGCTTTAAACTATGTCATCACATTTACAAAGCTTCCATGAGATGTGCTTCAAGTCCCCATTGTGTAAGGTTTTCTTTTGTATTGCTTTGTTTTAATGCATTTGGGTTTGGCTTTTAATGCATGTGGATTTTGGCTTTTAATGCATTTGGGTTTGGACTGTGGTAGTTTACGTCACTTATAAGACACTTCCAAAGAACTCTGAACTAGGTAAGGAGCTCTTCCAGGTACAGAATCACCACTTTTATGTTTGGTTTGTTTTTTTTTTTTGGTGGTAATAAATCAGACAAACATGGGTTTAACAAGAACAACAAAAAAGCAAAACACCCTAAAACAGTGCGATCAGCTTGGTTCAGTCAAGACAGTTTATGTTGTCCTCACCAAAGTGAACAAGCTTGTTGATACAGCTCAGATATGTGTAGAACTGAGTGTTTTTACTATGTAGATGTGTTGAAACATCTAATTTGCTTTAATTATGCGTCAGTTTGCACCAAGCTTTGAAAAGCAAGGCTCCATTGGTGTAACAGATCTTGGTGTTTATATACTTAATCACTCAAGCCCACTTCTTTCTTCGGTTGTGTGTAACTATACTGGATGGATTTGCCTGAAAAGTTTCAGACATAAGTAAATCTTCTGACAGATCTGGCCTGGCCTGGAAATTTATGATGAAAAATGAACCTGGCAAGTTTTCCACAGTTGGGTTTTGTTAATGTTTTGAGGGCCTCTGGTCTGTGGAAAAAAAAATATACCTTAGCTAATGCTTTGCTTCTCACCAATGGCTTGTTTCTGGCTTTAGGTAGTTGAGGGGAGTGTATCAATGGGTACTTCCCATGTGGAGTCACCTATTTTGATGCAGATGGAATGGAAGTTTCTAGCACCTCTTGCTGAGTGAGAAATGATACGTATCTGCTGCCCAAACTGATCAGAATATACTAAATCTTTGGGGTAGTTCTTGTCATGGGTTTTATTTACAACAGAATGTGTAAGAGGTCGGTTGATCTGGAAGGTTTTTTTCTGTTTGCTCACAGCAAACCCCATGGAGCATCCCTGAATGTCTCCTTGTTTGCTTGAGCTGTGTGGAGAGATAATGTTCTTGGGTAGAAAGAGCTGCTAAGTATCATGAGATCTGCATAAATAAGCCTAAGCTATTGATTTATAGAGCCAAATATAACTATATGGTTTGGGTACATATGTTTATTACTACAGCATTATCACTTTGCATTTAAAATGTTAAATGGGATGGACTAGGTGTTTGCTCATAAATTGCTTTTCAAATCTGACTTCAACAGCATGAACTTTGAAGAGGACCTACATAAGGCATACAGAGTTGTTAAGAACTCTTGTACCAGCAACTTGAAAACAAGGAGTAAGACAGTTGTTACACTTTGGCTCACTATATACGCTACACACTTTAAAGGATCTCTTTCCAAGAAGTGAAAGAGAGAGGATCTAAAGGACACCAGATGTCAACAGTTTGAAGATACTTTCACAAAAGATGCTGGAAGATGATAGTGGTGGGTGAAGTGCACTTAAGAGATACTGTGTGACAGTAGGGTAGAACCTAGCTCACAAGACAGCTCTCTCTAACTGTCTGTATGATCACAGAATGCCAGGTTAGGAGTGACCTTGAGGATTATGTGGTCCAACCTTTCCAGGTCATACTGTAGTTGAAATGAGAAGGCCCAGTACCCTTGATTGAGTCTTAAAACTCACTAATATAGGGGAATCCACTACTTCTCTTGGGAGATTATTCTAATGTGTAAGTGTTCTCATTGTGAAAAATTTTCTTCTGGAATCAAAATCTCCCCAGAAGTTAACTTGTACCCATTACCCCTTGTCTTTTCCATGTGGCTCCTTGTAAAAAGGGTGTCTCCATCATCCTGGTAGATACCCTTTATGGTAATAAAGTCTCTCCTAAGCCTTCTCTTCTCAAGGCTGAACAAACCCTGTTCTCTCAGCCTTTCCTCATATGACACTGAGGTTACAAAAGAAACCATAATTTAGAAAGCACAGATTTCTCTAATAAAGCACTTCCCTCTTCCAGCTTCTTTGTTTTCAGTCTTGTTTCCTAGGGGCAGTCATCTTGATGCTAATTGCATCAAGTTTCCATTCAATTAATTAGCAGAAATATTAAAATGTGGAAGGGAAGCTCTTCAGATCATGCCAGGTCTCCAAGACATTGTCATTACAAAATGTTGAAATCCATCTCTTCATCACTGTTCTTATTCATACTACCTGGATGAAAACTGCAACAAACCAGATGCTGGATTGTGGACAAGTAGGTTTGTTTCAGTGTAGAGCAATTTTTATTTATTTATTTTTGATGGGGATGACTTGTCTGTGGGTTAATTTCAGGTAGGTGGCAAGGTACCAATTTGTTTAAAGTCAAAATTTATGATATTTGGGAAACACAATTAAAGATGTTCATAGATTTGTCAGTGTTGGAAGGGACCTCAAGGATCATCTAGTTCCAACCCCACCCCCCCTGCCATGGGCAGGGACACTTTCCGCTAAATCAGGTTGCCCAGAGCCCCATCCAGCCTGGCCTTATAAACTTCCAGGGATGGGGCTTCTACCACCTTGCAGGGCAACCTGTTCCAGTATCTCACCACCCTCACAGTGAAGAACTTTTTCCTAACATCCAATCTGAATCTACTCACTTCTAGTTTTGCTCCATTCCCCCTAGTCCATGTGACAGTCAGTCAAGTATTTTTAAGAAATTGGCCTTCTGACCTTCAAAGCATGCTATCAGAAGCTTGAACTATGACCCCAGTCCTTGAGTAAAGCAGAAATTAATAAAAA